>NC_083095.1:75099328-75403983 GCF_949774975.1 Lagenorhynchus albirostris | reverse complement strand
GCCTGTGAGCCATGGCCGGTAGGCCTGTGCGTCCAGAGCCTGTGCTCCGCAGTGGGAGGGGCCACAGCAGTAAGAGGCCCACTCACCGCAAAACAAAAACAAAAAAGAAGTGTGGAAAATATGGCAGGACCTGGAAGAGATGCTGCTTCTTCCTGCAGTGTCCTTCCCGTTCCCTCTACTGACAAAGCTTAACATCATGCCAGCTGGCGAAGGAGAAATGTTTACAAGGTCAATGTCCAGAGTCACCCTCTGAATCCATGAAGGGTAGATTTATAATTGAAAGGCAATAAATTGACAAGTGGCATGCCCCATCTTTCTGGTTATTGATCTTTCCTACACACCCCTCCATACACATTTGAACTTCCAAACAACGGTGAAATGACTCTATGTTTCTATCTAACAAGCTAAAGCTGTCCTTTGAACAAGTGAAGATGTTCTCATCATTTCCCCCAAATGAGGAGACCCATAATCCCAGCAGTCACTATGGATCACTGGCAGTATTAATTACTTCTAAAATTAGGAGGAAATTTCATTGAAAATGCTGTTAGAGTAAATTGTAAACTTAATCTATGACAATCTGCATATAAAATAACTATGGTGAGGAGAAAGAAGAGAATGGCAATGTATACAAAGGAACACACATGTAAAGAGCAAAAAGAAAATATAGAAAACTACTACATTCTTTGATTCCCAATTTGGTCACGATACTGCAATTGACATGGACGGCTTCTTTCTTTTATTACACAGTTTATATTTTCCCTGCCCTCAGCCATAACCTCAATGGATTAGGTTACTTCCCTAGTGGTGTGATCCAAATCTTCATTCTCAAAGGGTCTGAGTACTCAAAAATCTTGTCTTTTTATTGCTTGCTGTAATTTAACATTAACGTTTAGTATCAGGCTTGGAAGTTCCCAGAGGCTCCCCTAGGAAATCTCCTGGGTTCCAGACATAGTCCTCTTTATATCTGTTGTGTGGCAGCTACCTAATTCCTCCTTGGTAATTGGTATCAATCACTCCAGTCAGTAGAATAACCTCATTTTCTATTCATTGCTGTGAGACATATGTAGCCCAAATGGACACATGGCTGTCTTATCTTCCAATTCAGTGAAATTATTGCTGTGTCCCCTGGTGAAAGCCTTCCTCCTTTCAGAGAGTAAGACCTCCAAACCAATACAGCTCAAAGTTACAAACATTGGGAGCAAAAATACTGCTAGTAGGTTACTGGTAGTAATCGTGAGAGCGTCCACTCCCAGAGCCACTTCCTTGATTCCTGGACTCGTGCATTCTGGGTATGGGGGAGAAAACATCATATAATAGTCTCTGCTATAAAGCATATATTGCATCATATAAGACAGAATCCCATCTTTTTACAGAGTTGTTTTCCAACTGCTGCTATAACGGAATCAATAAGCCATTCTACATTTCAACAGGCCGGCCACTTCTGGGTGATGGGGTATGAGGTAAGATAAATAATCCCATGGGCATGTGCCCACTGCTGTAATCTTGTGCAGTGAGAATAGCTTCTTCCTCAGAAGAAATACTGTGGGCAATCCCTTGATGAAATTAGGCATTCTGTGAGTTTATAAGGATGATGCTGGCAGAGTACAATGAGCAAGGAAGACAAATCCATGTGCAAGTATATGTGTCTACTCCTGCGAGAACACATCTCAGTCATCTCCATCATGGAAGATGTCTAATGCAATCCACTCGTCATCAGGTGTCTGGGCAGTTTCTCTGGGGAATGACACCATATCAGGGGCTCAGCATTAGTCTCTGAGTTTGGCAGATTAGTCACTGAGCAACAGCATTAGCTAGGTCAAGCTTGGTAAGTGGAAACCAATGTTTTTGACTTCATGCATATCTTCCATTCCTGCTAGCAAGGCCACTTTGCTCATGGGATCACTGACCAAGCATCGAGGTGGCTGGGGAAAGACGTTGACACATCTATAGAGTGCATTGTTTTGTCCATTATTAAGAGCTTCCATTTCCCTTGGCCAGTATCCACATAGTGCATAATTATCTTGACAGTCTGTGCCCATTCTGAGAGGTCCATCCAGATACCTCTTTCCTAGATTTCCTTGGCACTAATCTTCCGATCTTGTTCCCTCCAAGTCTCTTACCAGAAAAATCATTAGCAACTGCCCAAGAATCACTGTAGATCAGTACCTCTGGCCATCTCTCACTGTAGAGAACATGAATAACCAAAAGGTATCACCTGATGATGTGGAGGGATTGTCCTTCATCTTCAGCCTTCAGTGGGCTATAGTGCTAGTTTTGTGTGGTACCAAAATAATGTGTAAATCCATATGAAAAATAGGCTTGATTTTCTTGTTCCTTAGTTAACTGATTATAAGGAACTCCCCAGAAGGTTATAGACATGGTTAAGGGAGAGTATACAAAAGAAGAAGAGTTTGTGTCAAAGGAATCTGAGGAGCTTACTCATTCAGCTTACCTGGATCTTCTGGGGATGACTGAGCCCCGTCTCTTATATATCATTTCCACTTGATGATAGATTGCTGCTGGGCATGATCAACAGTGCAGGTATGTAGTTGGACAACACTTGGTTCATGATGGAAGTTCAGGCTGCATGGTCACTAAGTTAGTTTTTTCCTAAGTTAGATATTCAAACTTTGCCATGGTCAATTAGCAAGTCAGAAGCTGTTTCTTAAAAGGAGAATCAATATTTAAAGAAAAGGGCATATATTCCCCACAGCCTCCAATACTAGTGGAGTATGCTGCTATTTTCCTGTTGGTGTTTCCCATGTCTCCATCCTATTTGCCATGGATACTCCAGGCATCATTTTTGGATCTGCTGGATCATAAGACCAAAGTGATGAAGCAGATAGCACTGAGATGTTCCTTCCTCTGCAATTTTTAGAATAGTTTAAGAAGGATCAGTGTTAACTCTTCCTTAAATGTTTGGTAGAGTGACTCAATAGCTTTTTTTTCTTTTTTGCAGTACGCGGGCCTCTCACTATGTGGCCTCTCCTGTAGAGGAGCACAGGCTCCGGATGCGCAGGCTCAGTGGCCATGGCTCATGGGCCCAGCCGCTCCGCAGCATGTGGGATCCTCCCGGACCGGGGCACGAACCTGTGTCCCCTACATCGGCAGGCGGACTCTCAACCACTGCGCCACCAGGGAAGCCCTCGATAGCTTTTGACTCCAGTTATTTGACCCTATTGGAGATGCTGAGGCAAACCCAATATTAATTAACTTATTCCTTTTTTACTTAATTCAGCCAGAGTCAGTTTCTGTTACTTACCAATAAGAACCCTGACTTATATACAATCTCATTCCAGCATTAGGCAAATTAGAAAAAAGAAAAGAAAGCTCATATATAAAATACCAGAAGTGATTGTAAGAAACCTAACAGTGCTCCTCAGAGGTATTCTGTAAATACCAGGCATCAATATTCTTTCTTAATTGAGTTTTTACATGAATTAAGCTGTATCTGTTCTTACTCTAGGCTAGAACTGGAGTGTAATAAAGGCAGAGAATAGACTAGCTTTGTAATTTCTTCTGTATCAGCTCTAACGCTTCACCTTCCACAGCCGGCTCTATTAGCAGGATGATGTTGCCACCACAAGATGGCAGTACCCTCTCTCCACAGATTTGCTTGGTTTGAAATCAACATGTTTGTATTGAAAGCGCAGGATTGAGTTCCCTCTGATTGGCTGGGCAAGAAGCCTGAGTCTCTCTCTGGGATCCAGAGGGACTAGATAAATATACCCAGAATAAAGAACTAGACTGAGGAATCTGGCTTCATTTCAGGCTCCGGAGCTGAGTCTCCTGTGATCCCAATAAGGAAGGAGAATGGAGAAACTCCTGACCGTGTCTTTGGTGATTCTGTGGCTTCAACTGGCCAGTGAGTTGGGGCTCTTGGCGATGGGAAGAGGGTGACCAAAGTTCCGAGCCCACAAGTCAGAGGGGCAAAATCTTCTTGTTAATTGGGAAATGTACCCCCAAATTATGGAAGGAAATGCAAACACTAGAGAGTGAAAATGCAGTGACTGACTCCTGGCCTCTGGCCTTGTGTTTCTGCCTAGGGGTGAATAGCCAGCAAGGAGATGAGAATCTTCAGGCCCTGAGCATCCAGGAGGGTGAAAATGCCACCATGAACTGCAGTTATAAAACTGCTATAGAAACCTTACATTGGTACAGACAGGATTCAAGGAGAGGCTTTGCCCACCTGATTTTAATACGTTCAAATGAGAGATAGAAGCTTAGTGGAAGACTGCGAGTCACGCTTGACAACTCTATCAAAGGCAGTTCCCTGTCCATCACGGCTTCCCAGGCTGCAGACACTGCTACTTACCTCTGTGCTATGGATACACAGTGCTCACCAGGCAACTGCAGCCCCAACGCAAAAGAGGCAGCCCTGCCAGAGCTGCCTCTTAGAAGCCGCAACAGTGTGTAGACTTGGTGGTTATGTCTTCCCACAAAGGAGAGTCTACAAACAGCTGGCAACAGGAAAGGGAGGCCTGTCAAATTCCTGATGTTTTGGGCAGCATGTTAGACTAGGGTAAAGGGCATGAGATTTAGAACGGGAAACTGAAATACCAGCTTCAGCTCTGCCCATCCTGGCGCTGTGTCCTTAAGCACACCATCAGTGTAGCAGCCTTCAGTTTCCTCACTTTAAACAAAGGATTTGGACTCATGAGCCTAAAGACCCTTTAAGCTCTAATTTTACCAGGTCACTTGTGGAGGATGAGGAAGGACTTGTCAGTATTAGAAGGTCTCATCTGTTATATGTACAGCCCCCTCAGGACTTAGGTGGCTTTGAGATGCATGAGAGGATTTTTGCATTTCTCTAATTCTAACAGTAGATTCATCAGACATTACAGTTAAAAAGGATCTTAGGACTCTTTCAACCAAACTTCATTTTAAGGCTGAGTAGTGAAAACGTTGTCTAATTATAGACACAAAGATCTGAATCTTTGGATTAGTAGAGACAAAGATCTGAATCTGATTCTCCCATTTATTAGTTGTGTGATTTCCAAGCTTCAATTTCTCCATTAAAGAGATGGGAATTTATCAGGGAGTCATAAGCTTTCCTCATACAAGTGAGAGATGTATGTTCTCAGCTACCAGCTCCTAAAATATTGTGTTTTGAAAATGGATACTTCTATTATCACATATATAACAGTTTTCCATCCATTTTATTCTTGCTTCTGGTAAGAATAGTTTTTTTGATACATTTTTGATGCTACTGAAAATGTGTTTGTGGAGAAAGCGCATTTGTACTTACGTGATGCTTGGTGGAAAAGGTGGGGGAGGGCAGGCGAAAGGTTGGTAGGACTGTGGTTCCCACATTCCAGAGCTTCAACCACCAACATCACCTGTATCAGAATCACCTACAGCACCTGGAAGATCTGGGTTATTAGGCACTTACTCAATCAGACTCTGATGCACTGATGCATTGTATTTATTTATTTTTTTTTGCGGTACACGGGCCTCTCACTGTTGTGGCATCTCCCGTTGCGGAGCACAGGCTCCGGACGCGCAGGCTCAGCGGCCATGGCTCACGGGCCCAGCTGCTCCGCGGCATGTGGGATCTTCCCGGACCAGGGCACGAACCCGTGTGCCCTGCATCGGCAGGCGGACTGTCAACCACTGCGCCACCAGGGAAGCCCGATGCATTGTACTTTTAATGAACATCTTCTATATCAGTTAGAGACTGGGTCAGCTTCAACTTACAGAAACTTCAAATATAATATTTTTAACAAGGTGGAGTTTACTTTCCTTTCACGTAAAGAAGCTCTGTCCTATGTATCATATGCAGTCCAGGGCTGCTATACTACCGTCATCATGTTATAAAAAATCAAGGGGCTTCCTTCTAGCTCTCTGTCTCTTGTTCTTAAAGTGTCACTTTTGTTTATATACTTGGCAGAAACTGCTAGAGATCCATCCACTTTATACACATTCCAGGCAGAAAGAAAGAGAAGGTCAAGCGGCAAATGAGTACATGCTGGCCAAGTCAATCATTTCCAGAAAATCCACCCAACAGCTGCCACTTACATTTCACTTACCAGAGTGTTATTCCATGTCCCCACCTTTCTCCCGTCTGAAAGGAGTCTGGGATGTCAGTATTTTTTCAGTCTCAGCATGTTGTCACTCATATCAAAACTGTGGTTCTATTAGTAAGAAATAGGAGAGAATGGACATTCTTTAGGCAAATAGCAATTTCTACTATCCTCAACTTAGGGTATATTAAGGCTCATATGGGGTTTTTTGCTTCATAGTTATTCATTTTTGAAATACTATATCCAGTCTATCTTCCAGTTCTGTTGACTTTGTTTCATAAAGGTCTCCTGAAGATGTCACAAACCCCACACGCTAATTCACCTCCACCATCCTAATTAAAAATCCATTTTAGTCCCTTGCTCCCCAGCATGTGACACACCCCATCATTCTTCAATGTAGTCCTCTGTACCACAGTGAGAATGATCTTGTCAGAGTGCAGATTTGAGCATGTCAATCACCTGGATCCCCATTTGCTCTTAGAATAAAGAGAAACTTCTTTTAAAATTTGTATTTATTTTATTTTTGGCTGCATTGTGTCTTCGTTGCTGCGCGCGGGCTTTCTCTAGTTGTGGTAAGCCAGGGCTACTCTTCGTTGCGGTGCACAGGCTTCTCATTGTGGTGGCTTCTCTTGCTGTGGAGCACGGACTCTAGGTGCACTGGTTTCCGTAGTTGCAGCACGCAGGCTGAGTAGTTGCGGTACACAGGACCCAGAGTGCAAGGGCTTCGGTAGTCACGGTGTGTGGGCTCAGTAGTTGTGGCTCGTAGGCTCTAGAGCGCAGGCTCACTAGTTGTGGTGCACAGACTTAGTTGCTCCACGGCATGTGGGATCTTCCTGGACCAGGGCTCAAACCCGTGTCCCCTGCATTGGCAGGAGGATTCTTAACCACCGTGCCACCAGGGAAGTCCCAAAACTTCTTAATATGACCTACAAAACCTTGCATAACTTAGGATCTTGTTACCTCTCCAACCTCATTTCACAATGTACTCCTAATCTCTCTCCCTTTCTTCAACAATACTGGTATTATTTAAGTTTCTTTTTTTAAAATTAATTAATTTTTGGCTGCGTTGGGTCTTTGTTGCTGCGTGCGGGTTTTCTCTAATTGTGGTGAGTGGGGGCTACTCGTCATTGCAGTTCGCGGGCTACTCATTGCGGTGGCTTCTTTTGTGGCAGAGCACGTGCTCTAGGCACGTGGGCTTCAGTAGTTGTGGCACGTGGGCTCAGTAGTTGTGGCTCGTGGGCTCTAGAGTGCAGGCTCAGTAGTTGTGGTGCACAGGCTTAGTTGCTCCATGGCATGTGGGATCCTCCTTGACCAGGGCTTGAACCCATGTCCCCATGCATTGGCAGGCGGATTCTTAACCACTGCACCACCAGGGAAGTCCTTAAGTTTTTTAAAAGTACCTTTTTCCTACTATATGACCCCTTTATAGCAACTGTAGGTGATTTCTTATTTATTTTCCTTTTCCTAAATTTTTTTCCTCCCTTCAAAAGAGTAAAAAAAATAGTAAATGCCTATTCATTCTTATACATCTGTCCAAGAGTCTGTAGCTAAAGGAAGCTCAGGGGGCATTTTTAGAATTATAGACCTCTGCATTTTCACATTTGCAGTTTTTCCCTTATTTCTTTGATTATTTGATTAAGACCTGTTTTCACTACTACTTCTGTGAGTTCCTTAATGGTAGCATCCATATCTGTGTGTCTCACCCTTGAAAACTAGCATCAATGTATCTTAGGCATTAGGATCATCTAATTTCCTTCTTCTTCTTTTCTATCCATTAATGTATTCCTTATTTTAAGTCTCCTCAAAAAGATATCATAATATTTATTAAAAAAAAGAAATCTTTGGAATTTATGGATACATTCTTATGGCATAGCAGGGATTGGCAAAGCACAGCCCACAGGGCAAAGCAGCCTGCCACCTGTGTTTGTAAATAAAGTTTTATTGGAAAACAACCATGTCCATTTATTTATGTATTGACCATGGATGCTTCGTGTTATAAGAGCTTAGTTGAGTAGTCACGACAGAGACTATATGACTTCAAAACCTAAACTATTTACTATTTGACCCTTTACAGAAAAAATGTTTGCCAACCTCTGGGGTGTAGGAATTACATGGGAATTTTTAGATTTGCAGTTTTCTGTTTGATAGCAACAAATTATATAATAAAAGCATATTTCTAATCATCTGTATGGCCAACTTAGAATACTCCCCTTGGTTTTGAGGCTTTTGTGTTCTTTACGTTATTTTTATCAAATGAAAGACAAATGGAATAACGGCACTTTACAAATGAAAGCATCTCAGTTCTTTAAATCGATACAAGTGTTAAGAATATTTTTTAAACATTTAAAACATTTTTACTGAAGTATAGTTGATTTACACTGTTATGTTAGTTTCAGGTATACAGCAAAGTGATTCAGTTATACATACGTATCTATTCTTATTCAGATTCTTTTCCATTATAGGTTATTACAAGATATTGAGTATAGTTCCCTGTGCTATACAGGGATCTTGCAGGGCAGTTTGTCTTGCATAACACATGAGCCAAGATTTTCTTGACGATTCCACCAAAGGATCAAGAAACTAGAGGAATAGTTCTGTCAACTTTTATGTAACTCCAAACAAAACCTCCTGCTGCTTCTCAGCCAGCCATGCTGTTTGCTTTCTGCATACTGCATAATGGAGAATTTAACAGTTATCATAGTTTTAATGGTACTGGAGGATGTAGTCACTGTCCTCACCTAACAGGGTGGATGTCTGGACACCCACCTGAAGGTAAACACTGCCTTCTTCCCTAACATTCTGGAGTCCTGCACACTGGGTGTTGGACACCTGAGCATTGGGAGTTAAACATCAGGATAAACAGGCCAAAGAAATGGAGAGGGAGATAAAAGAACAAAAATAAATCTAAATAGTGGAAATAAAGTATTCAAGCAGGTTTTATTTCCCTGGTGATAACTGCATCAGCTCTCTACTTCCAGTCTGAGCCCTCATTCCACATGGCTGGGTCCAGGCTAGTGGGAGTACAGGCAGGGCATAAGATTTGTTTTACGTACCTGCTCCTCACTCAACTGAAAGCAATTTGAGATAGGAATCGTGTCTGGTTTTGGTTTACACATTGTAGACAACTCTGTAAATTTCCAGAATGAATGCTTGAGCCTAGGGATTCCTGAACACGCACAATAATATAAGAGTACCTAGGTGGTCCGCTGAGCCAGAGAGTCTTGCCAGCAGGATAACTCTACTCAAGACCTTAATTTTAGTAAGAGCTAAAAAAATAGATCATTTTAACTGGTGAGAAAATCTATGTAGGTGAATATGTATCATTTGAAGACGATTCTTGTGTTCAACTGACTTAGTCATAGCCATTGTTACTAGATTGACAGCACTGCCCTGAGAGCCTGTGTAAGGCAACATCACAGCTGTCTGCAGAAACAAAGTCCCCATGCCTTAAAATACTTGATGTGAGCAAGTAACAATGTTTTGACTTCTTGCTATAAATACAGTCATACTTTGCATAAAGTAAACCCAATCCTAGGGAAAGAATAAGCTATGAAATGACCCTGTCAAATCTTCTGCTGTGTTCACTTCACTAGCACAAATAATTGCACAAGAAACTAGACAAACAAGCTGACCGACACTGAGCAAACAGTTCTTTACATTGAGATTCCTGAATCCCTAATAATACAAATAAACAGGAGTTAGATAAATACCACACACGTGCCTCTGGAATGAAGAGAGTCTGGCTAATACTATTAAGTATCGAAACTCTACTTTCTTAATAAATTACTTACTTGAATTAAAACAAGAATGTGACAAGAAGTGAAAAGAAGGTGTTTCAAAACAACTGAATGAAGTGGAGAAGGCAACCTTCCAGAAAAAGAATTCAGAATAATGATAGTGATTCAGGACCTCAGGTAAAGAATGGAGGCAAAGCCTGAGCAGATGCAAGCAATGTTTAACAAAGACCTAGAAGAATTAAAGAACAAACACCGAGAAGAATTCAAGAACAAGCAAACAGAGTTGAAAAATACAATAACTGAAATGAAAAATACACTAGAAGGAATCGATGGCAGTATAACCGAGGCAGAAGAATGGATAAGTGACCTGGAAGACAGAATGGTGGAATTCAGTGCCATGGAACAGAATAACAAAAGAAGAATGAAAAGAAATAAAGACAGCCTAAGAGACCTCTGGGACAACATTAAACTCACCAACATTCGCATTATAGTGGTCCCAGAAGGAGAAGAGAGAGAGAAAGGAGCCAAGAAAATATTTGAAGAGAATATAGTCGAAAACTTCCCTAACATGGGAAAGGAACTAGCCACCCAAGTCCAGGAAGCACAGAGAGTCCCAGGCAGGATAAACCCAAGGAGAAACACACTGAGACACATAGTAACCAAAGAGACAAAAATTAAAGACAGAGGAAAATTCTGAAAAGCACACAAGGGAAAAACTACAAATATCATACAAGAGAACTCCTGTAAGGTTAACAGCTGACTTCTCAGCAGAAACTCTATAAGGCAGAAGGGAGTGGCACAATATATTTAAAGTGATGAAAGGGAATAACCTACAACCAAGATTACTCTATCCAGCAAAGATCTCATTCCGATTTGATGGAGAAATCAAAAGTTTTACAGACAAGCAAAAGCTAAGAGAACTCAGCACCACCAATCCAGCTCTAAAACAAATGCTAAAGGAACTTCTCTAAGTGGGAAACACAAGAGAAGAAAAGGACCTACAAAAACAAACCCACAACACATAAGAAAATGGGAATAGGGACATATATATCCATAATTACCTTAAATGTGAATGGATTAAATGCCCCAACCAAAAGACACAGGCTCGCTGAATGGATACAAAAACAAGACCAATATATATGCTGTCTACAAGAGACCCACTTCAGACCTAGAGATACATACAGAGTGAAAGTGAGGAGATGGAAAAAGATATTCCATGAAAATGGAAATCAAACGAAAGTTGAGTAGCAATACTGATATCAGATAAATAGACCTCAGAATAAAGAATGTTACAAGAGACAAGAAAAGACACTACATAATGATCAAGGGATCAATCCAAGAAGAAGATATAACAATTATAAATATATATGCACCCAACATAGGAGCACCTCAATACATAAGGCAAATGCTAACAGCTAGAGGAAATCGACAGTAACACAATAATAGTGGGGGACTTTAACACCTCACTTACAGCAATAGACAGATCATCCAGACAGAAAATTCATAAGGAAACACAAGCTTTAAATGACACAATAGACCAGGTAGATTTAATTGATATTTACAGGACGTTCCATCCAAAAACAGATTACACTTCTTCTCAAGTGCACACGGAACATTCTCCAGGACAGACCACATCTTGGGTCACAAATCAAGCCTCAGTAAATTTAAGAAAATTAAAATTATATCAAGCATCCTTTCCGACCACAACGCTATGAGATTAGAAATAAATTTCAGGGAATAAAACGTAAAAAAACACAAACACATGGAGGTTAAACAATAAGTGACTAATTAACCAAGAGATCACTGCAGAAATCAAAGAAGAAATGAAAAAATACCAAGAAACAAGTGACAATGAAAACACAATGATCCAAAACCTATGGGATGAAGCAAACGCAGTTCTAAGAGGGAAGTTTATAGCAATACAATCCTACCTCAAGAAACAAGAAACATCTCAAATAAACAGTTTAACCTTACACCTAAAGGAACTAGAGAAAGAACAAACAAAACCCAACGTTGGTAGAAGGAAGGAAATCATAAAGGTCAGAGAGGAAATAAATGAAATAGAAACAAAGAAAAAAGTAGCAAAGATCAATAAAACTAAAAGCTGGATCTTTGAGAAGATATACAAAATTGATAAACATTTAGCCAGACTCATCAAGAAAAAGAGGGAGAGGACTCAAATCAATAAAATTAGAAATGAAAAAGGAGAAGTTACTATGGACACCCCAGAAATACAAGGCATCATAAGAGACAGAAATACAAGGCATCATAACAGTCAGCCAGGAAGAAACAGAAAAAATAAATAGACCAATCACAAATAATGAAATTGAAACTGTGATTAAAAATCTTCCAAGAAACAAAAGTCCAGGACCAGATGGCTTCACAGGTGAATTCTATCAAACATTTAGAGAAGAGCTAACACCCATCCTTCTCAAACTCTTCCAAAAAATTGCAGAGGAAGGAACACTCCAAAACTCATTCTACGAGGCCACCATCACGCTGATACCAAAACCAGACAGAGATACTACAAAAATGAAAATTACAGACCAATATCACTGATGAATATAGATGCAAAAATCCTCAACAAAATACTAGCAAACAGAATCCAACAATACATTAAAAGGATCATACACCGTGATCAAGTGGGATTTATCCCAGGGATGCAAGTATTCTTCAATATACACAAATCAATCAGTGTGATACACCATATTAATAAATTGAAGAATAAAAACCAGAATAATAAAATCTGCATCTCAATAGATGCAGAAAAAGCTTTTGACAAAATTCAACACTAATTTATGATAAAAACTCTCCAGAAAGTGGGTACAGAGGGAACATACCTCAACATCATAAAGGCCATATACGACAAACCCACAGCAAACATCACTCTCAATGGTGAAAAACTGAAAGCATTTCCTCTACGATCAGAAATAAAACAAGGATGTCCACTCTTTCCACTTTTATTCAACATAGTTTTGGAAGTCCTAGCCACTGAGATCAGAGAAGAAAAAGAAATAAATGGAATCCAAATTGGAAAAGAGAAGTAAATCTGTCACTGTTTGCAGATGACATGCTACTATACATAGATAATCTTAAAGATGTCACCAGAAAACTACTGGAGCTAATCAGTGAATTTGGTTTAGTTGCAGGATACAAAATGAATGCATAGAAATGTCTTAAATTCCTACACATTAACAGCAAAAGGTCAGAGAGAGATATTAAGGAAACAATCCCATTTAACATCACATCAAAAAGAATAAAACACTTAGGAACAAACCTACCTAAGGAGACAAAAGACCTGTACTCAGAAAACTATAAGATACTGATGAAAAAATCCATGATGACACAAACAGACGGAGATATATACCATGTTCTTGGATTGGAAAAATCAATATTGTGAAAATGACTATACTACCCAAAGCTTGACAGGAATTGCACCGAATTTACAGATTCGGTGCAATCCCTATCAAACTACCAATGGCATTTTTCATAGAACAAGAACAAAAACTTTCACAATTTGTGTAGAAACACAGAAGACCCTGAATAGCCAAAGCAATCTTGAGAAAGAAAAATGGTGCTGGAGGAATCAGGCTCCCTGACTTCAGACTATACTACAAAGCTACAGTAATCAAGACAGTATGGTAGTGGCACAAAAACAGAAATATACATTAATGGAACAGGATAGAAAGCCCAGAGATAAACACATGCATCTATGGTCAACTAATCTATGACAAAGAAGGCAAGGATATACATTGGAGAAAAGACAGTCTCTTCAATAAGTGGTGCTGGGAAAACTGGACAGCTACATGTAAAAGAATGAAATTAGAACACTCCCTAACACCATACACAAAAATGAACTCAAAATGGATTAAAGACCTAAATGTAAGACCAGACACTATAAAACTCTTAGAGGAAAACATAGGAAGAACTCTCTTTGATATAAACAACAGCAAGATCTTTTTTGACTCACCTCCTAGAGTAATGGAAATAAAAACAAAAATAAACAAATGGGACCTAATGAAACTTAAAAGCTTTTACACAGCAAAGGAAACTATAAACAAGATGAAAAGACAACCCTCAGAATGGGAGAAAATATTTGCAAACGAATCAACGGACAAAGGATTAATCTAAAAAATATATAAACAGCTCATGTAGCTCAATATTAAAAAAACAAGCAACCCAATCCACAACTGGGCGGAAGACCTAAATAGTCATTTCTAAAAAGAAGACATGCAGATGGACAAGAAGCACATGAAAAGCTGCTCAACATCACTAATTATTAGAGAAATGCAAATCAAAACTACAATGAGGTATCACCTCACACTGGTTAGAATGGGCATTATCAGAAAATCTACAACAACAAATTCTGGACAGGGTGTGGAGAAAAGGGAACCCTCTTGCACTGTTGGTGGAAATGTAAATTGATACAGCCACCATGGAGAACAGTATGGAGGTTCCTTAAAAACTAAAAGTAGAACTACCATACGACCCAGCAATCTTACTACTGGGCATATACCCAAAGAAAACCATAATTCAAAAATACACATGCACCCCAATGTTCATTGCAACACTGTTTACAAAAGCCAGGTCATGGAAGCAACCTAAATGCCCATTGACAGACGAATGGATAAAGAAGATGTGGCACATATATACAATGGAATATTACTCAGCCATAAAGAGGAACGAAATTGGGTCATTTGTAGAGACGTGTATGGACCTAGAGACTGTCATACAGAGTGAAGTAAGTCAGAAAGAGAAAAACAAATATCATATATTAACGCATATATGTGGGATCTAGAAAAATGGTACAGATGAACCGGCTTCCAAGGCAGGAATAGAGACATGATGTAGACAGCATATATATGGACACCAAGGGGGGAAACCGGGGTGGGAGAGGGTGGTGGTGGGATGAATTGGGAGATTGGGACTGACATATATATACTAATATGTATAAAATATATACCTAATAAGAACCTGCTGCATAAAAAATAAAATAAAAGAAGGTGTTTCAAGAACCAAGACACCTAAGTAAGGTCACCTATCCCTCATAAGGCTAAAGGTGTAAGGCTGCTGTTACCTAAGTACGGTTCATGGGCCCAAAGGAGGCCTTTTCAGGGTGGTTTACCAAACCCGATGAGTTTTCTCTCTTTTGTTGCAGATTAGTACTCCGCACAGGATTCACAGTGACCCCCTCTGTCATTATCTCTCTCTCTATCTCTCTTTTTGTAGACGTCCCTCCTCTCTGGTACACCTGTCCACAAATTCTAGGTGCTTCACGATCCCCAGTCTCCTATTCCGTCTCAATCTCACAGTGAGACAGCTGGGCTATTTTTGGTAAATCCCTCCTGCACTGGTGCCGAGAAGCTGCCTCCATGAAGTAAGCTGGGCAATGTTCGGGCTCACCTCATCTGTTTTCCTTATCTCTGTGCTACCTGTAGCCCAATGTCTAAAAGTTGTTTCATACAGTTTGTCCAGTTTTCCAGTTGGAAGGATGGTCAACTCTACCTTTATCAATGAAGAAGTTACAGTAATTTCTTTTTATTGTATTTTACAAATATGTCATTTCACGATGGATAGGGATAAAAACCTCTTCAACCAACCACACATTACTTGAGACCTGCCTTAGGTAATTTTTCCTCTGTGGCATGCTGAATGAGTCTTGGGGATGAATAGTAATTCAGGCAAAGGATTTGGGGAGACTAGGGAGCACTTTCTAGGCAGATGAATACCTCTCTTACCCATGGGAGTCATGGAGACATATGTAGGAAAGAGACCTCTGACTATTCCAGTTAAAAATTCTGCCTGGGATTATTTGGGTAGCTAGAGATACTTGTACCATGCAGAAAATGATGGAAGCAACAACTGAATATTTCCCTAAGCATGCTCGTGTTTAGAGCTCTCTTCTGAGTCCTGTCCCATCCTCCTTTGTCTATGCCTCCAGCAGATATAGCTGTGGTGTAATTTTCAGGATGACCACCAGAGAGCGGGGTTTCCTACAAATGTGGTTCCTCTTTTTATTCAGGTGCTGGTTTGACTTGTTTACTTTGTAGCCACAAGACAGATTACTGTTGCTGTGCAGAAAGGGGCTCTCAGTTTCTAAGTGAGGAGTTTTTATAATATTCAGCTGCAAACTAGCCCCATTAGATTTGGTGTATCCTAGGGAGCAAGGACCGTTGCCAACATGTTTTCTGCCACTCATTCTGTTCTTGTGATCTTCTTAATATTCAGTAAGTAACATTTAATCCTAAATGTTCATGATTTTTCATTTTCCTATAATTATGGGTAACTTTTAGTTTTCTTCTCTGGCTGAAAACTCTCCTTCTGTCCATTTATAACATAAAAAAGTGATTCTCTTCTAGGAGGGACCAATGGAGACTCAGTGAACCAGACAGAAGGCCCAGTGACTGTCTCAGAGGGGGCGCCTAGGACCCTGCACTGCACTTACCAGACCTCTGAATCAAATATCTATCTTTTCTGGTACGTCCAGTATCTCAACAAAGCTCCGCAACTCCTCCTGAAGGGCTCGAAGGCAAACCAGAGGGCAGAGCATCAAGGTTTTCAGGCCACTCTTGTTACGAGGGACAGCTCCTTCCACCTGCAGAAACCCTCAATGCAAGCATCAGACTCGGCTGTGTACTACTGTGCTCTGAGTGACACGGTGAGAGGGACTGCAGGGGGAGCTGAACACAAACCCAAGGGGAGCAAGAGGGCTGAAGTGAGCAGCCTTGGGAGGAAGAGGTATATTCTCTCCTTGGGCAGTGTTTAGTTTATTTAGAGCTTTTCAGGAAAATAAATCAAGCTCAGATCTAATTCCTAGAAACCCAGGAGGTTGGGACTTGTTCGTCAGGGAGAATAGGGTGGATGTCAGTCTTAAAGAAAACCCAAGCTCTGATCCCCAGAAGCGTCCCTGTTCAGCCAGAAAGACTCCTCCCTTCTCTAGACTGACTTTCAAAAACATCTATTTTCTCTTAATGTAAGATGGATGTTAGATGTCATGATATTAATATATTCATTCAGGGAAGAGAAAAGGAATAGATGACTAAAAGCTGCATCAGCTGAATCACAATCATAAATCAGCACAGGGATGCCAAGCAAATCATACACAAATTTTCACGCGGCTGAGACATAATGCTGTTGAGGTGCTGCTCTCAGTGAAATGAACCAGAGCTGCTGCAGCAGTGGGATGAAAAGGCATTTGTGATTTTTGAATGGCTACATTTTTGATATGAGGAACTAGGAATGCATGGTCTGGTGATTTTGCCTTCATTTTGACTATAGGATGGGATACTTGAAAGCAAGGTGTTTCTAGCACAGACTGACTATTGATTGGCATTAGACACGTACAGCTGGACAAATTTTGTCTACCAGGAAACTTGCTGTGATAGCATTAAGCAGACAAGGAACTTTATCCAATGTAAATTTCCCCAGGAACCAATGCCTTGGAGTGAAGGAAGAAAAGTTATGATGACTGAGGGTAAATAGTTTGACCTTCCTGTCCGGAAGAAGAATCTGTGAACTTATTTCACTGTAGAGTTTGGCTGCAGGCCAAAAAAAAAAAAGCCATACAAAACCATGGATGACTATTTGTTCTCAGAAGTCACCATAATCATAACAAATTGTATTGCTCATAAAACTTATGTCTATCCTAGATGCATTGGCTGAATATGGCAAATGGCTGCAGCACTGATATAATTGTTGTCAACTTAATTACAATAAAGTCTAAATAGGCAGGTTAGATTCACCAACCAGGTCAACAAGCCATGACATGCCACAGGCAAACTGATAGCAGCAAGTTACATTTCCTGTTCTGGTGCAGAAGCATCTCACACTTCAGTACTTGTGCACGTGCCCTCTCAGGCACAGGGCAGGCATTTAGACCTGAATTTGAGACAGAACACAGCACATTTCACTCAGAGGAAGAGCTTCCAACATGGGGTTCCCTGGCCTGGTGAGAGTTGTCATAGCCTCCGTCCGCCTTGGTAAGGCTGGTAAGGATGGCCACAAACAGACTCAGCTCCACTCAGCTCCCATGTTTGGGGGTAGGGCAGGTTATTATTGTCTGGTGGTGTGTAGGAGAGTTGAGTAATGGGTAAAGGAATTAGAAGTCTTAGTCCTATGTTTGTCCCTTGCAGCCCTCGGGGTTCCACATGGAGAATCAGCCTAATTCTTTCTCTCTGTCTCTCTGTCTGTCTCTCTCCATATATATTATATATACAAAATTTTTTCTTCTCCCCAGGATCCATCACAGCCCAGAAAGTAACTCAAGAACAGCCAGGGTCTTCCCTGGTGTTGCAGTGGTTGAGAATCTGCCTGCTAATACAGGGGATAGGGGTTCGAGCCCTGGCCTGTGAGGATCCCACACGCCGCGGAGCAACTAGGCCCGTGAGGCACAACTACTAAGCCTGCGCGTCTGGAGCCTGTGCTCCGCAACAAGAGAGGCAGCGATAGTGAGAGGCCCGTGCACCGCGATGAACAGTGGCCCCCGCTTGCCACAACTAGAGAAAGCCCTCGCACAGAAACGAAGACCCAACACAGCAAAAATAAATAAATTAATTACTAAACTCCTACCCCCAACATCTTCCTAAAAAAAAAAAATTGAAAAAACAAAGACCAGCCAGAAATCTCTATGCTGGAGAAAGAAGATGTAACCTTGGATTGTGTATATGAAGCTAGTAGTTACAGTTATTATTTATTCTGGTACAAACAAACACCAAGTGGGGAAATGATTTTCCTTATTTATCAGGAGTCTTACAATGAGTGAATACAACAGAGGGTCGGTAGTTTTTGAACGTCCAGAAAACGGCCAGTTCCATCAGCCTCACCATCACAGCCTTGCAGCTTGGGGACTCAGCGGTGTATTTCTGTGCTCTGAGAGACCACAGTGATGCAGGTCCCTGTGGGAACCCCACAGAAACCTCAGATCTCAACGTGAGGTGTCCCCCAGCTATGAAAACCTTAGTGAGATTCTCGGTAAGGACAGGAGAAGGCAGCGGCCGTGTCAGCGAGGCAGGGGAGTTAGAAGTGGAAACCTCACTCTAAGGAAAATGCTCTCTCTCTGGCTCAGAGAACATATCTAAAAGTGTCATTCATCAAAAGCATCTTTATCTTCAATTCTTCATCTTGAAGTAGATCATTTGCCAAAAAAATTTAAACTTTTTTATGGTGATTATATTAAAGCAAGTGATTTGGTTTAAAAAAATTCAGTAATATTTGGCCAAATCTGCACCTGAATTGTTAGACTTTTAGGTTCACTGCACAAATATTCATGCATTGCTGACTAAGTCTTGTCATTATGTTAGATCTGAAGTATCTGTTAAATGGCACTTCTTGGACTCTCCCTGTCCCATTGTCTCATGCTGTGCCATGAATGACCTGGAATGATGTACACAGAATAAATGTCACCACAAGTCTTGACACCAAGGAGGAATGAAGCTCTTCAGTTTGCTCAGAAACAGCCCCATTACCTGATCACATTCTCTATATGCAAGTTTAATGCAGATAAAATAGAATATCCAAGGAAGTAATACTCAAAACAAAACAGAACAACTCAAAAATTCTACTAGTCAGGAAAAACTCTGCTACAGAAGCACATCTTGTAGGATGTTTTCCATTCTGCGTTTTTACCCAACAGTATATTATGAAATAATTATTTGCACAGCATTATTTACAGATCAAAATCACACATTCTAATGATGATATTCCAATGTATGATTTTTTTCTTTAAAAAGATGTTGGGGGTAGGAGTTTATTAATTAATTTATTTTTGCTGTGTTGGGTCTTCGTTTCTGTGTGAGGGCTTTCTCTAGTTGTGGCAAGCAGGGGCCACTCTTCATCGCGGTACGCGGGCCTCCTCACTACCACGGCCTCTCCTGTTGCGGAGCACAGGCTCCAGACACGCAGGCTCAGTAGTTGTGGCTCACGGGCCTAGTTGCTCCGCGGCACGTGGGATCCTCCGAGACCAGGGCTCGAACCCGTGTCCCCTGTATTAGCAGGCAGATTCTCAACCACTGCGCCACCAGGGAAGCCCCCAATGTATGATTTTATAATACTTTTTTGGCAAATTCTGTCTTACTAGCTTTTTAGATTATTTTGAAATGAACACACAGGTATTTGATGATTTCCTTGATAATTCCCAGGAGGTGAAGAGAAATTTACCTTTAGTCTTTGTGGTATGGGCTCCCTGATCATTTCTGTGACCCTGGAGTATAGCACATTTTCACTCTACAACTACTAAACACTCATATTTTGCCTGTTACAGAAAATTCTCTTACATCAAGGCTTTGCTTTACAGTTTAGCTCCTAATGACTCCAGATGGCCTCAATTTCAGACAATTCTGTACCACATATATTAAAGTAGCTGTAATATAACATCTGAAAGAGTAATGTCTCTGTGCTATTGTGTGGTGATATTAGGTGGCAATTAACCTGGTGGATATGTTTTCATATGGAATTCCAAAAAGAAAGATATTCTTCCTTGTGTAAGGATTTTCTATCCCTACTGTACAAAAAACAATGATCCCAATACAGAACAACTTTCCAGAAAAGAAAGCGTAAGTGTGTGTGTGTGTGTGTGTGTGTGTGTGTGTGTGTGTGTGTGTCGGGGAGAAGGAGAGAGGGGGGGAGAGAGAGAGAGAGAGCGAGAGAGAGAGAGAGAACACGATAGACTTATGTAGCCAAGTCATGAAGTAATTAACTAAACAGTTAAATTTCGTAAAACGTATTGGAAGTAAGTAAGGTCTTTAGAGACAACTTTTAATGAAGAAAATAGATGTAAGTAGTTTACAAGGGAATAAATCCAAGATTTGAAGCAGGAAAAATGTATCTTAGAATCTGGTGCAGGAAGCGGTATTGGCGAGAGGTACTCAAAGGAGGATTCCCAAAAGTTAGCAAAAATTTTAAAAAGCACCAGACCGAAAATAATCAATGACCTATCTTGTTTAACAATTATTTCAATCTATTTGTACTTTGAAAGTCTGAGAAATCTTCTAAAATGTTTTGGATAACATGCATACCAGCTCAAACTGGAGCCGTTGTAAAATCAGTCACTAGTCTCTACTTGATCCCTAACATCCCCCAAATCATATCCCGTCTCCTTCATCAATGAGCTGTCTAATCATAATCGCCTTTTAAAATTTTCTTGATTGTCACATAACTCTAATTTTTCTAATATCTCCATCAGATTATTTTGCCAATAAATAAGTAAATGCCATCTGGGAAGGAATACATTAACAATGTGCTTGTAACTTGCTTTCTGCTTCCTCTGAGGTCACCTGAGGCCTTTGGGGTTTCCTGAGCTGACCTCTTTGTGGACACAGTAATCTCATTTATACTTGAAAAGTAAAAAGGAGTTTTTAGGAGTTGCTCCATACTAAGTTCTTATCCAGAATAACATTAGCAGGACATCCAGGGTATTTCTAGATTATTCATTGCAAATAAACTAAAATTTATGGACATGGGATATATCTGATTGGAAAATGGCAGTCAACTAATGTTGGATCTCTGGTGCGTGATTAGAAAATCCTGAAAGACCCCAAACCTCAATGACTTCCCTGTTGCAACCTGTGTTGCTATAGTTGATGCTTGTCATACTGAACCCCAAATCTGTCCTGGTGTTAAAAAAGGGACTTTGTGAAGCTTCATTTGAACAATTCATGAGCTCCCAGAGACTGAAGCTGGGTCTGCTGCTCTTTCTTGCTTGTAGTTTTGCTCTTCAGAAGCCCTGTTTTATCCCCTTCTGGTCACTACCATCCTTCCAAGGAAACCACAGTCCCATAGATAGATTGGTTTTGCCCATTTTTGAACATTATACAATTAAAATAATATAGTTTGGATTTTTTCTATCTGGATTCTTTTCTTAATATCAGTTTTCTAAGAGTCATCCATGTTGTATACAGTTTAGTTTGTTTATTCTCATTGCTGTATGAACATACCAGAATTTATTTAGCTACCTGCTTAAATGGTTCTTTGGATTTTTCCTGCCTTTGGCTGTTATCAATTGTGTTATTATGAATATTCTTTTTTTTTTGCGGTATGCGGGCCTCTCACTGTTGGGGCCTCTCCCCTTGCAGAGCACAGGCTCCGGACGCGCAGGCTCAGCGGCCATGGATCACGGGCCCAGCCGCTCCGCGGCATGTGGGATCTTCCCAGACCAGGGCAGAACCCGTGTCCCCTGCATCGGCAGGCGGACTCTCAACCACTGCGCCACCAGGGGAGCCCATGAATATTCTTATACACGTTCTTTGGTGAACATATTTACACACTGCTATTGGGCATATATATTAGAATTTCTGCATTAAAGGGTATACATATATCTGGCTTTAATTCCTCCACTAGCTAAGCCCTCAAAGAGTGCTAATAACCTCGGTGTTGTAAATCAACCGAAATTTCCAAACCTCATCATTGCTGACCTCTCAGAAACTTTAGACACATGAGTTGTGACCATTTACTCTTGCTTCAAATCCTCTCTTCCCTAGAGAAAGTTTCTCTCTTTCTTAGAGAAACAGCTTCTTCTCTGACAAAACACTTTCTGAGGTTTGTACCTACTTCTTGGGCTGTTTCCTCTCTCACTCCCGCACAAACCTTCATCTCCCTTCCAGTCATAAACTATTGCGTGTCTGCAAGGTTTACCTCTAGACTGTGTCCTCTCTTTGTGTTATTCTCTCTCTCTCTCTGACATTTTACTCATGTCTACATGATTCTGTGTCATACCTCATCATCTACTTTCTCTAGCTTCTCACTCAATTTAACAAGTATGAGCCACCTTTCCGTCACATATACACAGAGATAAAAATAACAGAGTAATCAGCATTCTGGCCATAAGTACAGTAAAGTGAGAGAAATTGTCATTGCCGCCTAGTGTGACCCTCTGAATCCTCCAAACTCCAGGGGATTCATTTCAAACTCTCTGACCGAATCTTCTGAATCTCCTCTAACTTGGCTTGAGGAAGACTGAGGAAGACACACCATCACAGCTTCACTTCTGTTTGCTCTAACTCTTCAGTGAATTATCAGTTTTCTCATATATCATTACTCTGCATGATAGGCTAAGGAAAGTTGAACAAATGCACTTCATATACGTTTTGGAAGTGTACCCAAGCATGTATTGTGGACTCTCTCCATTGG
Source organism: Lagenorhynchus albirostris (assembly GCF_949774975.1). Lineage (NCBI taxonomy): Eukaryota > Metazoa > Chordata > Mammalia > Artiodactyla > Delphinidae > Lagenorhynchus > Lagenorhynchus albirostris. Next base: position 75,381,101 of record NC_083095.1, on the reverse strand, counting down.
TTCTCATGTACTGAAGGCTCTCTTCCAAGTACAAGACAAAAGGAAATGTTGCAATTAATATGTTTTTGTAATCTACATCTATATCTATACTTATGTATAGACTTCTAAAATTCCTGCTATGCCTGTAACTGTGAGTTCCATACAGTCAGGAAACATGTATGTATTGTACATTACACAGTACATGGCACATAGTGGTTGCACATTAAATATTGGCTAACTGAAGAATGAATTAATTGATAATATCAACAGATACAGAGCTTCTACCTTTTGGATGCTGTTAGATAATTGTGTATCAATTAGTTCTTGTATTCGTCCAATTCTCATCACCATAAGGATACTTCTATTTCCATGTACCATAAATCCCCTTTCTGTTTGTACAGATTTTCGTCATATGGTACTATTTTCAGGTTTGCAATTAGATGGTCTCCCTCTTGTTGGCGTAGACAGAGCCATCTTCATCACCTGAGTGAGTCTATAGGAATTTGTATATCGAATTCATTTTCTTGTGGACTTGGAAGTCCCTCTTATCGGTGAGTCTTCCGGTTTCACCTGGTGAAGACGTATTCCTGTATTATCTCTTTTCTGCTTTCTTCTCTAGAGCTTTTATCGTAGAATTTCAGCCTCAAATATTTATTTCCTGTGGCTAGAGATATGAGTCCTATAAAGCTAAGGGTGGTAGTGGGCAGAGAGTGGGGGGGTGGTCCAGGCCGAAAGAAAATCACAGTTAACTTAGTTCTCTTTGAGTCTCAGTACTTTTCCTTTCCATCCTAATTCCTAGGGCTCAAAGGAAATGACCTTTTTATAATAGGTGTTCTCCATACACTAGATGTTGCCCATGAGTAAAATTGGATGGTGTTAAACTATCTGTTTCTATTTATCTTTACCATTGCCATCACTTGTTCTGCTTCTTTGTATATTTTTAATTTCCAGTCTAGTGACCTAGTTTGGGGGTAGATATTCCTACCATTGGGAGTCCTAGCCTGAGACAAGAAAAAAGTCTTGTCTGTTTTTCTAACTTCCTGATTCTGGTTCCAAGGGCTGAATTATTTCAATCAAGAATCCTTTTCAGTTCCTGGATTCTCAACCCTTAAGAAAACTTTTAGGAAGTATTATCCTCGATTGTAATATTGGTATTTTAAAAGTTCTCCTACGAGAGCAAAAATCAGGACTCTGCCTCTGGCACAGCAGAAAGAAGAGTCACTACATCCTTGGGGAAATGAGCTATTTGACCTTGGAATGGTGACTGTGCAAAAAGGTAGATGGAAGCATGTAATTTTAGCAAAAAGTAATAAGAGAAAGAGGGAATTCTCTTTCTTGTGACAATTTGTAGAGAATATTCTCTTTTTCAAGAAACACATGCTCAATTATAGGAAAGAAGTTATAGCAAGGAAAAGACTCACTTTAGTTCACTTTGATGACTTAAATATTAATAGGCATTTTGTTTCTCAGAGAATTTTAAAGTTTAAAAGAATGTGAATTTTAGGAAAGATTACAGTTATCCTTGATCATAAGATAGATGTAACCATTTTCCAAATCTATACTAGAAAACATTGCCCTGTAATACGTGATAGATGATTTCAGAGGCTGATATGTTGAGAAGGGTTTGGGTTTGTACTATAGTTTTAACTTTACTTTTAATTTAGAGAAATCACAGTAAGTATAAAAAGGGAAGCTCACAGGCTCAAAGCATAAAAGTTTTTTTCAGTCTTCTATGAGAAGTGCTCAAGCTACATTTTGGTTATGTTGCTTTGAACTAGTTACTTGATAACAGCAAATAGGTAAAGCTTAAGACAAAGATGATGACAGATTTCTCTTTTCTAAAAAAGATCTTCTTAAAAATATACATTATAAAAATCAACTCAAAATGGATCATAGACTTAAATGTAAAATATAAACTATGAAACTTGAAAAAAAATAAGAGAAAATCGTCAGGCCTGGAGCTAAGTAAATCTTAGATTTGACACCAAAAGCATGATACACACACACACACAGACACACACACACAGACACACACACACACACACACACCCCTAACTGAATCAAATTTAAAAACTTTTCCTCTACAAAAGACCCTGTTAAGAATATGAAAGGATAAGGTACAGACTGGGGGTAAATATTTACAAACCATGTATCTGACATAGTACTTGTATCTAGAATATATAAAGAACTCTAAAAGCTAAATGGTATAGAAAATGAACAACCAATTAGAAAAACGGGTGAAAGAATCAGATTGATATTTCACCAAAGAGGATATACAGATTGCAAATCAGCACATGAAAAGATGCTCAACATCATTAGCCATCAGAGAAACGCAAATTAAAACCACAATGAAATATCACTATACAACTATCAGTGGGGCTAAAATAAAAAATAGTGGCAACACCTAATTCTGGCAAACATGTGGGGAAAACTGGATCACTCATAAATTGTTGATGGGAATGTAGAATGATACAGGCACTCTGGAAAATGGCCTGGCAATTTCTTATAAAACTAAACATGCAATGCAGACTTGGATACTTATCCTAGATAAATAGAAGACTTTATTTACATAAAACTCTGTAGTGAATATTCATAACAGCTTTATTCATAGCAGCCAAAATATGGAAACCTGATGTCCCTTAGTAGGTGACTGGTTAAACAAACTGTGGCACGTCCCTACCATGGAATACTACTCAGAAATAAAAAGAAACAAACAGGTTGGATACACACTATTACCTGGACAAATCTCATGTTTTTACTACTCATTCTGAGTGAAAAAAATCTCAATGCTTACTTCTATATAATTCCATTTATATAACATTATTAAAATAACAAAATCGTAGGGATGAAGAACAGGTTAGTGATTGTCAGGGGTTAAGGACTAGGGAAGGGGTGGGTGTGGCTACAAAGGGTGGCATGAGGAAGCCTTGTGGTTATGAAACAGCTGTGCATCTTGATTGTGGCAGTGAACGTATACATGTGATATACATGAATGCATGAATCTGTACATGTATAAAATTGCCTAGAACTACACACAGACATAAATGGCTGCATGTAAACTGTGGAAATCTAATAAGTCCTGTGTGTTGCACCAATGTTAATTTCCTGGTTTAGAGACCCCTGGAGGACATAGGGTGAAGAGTACACAGAGCTTCCCTGTACATTTTTGGAAACTTCTATGAATCTATAATTATTTCAAATTAAGAAAAATTCTTTTTTAAATTACAAACAAATTTCATAAAAATCACAACTGTAAATCATCTCCTTGGTTTCATAACACATCACACATTCAACTTCTGGGTTCTTTTAGAGCCTATCCTACAAAGAGCTCCTGCATTAATCCTGCAGTTATCTTTTTCACGTTCTTTCTGAGACACACATTCAGAAACAGAGAAACACAGCCTTTTAAATATGATTTCTAAGAGTCACAGTTTGCTAAGTGTGACTAGAATAAATCAAATCAAAGGATGAGAAAATGGATACAAGTTAGTTTAATGACTTTTAGATCACTGAGAAATTATCAGATTTTCAAAGAAAAAGTCAAAGAACAACAAACCCCTTACCTACACTGTTAGTTCAATAATTCTGTGCAGCTTATTCTTTTCTAGTCCCTGAGTGGGTGAGGGATGAAGTGACATCAAAGCAGTGCGTCTGAGAGTTGATGTTCTTTTTCTGGGTTGTAGCTAATGGGGGTAGAGTGTGCTCTTCGGACAAGTCTGAGGAGAGCTTATATAAATGGTGGTCAACTCTGCAACATCAACACATGTTCAATGACAAAACCCAATGGAGTGAGGCTTCCGGGAAGATGGTGGAAGAGTAAGACGCGGAGATCACCTTCCTCCCCACAGATACACCAGAAATACATCTACACGGGGAACAACTCCTACAGAACACCTACTGAACGCTGGCAGAAGACCTCAGACCTCCCAAAAGGCAAGAAACCCCCCACATACATGGGTAGGGCAAAAGAAACAAGACTAAACAGAGACAAAAGGATAGGGACGGGACCTGCACCAGTGGGAGGGAGCGGTGAAGGAGGAAACGTTTCCACACACTGGGAAGCCCCTTCGCGGGCGGAGACTGCGGGTGGCGGAGGGGGAAAGCTTTGGAGCCGTGGGGGAGAGCACAGCAACGGAGGTGCGGAGGGCAAAGCGGAGAGATTCCCGCACAGAGGATCAGGGCCGACCAGCACTCACCTGGCCGAGAGGCTTCTCTGCTCACCCGCCGGGGCGGGCGGGGCTGGGAGTTGAGGCTCGGGCTTCGGTCAGAGCGCCGGAAGAGGGCTGGGTAGGTGGCGTGAACACAGCCTGAAGGGGGTTAGTGCGCCACCGCTAGCCGGGAGGGAATCCGGGGAAAAGTCTGGACCTGCTGAAGAGGCAAGAGACATTTTCTTCCCTCTTTGTTTCCTGGTGTGCGAGGAGAGGGGATTAAGAGCGCTGCTTAAATGAGCTCCAGAGACGGGCGCGAGCCGCGGCTAAAAGCGCGGACCCCAGAGACGGGCAGGAGACGCTAAGGCAGCTGCTGCCGCCACCAAAAAGCCTGTGTGCGAGCACAGGTCACTCTCCACACCCCCCTTCCGGGGAGCCTGTGCAGCCCGCCACTGCCAGGGTGCCGGGATCCAGGGTCAATTCCTCCAGTAGAACGCACTGCGCGCCTCAGGCTGGTGCAACGTCACGACGGCCTCTGCCGACGCAGGCCCGCCCCGCACTCCGTGCCCCTCCCTGCCCGCCGGCCTGAGTGAGCCAGAGCCCCCGAATCAGCTGCTTCTTTAACCCTGTCCCGTCTGAGCGAAGAACAGACGCCCTCCGGCGACCTACACACAGAGGCAGGGCCAAATCCAAAGCTAAGCCCCTGGGAGCTGTGAGAACAGAGAAGAGAAAGGGAAATCTCTCCCAGAAGCCTCAGAATCAGTGGATTGAAGCTCCACAATCAACTTGATGTACCCTGCATCTGTCGAATACATGAATAGACAACGAATCATCCCAAATTAAGGAGGTGGGCTTTGAGAGGAAGATTTATGATTTTTTCCCCTTTTCCTCTTTTTGTGAGTGTGTATGTGTATGCTTCTGTGTGAGATTTTGTCTGTATAGCTTTGCTTCCACCATTTGTCCTAGGGTTCTATCCGTCCGTTTTTTTTTTAACCTTTTTTCTTTTTTTCTCTTAATAATTATTTTTTTAATTTTAATAACTTTATTATATTTTATCTCATTTTATTTTATTTTACTTTATCTTCTTTCTTTCTGTTTTCCTTCCTTCCCTCCTTCCTCCCTCCCTCCATTCTTTCTTTCTTTCTTTCTACTTCTACTAATTCTTTCTTTCTGCTTTTTCTCCCTTTTATTCTGAGCCGTGTGGATGTAAGGCTCTTGGTGCTACAGCCAGGATTCAGTGCTGTGCCTCTGAGGTGGGAGAGCCAACTTCAGGACACTGGTCCACAAGAGACCTCCCAGCTCCACATAATATCAAAAGGCAAAAATCTCCCAGAGATCTCCATCTCAACACTAGCACCCAGCTTCACTCAACGACCAGCAAGCTACAGTGCTGGACATCCTGTGCCAAACAACTAGCAAGACAGGAACAGAATCCCACCCATTAGCAGAGAGGCTGCCTAAAATCATAGTAAGTACACAGACACCCCAAAACACACCACCAGACGTGGACCTGCCCACCAGAAAGACAAGATCCAGTCTCATCCACCAGAACACAGGCACTAGTCCCCTCCACCAGGAAGCCTACACAAACCACTGAACAAACCTTAGCCACTGGGGACAGACACCAAAAACAACAGGAACTACGAACCTGCAGCCTGCAAAAAGGAGACCCCAAACACAGTAAGATAAGCAGAATGAGAAGACAGAAAAACACACAGCAGATGAAGGAGCAAGATAAAACCCCACCAGACCTAACAAATGAAGAGGAAATAGGCAGTCTACCTGAAAAAGAATTCAGAATGATAGTAAAGATGATCCAAAATCTTGGAAATAGAATAGACAAAATGCAAGAAACATTTAACAAGGACCTAGAAGAACTAAAGATGAAACAAACAACGATGAACAGCACAATAAATGAAATTAAAAATACTCTAGATGGGATCAATAGCAGAATAACTGAGGCAGAAGAACAGATAAGTGACCTGGAAGATAAAATAGTGGAAATAACTACTGCAGAGCAGAATAAAGAAAAAAGAATGAAAAGAACTGGGACAGTCTCAGAGACCTCTGGGACAATATTAAGGGCACCAACATTTGAATTATAGGGATTCCAGAAGAAGAAGAGAAAAAGAAAGGGACTGAGGAAATATTTGAAGAGATTATAGTTGAAAACTTCCCTAATATGGAAAAGGAAATAGTTAATCAAGTCCAGGCAGCACAGAGAGTCCCATACAGGGTAAATCCAAGGAGAACCATGCCAAGACACATACTAATCAAACTGTCAAAAATTAAATACAAAGAAAACATATTAAAAGCAGCAAGGGAAAAACAACAAATAACACACAAGGGAATCCCCATAAGGTTCAGAGCTGATCTTTCAGCAGAAACTCTGCAAGCCAGAAGGGACTGGCAGGACATATTTAAAGTGATGAAGGAGAAAAACCTGCAACCAAGATTACCCAGCAAGAATCTCATTCAGATGTGATGGAGAACTTAAAACCTTTACAGACAAGGAAAAGCTGAGAGAGTTCAGCACCACCAAACCAGCTTTACAACAACTGCTAAAGGAACTTCTCTAGGCAAGAAACACAAGAGAAGAAAAAGACCTAAAATAACGAACCCAAAACAATTAAGAAAATGGGAATAGGAACATACATATCGATAACTACCTTATATGTAAATGGACTAAATGCTCCCACCAAAAGACACAGATTGGCTGAATGGATACAAAAACAAGACCCATATATTTGCTGTCTACAATAGACCCACTTCAGACCTAGAGACACATAGAGACTGAAAGTAAGGGGATGGAAAAAGATATTTCATGCAAATGGAAACCAAAAGCAAGCTGGAGTAGCAATTCTCATATCAGAGAAAATAGATTGAAAATAAAGACTATTAGAAGAGACAAAGAAGGACACTACATAATGATCAAGGGATCGATCCAAGAAGAAGATATAACAATTGTAAATATTTATGCACCCAACATAGGAGCACCTCAATACATAAGGCAAGTAGTAACAGCCATAAAAGAGGAAATCGACAGTAACACATTCATAGTAGGGGGCTTTAACACCACACTTTCACCAATGGACAGGTCATCCAAAATGAAAATAAATAACGAAACACAAGCTTTAAATGATACATTAAACAAGATGGACTTAATTGATATTTATAGGACATTCCATCCCAAAACAACAGAATACACATTTTTCTCAAGTGCTCATGGAACATTCTCCAGGATAGATCATATCTTGGGTCACAAATCAAGCCTTGGTAAATTTAAGAAAATTCAAATTGTATCAAGTATCTTTTCTGACCACAACGCTATGAGACTAGATATCAACTACAGGAAAAGATCTGTAAAAAATACAAACACATGGAGGATGTACAGTACACTACTTAATAACAAAGTGATCACTGAAGAAATCAGAGAAAATTAAAAAAATACCTAGAAACAAATGACAATGCAGACACGACGACCCCAAATCTATGGGATGCAGCAAAAGCAGTACTAAGAGGGAAGTTTATAGCAATACAATCCTACCTTAAGAAATAGGAAACATCTCGAATAAACAACCTAACCTTGCACCTAAAGCAATTAAAGAAAGAAGAACAGAAAAGCCCCAAAGTTAGCAGAAGGAAAGAAACCATAAAAATCAGATCAGAAATAAATGAAAAAGAAATGAAGGAAACGATAGCAAAGATCAAAAGAACTAACAGCTGGTTTTCTGAGAAGATAAAGAAAATTGATAAACCATTAGCCAGACTCATCAAGAAAAAAAGGGAGAAGACTCAAATCAATAGAATTAGAAATGAAAAAGGAGAAGGAACAACTGACACTGCAGAAATACAAAAGATCTTGAGAGATTACTACAAGCAACTCTATGTCAATAAAATGGACAACCTGGAAGAAATGGACAAATTCTTAGAAATGCACAACCTGCCAAGACTGAATCAGGAAGAAATAGAAAATATGAACAGACCAATCAGAAGCACTGAAATTGAAACTGTGATTAAAAATCTTCCAACAAACAAAAGCCCAGGACAAGATGGTTTCAAAGGCGAATTCTACCAAACATTTAGAGAAGAGCTAACAGCTATCCTTCTCAAACGCTTGCAAAATATAGCAGAGCGAGGAACACTCCAAAACTCATTCTATGAGGCCACCATCACTCTGATACCAAAACCAGACAAGGATGTCACAAAGAAAGAAAACTACAGGCCAATATCACTGATGGGCATAGATGCAAAAATCCTCAACAAACTACTAGCAAACAGAATCCAACAGCACATTAAAAGGATCATACACCATGATCAAGTGGGGTTTATTCCAGGAATGCAAGGATTCTTCAATATACGCAAATCAATCAATGTGATACACCATATTAACAAATTGAGGAGAAAAACCATATGATCATCTCAATAGACGCAGAGAAAGCTTTCAACAAAATTCAACACCCATTTATGATAAAATCCCTGCAGAAAGTAGGCATAGAGGGAACATTCCTCAACATAATAAAGGCCATATATGACAAACCCACAGCCAACATCATCCTCAATGGAGAAAAACTGAAAGCATTTCCACTAAAATCAGGAACAAGACAAGGTTGTCCACTCTCACCACTCTTATTCAACATAGTTTTGGAAGTTTTAGCCACAGCAATCAGAAAAGAAAAGGAAATAAAAGGAATCCAAGTCAGAAAAGAAAAAGTAAAGCTGTCACTGTTTGCGGATTACATGATACTATACATAGAGAATCCTAAAGATGCTACCAGAAAACTACTAGAGCTAATCAATGAATTTGGTAAAGTTACAGGATACAAAATTAATGCACAGAAATCTCTGGCATTCCTATACACTAATGATGAAAATCTGAAAGTGAAATCAATAAAACACTCCCATTTACCATTGCAACAAAAAGAATAAAATATCTAGGAATAAACCTACCTAAGGAGACAAAAGACCTGTATGCAGAAAATTATAAGACACTGATGAAAGAAATTAAAGATGATACAAATAGATGGAGAGATATACCATGTTCTTGGATTGGAAGAATCAACATTATGAAAATGACTCTACTACCCAAAGCAATCTACAGATTCAATGCAATCCCTATCAAACTACCAGTGGCATTTTTCACAGAACTAGAACAAAAACTTTCACAATTTCTATGGAAACACAAAAGATCCCGAATAGCCAAAGCAATTTTGAGAACGAAAAACGGAGCTGGAGGAATCAGGCTCCCTGACTTCAGACTATACTACAAAGCTACAGTAATCAAGACAGTATGGTACTGCCACAAAAACAGAAAGATAGATCAATGGAACAGGATAGAAAGCCCAGAGATAAACCCACGCACATATGGTCACCTTATCTTTGATAAAGGCGGCAGGAATGTATAGTGGAGAAAGGACAGCCTCTTCAATAAGTGGTGCTGGGAAAACTGGACAGCTACATGTAAAAGTTTGAGATTAGATCACTCCCTAACTCCATACACAAAAATAACCTCAAAATGGATTAAAGACCTAACTGTAAGGCCAGAAACTCTCAAACTCTTAGAGGAAAACATAGGCAGAATACTCTATGACATAAATCACAGCAAGTTCCTTTTTGACCCACCTCCTAGAGAAGTGGAAATAAAAACAAAAATAAACAAATGGGACCTAATAAAACTTCAAAGCTTTTGTACAGCAAAGGAAACCATAAACAAGACCAAAAGACAACCCTCAGAATGGGACAATATATTTGCAAATGAAGCAACTGACAAAGGATTAATCTCCAAAATTTATAAGCAGCTCATGCAGCTCAATAAGAAAAAGACAAACAACCCAATCCCAAAATGGGCAGAAGACCTAAATAGACATTTCTCTAAAGAAAATATACAGACTGCCAACAAACACATGAAAGAATGCTCAATATCATTAATCATTAGAGAAATGCAAATGAAAACTACAATGAGATATCATCTCACACCGGTCAGAATGGCCATCATCAAAAAATCTAGAAACAATAAATGCTGGAGAGGGTGTGGAGAAAAGGGAACCCTCTTGCATTGGTGGTGGGAATGTGAATTGATACAGGCACTGTGGAGAACAGTATGGAGGTTCCTTAAAAAACTACAAATACAACTATCATATGACCCAGCAATCCCACTACTGGGCATATATCCTCAGAAAACCATAATTCAAAAAGAGTCAGGTACCAAAACGTTCATTGCAGTTCTATTTACAATAGCCCGGAGATGGAAACAACCTAAGTGTCCATCATTGGATGAATGGATAAAGAAGGTGTGGCACATATATACAATGGAATATTACTTAGCCATAAAAAGAAACGAAATTGAGGTGTTTGTAATGAGGTGGATAGACCTAGAGTCTGTCATACAGAGTGAAATAAGTCAGAAAGAGAAAGACAAGTACCGTATGCTAACACATATATATGGAATTTAAGGAAAAAAATGTCATGAAGAACCTAGGGGTAAGACAGGAATAAAGACACAGAGCTACTACAGAATGGACTTGACGATATGGGGAGGGGGAAGGGTGAGCTGTGACAAAGCGAGAGAGAGGCATGGACATATATACACTAACAAATATAAGGTAGATAGCTAGTGGGAAGCAGCGGCATAGCACAGGGATATCAGCTCGGTGCTTTGTGACCGCCTGGAGGGGTGGGATAGGGAGGGTGGGAGGGAGGGAGACGAAAGAGGGAAGAGACATGGGAACATATGTATATGTATAACTGATTCACTTTGTTATAAAGCAGAAACTAACACACCACTATAAAGCAATTATACGCCAATAAAGATGTAAAAACAAAACAAAACAAAACAAAAACCCCAGCGGAGTGTCATAGAACGAAACAAATTAAACAATACTAGTTTTGCTATACGTATCTTCCTGTTCCCCACTCTGCCCTGTGATGTTCTGATCTCTCCAGGGTCTAGAATGGAGAGCTCTGCTTTCCCTCTGCCATGCTCTTCCCTCCTGTTCTCCTAAGATCTATCAAGTTCGTGACCCTGAGTTGTAGTTACACTTGGTCCCTGTAGCCAGGCATAAAATTAATTGAAGCAATGGTTTCTTAACTTATGTTCCCAATTCTCTGTCAAAGAGGTCTCCAGACATATCCACAGCTCTTTTATCCCCCCGCTTTTTTCAGCACTCTAGTCCTTTTAAGGTCTCACCTGCTGAGATTCTTGTGTACTATAAAGAGAAACACAATCCATTACACCTATGCTTGGGTTCAACTTTTCTAACCTCTGGTAGAGTTTAGCTTTAAAGGCCAAACAAGGAACAATGTAACGATTCAAATTGCAGGCAGAGAAGGCTTTTCTGATTACTGCTTTAAACCTCATATGCACTATGCCCACCAATATAAAAAATGTCCTCCCATCAATTTTTGTCTTTGTAGGGGGCATGAAGTGCGTCCTGTGAGATGTTTGTGTTTGTGACCACCAGGTGGCAGTGGTTCCATTCCTCTCATTCCTCCAGTGCCTTAACTGTCAAAAGCATGACAGCTACTAGAGGATTTGCTCTTGATTGGCTGAGCCACCAACAGAAAGGCTATCTCGTGCATTAGAGAAGGAGAACTAAGACACAGGAGCAGCTCCTCAGGGGAGAAGATTTGGAATCATTAAAATTGTATCAAGAGTGTGATATCAGGATGGAGAACGTGCTGGAATGTGCATTCATAGTCTTGTGGCTTCAGCTTGGCTGTAAGTTGGAGGTTAAGAGATGAGAACCATAAGGGCACATTTATCCAAAGCTGGAGAGAAGAGAGAGAGGGGTTTAGTCTCAGCTCATCCCAGGTTTCTTGTTGGAATTTTTCAAAACTGCTGAACTGAAAGCTTTGTTTCATTTCTGATTTTGTTTTCCTGAACAGGGTTGAGGGGAGAAGACAAGGTGGAGCAGAGTCCTCAGACCCTGAAAATCCAGGAGGGAGACAGTCTCATCCTCAACTGCAGCTACACCGTCAGCAATTTTAACGGGCTGCTGTGGTATAGACAGGATCCTGGGAAGGGACCTGAACTTCTCTTCGCTCTTTACTCAGTTGGGGATGAAAAGCAGAACGAAAGACTAAAAGCCACCTTGTTAAAGAAGGGAAGCTCTCTGCACATCGCAGCCCCTAAACCTGAAGACTCAGCCACTTACCTCTGTGCTGCGGAGACACAGTGCTCCCCAGGCACCTGCAGCCTGTACACAAACCCTGCAGCTGGGGCTCTGGAATCAGGGCATCTTTGGTGTTTTCCTTCCTCGATGAAGTAGTTGCTTAGCAGCCAGAACCTCTTTCCAAGTAGTCCTATGGAGAATGAAATCTTGTGACATAGCCAGACAGCAGATTATTGTTCATTCTGTCCAGGATCCTGAGTGATACTGGTATTCAACTTTGTCTTTCATTAAAATGTTTAGGTCAGATTTTGGTATCAAGATGATAATAGTTCATTAGATAAGTTGCAACTTATGGCTCCTTTTCTATCTATAGAAGAATTTGTGCAGGGTTTTTAATAATTTTTTTTTAATTTTCAGAAAGTTCACTAGTGAGCCATCTAAGCATAGAGTTTTACTTATGGGAGAAACTTAATAATCCTTCAATTATGGATTCAGTTACTTTAACGGGTAAGGGGTTCTTTATATATTTGTTTTTTCTTGTGAAAGTTGGTCAATTTTGTTATTTCCGCACATAGTTTATTATTTGCTACCTTTACTTTCTTTTATTTATCTTGCTACTTTTTCTAGTTCTTTGAGTTGCAAGTTTGACTATTGATTCTCAACATTTCTTCTTTCCTAACAAATATAATTTAAATCCATAAATTTGCCTCTAATTACAAATATTCCTTGACTTCCAGTGGGGTTACGTCCCAATAAACCCGTAAGTTGAAAATATCTTAAGTCAAAAGTGCATTTAATACACCTAAACTGCAGACATCATAGCTTAGCCTAGCTTACCTTGAACGTGCTCAGAACACTTTTATTAGCCTACAGTTGGGCAAGATTACCTAACACAAAGCCTATTTTATAATATGGTGCTGACTCTCTCATGTAATTTATTGAATACTGTACTGAAAACAAAAAGCAGAGTGGTTGTCTGGGTTCAGACTGGTTTTGTTTTTGTTAACATCTTTATTGGAGTATAATTGCTTTACAATGGCATGTTAGGTTCTGCTTTATAACAAAGTGAATCAGCTCTACATATACATATATCCCCATATCTCCTACCTCTTGTGTCTCCCTCCCACCCTCCCTATCCCACCCCTCTAGGTGGTCACAAAGCACCGAGCTGATCTCCCTGTGCTATGCAGCAGCTTCCCACTAGCTATCTATTTTACGTTTGGTACTAGTGTGATGGTCGTTTACCCTTGTGATCCAGTGACTGGCTGGGAGCTGTCCAGCATCAAAAGAGAGCATCATACTAGCCCAGGAAAAGATCAAAATTCAAAATTTGAAGTGTGGTTTCTACTTAATGCATATCACTTTCATACCATCATAAAGTCAGAAAACCGTAAGTCAGGGACCTTCTTACTGCTTTTGCTGTATCCCACATGTTTGGATATGTCATATATTCATTATTATTCAACTAAAATGTTTGGTAATTTCCATTTGAAGTGGGGATTTTATGTGCCATGATGATATTTCCAGGGACGTAAGAATGGCCAAATCCTGCCCTGCTCACCATTGGGAAGATTCCTGAGGATGCTTATATGTATTAGCTTCATACAAATGGAAGTGAAGAAGGACTTTCAGCCGAACCAGGACCTGATTACCTCTAAAGCAGGAAAGGTGCGTTGAGGTTCAGGCCTAAGTGGAGTTTCCTACTTCCTTCTGAATCCAGAAAAGCAAGCTCAGAATTCCTATAAGGATGAGTAGGAGAGATAGGCCACGCCTCAAACTAGCCAAGGGTTGACTTGATTTTCAAGTATCTGAGCTGAAATAGAGAGAGAAAGAGGTAGCCAATCACAGCGTACTAAATTAGCTCTCCTTAGATTTGCTTATTATCACAGGTAGGCAAAGACTTAAAATGCAAGCGATATAAGCAGAGTGAGTGGAGTCTTGAGTCCTACATTTTAAATTAGACTAAGGACTAATTTCCTACTCATAAATGGACTGCGAACAACAGAATCAACCCTCCTCACCCCTCCCGTGTGGGGAGGGGAAGAGGCAAGGTCTACAAAGAAGGAAAGCAGAAGTGGAAATTTCCTGATTTAGGGAAAGAGAGGTATTCTTTTATCCACACCATCTGGTTTTGTTTAATTTTAATCTTTTGCGTTTATAGCTTTAAAGTCTGCCCAATGTGTTCAGGGAAAGAGATCAGAGAATTATCATGGGATCCTTGTTTCCACCTGCCCTTATTTTGTCATTCGCATCATTACCACAATCATCTTTATTATCATTTATGGAACACTTACCATATGCCAAGTCCATTGCTAAGCACTTTACAACTCATTTTATAATCTAAAAACCGCAAAGTAATATTAACCCATCCTCAGTTGAGGAAAACTAAGGCTTAAGAATGATTAAAGATGAAGGGATTTCTGAGAAAAAGTAAATGCTGCAGGCAATATAAGATGAGATTAAAACATAAAAACTCCAGAGTTAACCAATTGGACAGTATTTCTCAAATTTTACTGTACATTTAAGAATCACATGAAGAAAAAAATATGTCTTATTCTGATCAACAGATTCTGATTCAGTAGGTCTGGCATGAGGTTGGGGGTTTACTTTTTTAGTGAGTTACTTGATGAGTTTGGTTCAAGTGACTGGGAGATTTTGCTTTGAAAAACACTATAAATGGAAGACTAATGAATTTCAGGAGGATGGATGATATGAAAATGTATGTGTTGTGTATTCACTTAGATGTTAGGTGGTTAGAGAGCCTCAGAACCCACCTGGGGACACCTAATGCACGTAACACCTTATTCTGATTAAACCATATCCTATTTTGATTAGTAAAAAAAAAAAAATCTCTTTTTTAATGATAAACAAGGTAATGACTTTTGTTTTCAACAACAGCAAAAAGAAATTTATCCATGGTTTAATGAATGGTGAGATTTGGTATAAAACTGATGTAAGTGCAAGTTTTTGTCACGTTAATGAGCTAGGCCAGCTGTTAGTGGAATGCCTTTTGTAACTGCAGGTACTCAAACGTGAAATGGAGAAAGTCTTAATTCTATGCCAAGGGCTACTGTTACGATGATGGATGCTGTTGGATCAAAGATTTTTGTAAGTGTTCATTGTTTATTTGTTTTCATTCTTTATTTTTAATTAAAAAACAAAACCTCTCTATATGTTAAAGGCTATGAGTCAGTTATTTCTTAATATTTCCTCCTCTGTTCTAAAGTTTAAATATATTATACTTCATAATTTTAATTCATCTTTTTACTCTTTCTGGATTCTTTACAACATTTAAAATTCATATTGAAGAAAGCAATTTACAACACTGATAAAATTTTGTTTATTGCAAAATATAGCACAATAATTATCTAACCTCTGCCTTCATAGTTCTCCTAATAATTTCCAGGAGAGACCACACTGATGACTTATAATTGTTTTATGACCATGTTTAATCTTCGGCCATATCCTCACAGCCAGGCTTTCCTTTTCCTGTATCTGTGGTGATTTGGTTGGTGCAGGGCTTATTATTGAATTTTGTTCCTCAAGCTCCTCTAATTGGTAAATATTAATTGATTTACTAATATTATTCGAATATATTTAATTATAATATATATTTATAAATTACACAATATAAAATATTGGACTATATATGTATATTTTTTAATTTTGTCTTAAGAATTAGAAACCTTTATTTAGAATCACTTATAGAATCAAAGAGATTTTTTTTCCATTTAGATGAATAAGATGTACTCTGGAACATTTTTCATTGTCACAAATTTGGCAGCTGGGACCCAGAACTAGGGACCAAGAGGCATTAAGCGTTCACCATTTTCCATTAAGAACAACTCACATTCAGGCACTCTAGGATTTATGAAGAAGCAACTGTACAGACCCTGCAACTCCTGATCTTCACTTCTTTAGCTGATGTGAGGGATGCAGCAGTCAGGAGAAGAGTATCATCAGAGTGTTCCACTTTCCCCATGAGCCACTTCAGACATCGCTATCCTAAAATACTTGCTTTTAAAGACAGAGATCATCAGAGTAAAAAGGAAAACTGCATGGCATTCTGTCTTTGGATATCTGTTTCTGGAGCAGATTTTGATCTATTTTTGCATCTACTTAAGCAGAAGATGAGGAAATCAGAGAAGGATGGTACAGTGAAGGGGGGCAGCATTGGGGCTGCCTGGGTGTCTCCATGAGGCACGGTGAGGAGGAGTGAGTGCTGTGTCCCACAGGTGCCACCTCTGAAGGCAGCAGGCCTGAGTCATCAGCCAGTTCTCCACCAGGAAAAGGGGAGACAAGAGGCCATGGGGAGTGCTTCCTGAATGGGATCTGACAGGGAGGGGAAGATCCTGCCTTGAGGAGGCTCCTGAGGGTCCCCGGCTGCTCCCTCACAGGGATGCTCGCACATCGAGGCCATCAGTGGTTGGGCAGGAAAGCAGTGACATCCAAAGGTGCACACCAGTTAAATGAGAAAGTGTCTGCCATTTTTAAAAGAATCTTCTTAATTTTTGTTTCTTCCCTAACCTCAAGGGAATTAGTACCAAAGAAAAAAGGCAGAGGAAGAGGACAGAGCAAGCCATGCTGACCTTACTGCAGCCAGGAGTCAAGCCTCAGGTTCAAAGAGCAGAAGAGAGAAAATGAAGATGGAAGTTCTAACCAGGGCTGCACTGAGATTTATTTAATACATGAAAGTGGCCCAGAGGTCTTGTGGTTTTCTTTCCAAGATGTCTCTAGGGGATAAGGTTCAGTGTTCCTCCAAGGACCCATCGATACTTATGCCTCCTTGCTTTACTCGGATACTCTCTCCTTGCTCCACTTAGAAAATGCTTATTTTGCCTCAGGTAGGCTAACTTGTATTATTTCAGTGTATCATCTCCTAAATCTGTAACTGATGCTTGTCCTTTGATTTGCCTATAGGACTAAAACTTTTGAAATAAAATGGTAAGCAAGGCAGCTTTATTTTTTTCCCAGCAGTACATCCTTTCCTTGAAGTGATGAGCTGAGAATCACCCATCTGCCTGAATGAAGGAAACATCATGTGGTTTTAAAAATGAAAAAAAGCAAAAACTCTGTAAATACTGCAACAATTGTCTTGTTACACACAGTGATCATTCTAAAAACTTAAATGACCAAAACTGTCCTATCTGTAACATGAGACGCACTTCTAAGCTGTTCTCTTCCATTATCCGTACAGTAACTTTACAAAAGCTGGTAGGTGGACTTGCCTGGGATCTGGTGACGGCATTCATGTGTTTAGTCGCAAGAGGGGCCTGCTGTATCTCTGTCAGTAACGTCCCTTATCAGATGGGGAAAGAGTAGTTAGCTCACATGCAGTATTGAAGTCATGTGGAAACTATGACAAATGATATATTTTATTCTCTTTGTTATAAGCAGAACAGTCTGGGCATAGCTTCCAAACATTCAATGATTCCTGGCCTTGTCCCAATCCATTATGAAAGGTTTTCTTGCTACTTAAAATGGGATGACACACAAAGAGGAAGACAGGAAGTGGTTATGCAGATTTCCAGCTTAATTGATCCATTTCTGTCAATTTTTTGTAGGAACAAAGAAAAGTGTAATTTTTTTTCCAATGGGAAGAGAATATTTTTCCTCAATCTCTTTTAGTTCTCTTAAACTTGAGAAGATAACAAGAAAACGTTTTCAAGTCTACTCCCCCTTCTTTCTTACAGTCTTTCCTTTTTTCCCTCCTTTCTCTCCTCCTGGCCAGTCCACTCTGTGTTGGGGCCGCTAGGCACACGCAGAGAATGGGGAAAGACCAGTTATGAACAGGGTTTGTGGAGCGTAAGGATGAGTGCCAGGTCTATTGTTTCCTTTATACCAAGACATGCCGTCTATAAAGGCCCTCCTAGTAACACATGATCCCTAGAAACATTTTAGGAGACCAGAGAATCGGGCAACTTGGCTTCTAGGTTAGGATCTGACCTTAACCTTCTCAGTCACTTTGAGCACATCACCCTCTGTATCTGAGTCTCATTTACTCTTTCTTGTCATTTTTTTAAAAGTATTTCATTTCTTTAAAATTTTTATGAATTTATTTATTTTATTTTTGGCTGTGTTGGGTGTTCGTTGCAGCGCACGGGCTTTCTCTAGTTGCGGAGAGTGGGAGCTACTCTTCGTTGCAGTGCGCGGGCTTCTCATTGCGGTGGCTTCTCTTGTGGAGCATGGGCTGTAGGCGCCTGGGCTTCCGTAGTTGCAGCACATGGGCTCAGTAGTTGTGGCTCACGGGCTCTAGAGCGCAGGCTCAGTAGTTGTGG
The DNA here is from genome assembly GCF_949774975.1 of Lagenorhynchus albirostris. NCBI lineage: Eukaryota > Metazoa > Chordata > Mammalia > Artiodactyla > Delphinidae > Lagenorhynchus > Lagenorhynchus albirostris. The sequence goes on along the minus strand of NC_083095.1, from coordinate 75,362,585 downwards.
TGCATGGGCTTAGTTGCTCTACGGCATGTGGGATCTTCCCAGACCAGGGCTCGAACCCGTGACCCTGCATTGGCAGGCAGATTCTTAACCACTGCACCACCAGGGAAGCCCCATCTTTCTTGTCATTTAGAGAGACTTTCCCCCTCCTCTCAAGGCTGTATAAGACTTGGTGTTCTTCCTGAATAGGCCACAGAAATGCCAATAAAAATTCCATTAGAAAAATCTTTTAACTTGCTTATGAACTAAACGTTGTTCAACCGAAAATAAACAGCATAGAGACTTCCTACTCCAGTTCTTAATGTACACTTTTTCATACACACAAAGAGAAAGTGAAAAGAAAATCACATCATTTGGCTTAGCAGTGGGAGACGTGCCCACAAGATGTCAGTATATGTTAGAACTAATACACAAATTCAGTAAAGTTGCAGGATACAAAACCAATACTCAAAAATCAGTTGTGTTTCCACATACTACTAACAAACTATCAGAAGGTGATGTTAAGAAAACAATTTCATTTACAATTGCATCGAATAGAAAATATTTAGGAATAAATTTAAACAAGGAAGTGAAAGACCTGTACATTGAAATCTATAAGACATTGATTAAGGAAATTGAGAAGACAAAAATAAATGGGAAGATACTTTGATCTCATGGACATAAAAAATTCAATTGTTGAAATATTCATCGTACCCAAAGCAATCTACAGATTGAATGAAATCCTTGTCAAAATTCTATGGCACTTTTCACAGAAATAGAACAAAAAAATCCTAAAATTTGTATGGTACCAAAATAGACAACCAATAGCCAAAGCAATCTAGAGAAAGAGGAACAAAACTGAGGGCAACACATTTGCTTATTTCAAACTATATTACAAAGCTATAGTAGTCAAAACACTGGTACTGGCATAAAAACAGACACATTGATCAATGGAGCAGAATGGAGAGCCCAAATAGAAGCCCCTGTTGTCTAGGTGCTTCGGCTGGTGTCAGGCCTGAGCCTCTGAGGTGGGAGAGCTGAGTTCAGGACATTGGACCACTAGAAACCTCCCGGCCACATGTAATATCAATCAGTGAGAGCGCTCCCAGAGATCTCCGCCTCAATGTTAAGACCCTGCTCCACCCAATGGCCAGCAAGCTCCAGTGCTGGACACCCTATGCCAAACAACTAGTAAGACAGGAACACAGCCTTACCCATCAGCAGAGAGGCTGCCTAAAATAATATTAAGCTCACAGACACCACAAAACACACCACTGGACGCAGCCCTGACCACCAGAAAGACAAGATCCAACCCCACCCACCAGAACAAAGACACCAGTCCCCTCCACGAGGAAGCCTACACAAGACACTGAACTAACCTTATCCAATGGGGGCAGACACCAAAAGCAAGGGGAATTATGAACCTGCAGCCTGTAAAAAGGAAACCCAAACACAGTAAGTTAAACAAAATGAGAAGACAGAGAAATATGCAGCAGAGGAAAGAGTAAGGGAAAAACCCACCAGAGCAAAAAATATGAAGAGGAAATAGGCAGTCTACCTGAAAAAGGATTCAGAGTAATGATAGGAAGGATGATCCAAAATCTTGGAAATAGAATGGAGAAAATACAAGAAACGTTTAACAAGGACCTAGAAGAACTAAAGAGCAAACAAACAATGATGAACAACAAAATAAATGAAATTAAAAATTCTCTAGAAGGAATCAATAGAGAATAACTGAGACAGAAGAACGGGTAAGTGACCTGAAAGAGAGAATAGTGGATATAACTACTGCAGAGTGGAATAAAGAAAAAAGAATGGAAAGAATCAACGACAGATTCAGAGACCTCTGGCACAAAATTAAATGCACCAACATTCGAATTATAGGGGTCCCAGAAGAAGAAGAGAAAAGGAAAGGGACTGAGAAAATACTGGAAGAGATTATAGTTGAAAACTTCCCTAATATGGGAAAGGAAATTGTCAGTCAAGTCCAGGAAGTGCAGAGAGTCCCATACAGGATAAATCCAAGGAGAAACACGCCAATTCACATATTAATCAAACTATCAAAAGTTGAATACAAAGAAAAAATATTAAAGGTAGCAAGGGAAAAACAACAAATAATATACAAGGGAATGCCCATAAGGTTAACAGCTGATCTTTCAGCAGAAATTCTGCACGCCAGAAGGGAGTGCCAGGACATATTTTAAGTGATGAAAGGGAAAAACCTACAACCAAGATTACTCTACCCAGCAAGGATCTCATTCAGATCTGATGGACAAATTAAAACCTTTAAGACAAGCAAAAGCTAAGAGGATTCAGCATCACCAAACCAACTTTACAACAAATGCTAAAAGAACTTCTCTAGGCAGGAAACACAAGAGAAGGAAAACACCTACAATAACAAATCCAAAACAATTAAGAAAATGGGAATAGGAACTACATATTGATAATTACCTTAAATGTAAATGGATTAAATGCTCCAACCAAAAGACATAGACTGGCTGAATGGATACAAAAGCAAGACCTGTATATATGCTGTCTACAAGAGACCCACTTCAGACCTAGGGACACATACACACTGAAAGTGAGGGGATGGAAAAAGATATTCCATGCAAATGGAAATCAAAAGAAAGCTGGAGTAGCAATTCTCATATCAGACAAAATAGAGTTTAAAATAAAGACGACTACAAGAGACAAAGAGCGACACTACATAATGATCAAGGGATCAATCTAAGAAGATATAACAATTGTAAATATTTATACACCCAACATAGGAGCACCTCAATACATAAGGCAAATGCTAATACCCATAAAAGGGGACATTGACAGTAACACAATCATAGTAGTGGACTTTAACACCTCACTTTCAGCAGTGGACAGATCATCCAAAATGGAAATAAATAAGGAAACAGAAGCTTTAAATGACACATTAAACAACATGGATTTAATTGACATTTATAGGACATTCCATCCAAAACAACAGAATACTTTCTTCTCAAGTGCTCATGGAATATTCTCCAGGAGAGATCACATCTTGGGTCACAAATCCACCCTTGGTAAATTTAAGAAAATTTAAATTATATCAAGTATCTTTTCTGACCACAACACTATGAAACTAGATATCAATTACAGGAAAAAAACTGTAAAAAATGCAAACACATGGAGGCTAAACAGTACACTACTAAATAACCAGGAGATCACTGAGAAATCAAAGAGGAAACCAAAAAGTACCTAGAAACAAATGACAATGAAAACACGACGACCCCAAACCTATGGGATGCCCCAAAAGCAGTTCTAAGAGGGAAGTTTATAGCAATACAATCCTACCTTAAGAAACAAGAAAAAGCTCAAATAAACAACCTAAACTTACACCTAAGGCTATTAGAGAAAGAAGAACAAAAGAACCCCCAATTTAGCAGAAGGAAAGAAGTCATAAAGATCAGATCAGGAATAAATGAAAAAGAAATGAAGGAAACAATATCCAAGATCAATAAAACTAAAAGCTCTTTCTTTGAGAAGATAAACAAATTGATAAACCACTAGTCAGACTCATCAAGAAAAAAGAGAAGGAGACTCAAATCAACAGAATTAGAAATGAAAAAGGAGAAGTAACAATTGACACTGCAGAAATACAAAGGATCATGAGGGATTACTACAAGCAACTACATGCCAATAAAACGGACAACCTGGAAGAAATGGACAAATTCTTAGAAAAGCACAACTTTCTGAGACTGAACCAGGAAGAAATAGAAAATATAAATAGCCCAATCACAAGCACTGAAATTGAAACTGTGATTAAAAATCTTCCCACAAACAGAAGCCCAGGACCAGTTGGCTTCACAGGCGATTTCTATCAAACATTTAGAGAAGAGCTAACACCATCCTTCTCAAACTCTTGCAAAATATAGCAGAGGGAGGAACACTCCCAAACTCATTCTATGAGGCCACCATCACCCTGATACCAAAACCAAAGGTGTCACAAAGAAAGAAAACTATAGACCAATATCACTGATGAACATAGATGCACAAATCCTCAACAAAATACTAGCAAACAGAATCCAACAACACATTAAAAGGATCATAAACCATGATCAAGTGAGGTTTATCCCAGGAATGCAAGGATTTTTCAGTATATGCAAATCAATCAATGTGATACACCATATTAACAAACTGAAGGATAAAAACGATATGATCATCTCAATAGGTGCAGAAAAAGCTTTCAACAAAATTCAACACCTATTTATGATAAAAGCTCTCCACAAAGTAGGCATAGAGGGAACTTACCTCAATGTAACAAAGGCCATATATGACAAACCCACAGCCAACATCATCCTCAATGGTGAAAAACTGAAACCACTTCCTCTAAAATCAGGAACAAGACAAAGGTTGTCCACTCTCGCCACTATTATTCAAAATAGTTTTGGAAGTTTTAGCCACAGCAATCAGAAAAGAAAAAGAAATAAAAGGAATCCAAATCGGAAAAGAAGAAGTAAAGCTGTCACTGTTTGCAGATGACATGCTACTATACATAGAGAGTCCTAAGGATGATACCAGAAAACTACTAGAGCTTATAAATGAATCTGGTAAAGTAACAGGACACAAAATTAATGCACAGAAATCTCTTGCATCCTATACACTAATGATGAAAAATCTGAAAGAGAAATTATGGAAACACTCCCATTTACTATTGCAACAAAAAGAATAAAATACCTAGGAATAAACCTACCTAAAGAGACAAAAGACCTGTATGCAGAAAACTATAAGACACTGATGGAACAAATTAAACAGATTTCTTCAGATGGAGAAACAGATAGAGAGATATACCATGTTCTTCAATTGGAAGAATCAACATTGTGAAAATGACAATACTACCAAAGCAATCTACAGATTCAATGCAATCCCTACCAAACTAACAATGGCATTTTTTTTTAACAGAACTAGAACCAAAATTTTTAAAATTTGCATGGAAACACAAAAGACCCTGAATAGGCAAAGCAATCTTGAGAAAGGAAAATGGATCTGGAGGAATCAGGCTCCCTGACTTCAGACTATGCTACAAAGCTACAGTAATCAAGACAGTATGGTACTGGCACAAAAACAGAAGTCTAGATCAGTGAAACAGGATAGAAAGCCCAGAGATAAACCCACGCACATATGATCACCTTATCTTTGATAAAGGAGGCAAGAATATACAATGGAGAAAAGACAGCCTCTTCAATAAGTGGTGCTGGGAAAACTGGACAGCTACACGTAAAAGAATGAATTAGAACACTTTCTAACACCATACACAAAAATAAACTCAGAATGGATTAAAGACCTAAATGTAAGACCAGACACTATCAAACTCTTAGAGGAAAACATAGGCAGAACACTCCTTGACATAAATCACAGCAAGATCTTTTTTGACCCACCTCCTAGAGAAATGGAAATAAAAACAAAAATAAACAAATGGGACCTAATGAAACTTAAAGGCTTTTTCACAGCAAAGGAAATCATAAACAAGATAAAAAGATAACCCTCAGAATGGGAGAAAATATTTTGTTGCAAACGAAGCAACTGACAAACAATTAATCTCCGAAATATACAAGCAGCTCATGCAGCTCAATATCAAGGAAACAAACAACCCAATCCAAAACTGGGCAGAAGATCTAAATAGACATTTCTCCAAAGAAGATATACAGATTGCCAACAAATGCATGAAAAGATGCTCAACATCACTACTCATTAGAGAAGTGCAAATCAAAACTACAATGAGGTATCACCTCACACCGCTCAGAATGGCCATCATCAAAAATTCTACTAACAATAAATTTTAGAGAGGGTGTGGAGAAAAGGGAACCCTCTTGCACTGTTGGTGGGAATGTAAATTGATACAGCCACTATGGAGAACAGTATGGAGGTTCCTTAAAACCAGAACTATCATATGACCCAGCAATCCCACTACTGGGCATATACCCTGAGAAAACCGTAATTCAAAAAGAAGCATGTACCACACTGTTCATTGAAACCCTATTTACAAAAGCCAGGACATGGAAGCAACCTAAATGTCCATGGACAGATGAATGAATAAAGAAGATGTGGCACATATATACAATGGAATATTACTCAGCCATAAAAAGAAACGAAATTGAGTTGTTTGTAGTGAGGTGGATGGACCTGGAGTCTGTCATACAGAGTGAAGTAATTCAGAAAGAGAAAAACAAATACCGTATGCTAACACATATATGTGGAATCTAAAAAAAAAGAAAAAAAGTTCTGATGAACTTGGGGGCAGGACAGGAATAAAGACGCAGATGTAGAGAATGGACTTGAGTACCCAGGGAGGGGGAAGGGTAAGCTGGGACGAAGTGAGTGAGTAGCATTGACATATATACACTACCAAATCTAGAATAGATAGCTAGTAGGAAGCAGCTGCATCGCACGGGGAGATCACCTCGGTGCTTTGTGCCCACCTAGAGGGGCGTGATAGGGAGGGTCGGGGGGAGATGCAAGAGGGAGGGTATATGGGGATATATGTATACATATAGCTGATTCACTTTGTTATACAGCAGAACCTAACACAACATTGTAAAGCAATTATACTCCAATAAAGATGTTAAAAAACAAAAGTAAAAAGAAACCCATGTGTACATAGTCAATTAATTCATGAAAAAGAAGCCAAAAATATACTTTCAGGAAAGGAAAGTCTCTTCAATAAATGGGGTTAAGAAGAATGGAAAGCCCTATGCAAAAGAATGAAACTGGACACTTATCTTACACCATACACAAAAATCAACTCAAATTGGATTAGAGACTTGAACATAGACCTAACCCAATAAAACTCCTAGAAGAAAACATACAGAACAAATTCCTTGACATCAGTCTTGACAATGATTTTTTGTATTTGACACCAAAAGCAAAGACAACAAAAGCAGTAATAAACAAGTGGGACTACATCAAACTGTGAGGCAAAAGAAACCAGGAACAAAATGAGAAGGCAATCTAGGGAATGGGAGAAAATATTTTCCAATTATATATCTGCTAAGTGGTTAATATCAAAATATATTAAAATATCATATGATCAATAGAAAAACCAATCTGATTAAAAAATAGGCAGATCATCTGAATAAACATTTTCCCAAAGAAGCCATACAAATGGCCAATGGGTGAATTAGAAGATCCTCAACATGACTAATAATCAGGGAAATGAAAATCAAAATGAAAATGAGGTATCACCTTACACCTGTCAGAATGGCTATTATCAAAAAGAAAAGGAAAAAAGTGTTGGTAAGAATGTAAAAAAGAGGGAACCCTGTGAACTGTCAGTGGAAATGTAAATGAGTGCAATGTCTATGGCAAACACTATGGAGATGCCTCAAAAAAATTAAAACGAGCACTACTATACGATCCAGGATTTCCACTTCTGGGTATATACCTGAAGGAAATAAAAGCACCATCTCAAAAAGATATCTCTTCATTGCAGCTCATCTACAATAGCCAATACTTGGAAACAACCTAAGTGTCCATTGACAGATGAATGAACAAGGATAATGTCATCAAAAAAAAAAGAAACCCTGCCATTTACAACATGGATGAAACTAGAGGGCATAATGTTAAGTGAAGACAAAGTCAAATACTGTATGAAAATTAAAATTAAAAAAATACTGTATGAAATCACTTGTATGTGGAATCTAAAGCACAGGCACAGACATACACACACAGCAGAACTCATAGGTACAGAGAACAGATTGGTGATTCTCAGAATCAGTGGGGATGGGGGTGGGAGTGTGTGAAGGTGTTCCACAGGTACAAACTTCCAGTTAAAGATAAATTCCTCCTGGGGATGCAATGTACAGCATGATGACTATAGTTGAAAAATTTTAAGAAAAGATGTCACTATATGAATTCCTCTGGCTCTCAAAGTTCGTTTTGCTTTTTTTCTAGTAGTTTGAACAGTTTAATAACAAATTCGGAGTAGAATGTATATATGAGTAGAGTAGCTTTCACTTGAATGAAATATACAAGATTAAAATAAGATATAATGCCTAGATGGGAATGCATGGTCAGCATGAGAAAACAGTCATCAAGGATGTCACAGGGAGGCACTAGGGAAGATCTGCGAACCCCAGTAGTGATTCTGTGCCCTCATATGATATGTGAATTTGGAATTCCCATAAAGGAATCAAGGAGAGTCTGAAGACAATCTACAACAGAATAACTCAGTTATTCTCATTGGGGTTTCTTTATGAGGTGCTGAAACAAAAATAAAATGCTTGAAATTTGATCATTTGGCATAAACAACTTCATTAGATGAAATTTCAGGATAAAATGGAAAAGAATCTTCATTCCTTCAATGTCAAGAGAAGGAAATATTTTTATTTTGGAAAGCATTTATACTGTTAATAGTTTTTATATTTTCACTGATTAAGCAGTATGTTATGAGAAGCTTTGTCTTCGTGACAACTATAACGATAATTATAGAATTGCACCAAACAATATATGTGCACTCATGACAAACACATGGCCAAATATTTGGATTTAGAGGACCTGTGGAGCCTTGCTTCCTACAACTTCTAATAAGTTAAGCATAGAGTTACATCACAAGCGAATATGATTTTACTGCCACTACCATCTGTTATTCCACTACACAACTGGAGATATAACAGAAGTCAGAACCCTGTTTTGTTCTCATTTGTCTGAGTGATATTTGCTGTTGTGAAGTTACCAGTTCCCATGATTTGGCGGGTAAGTAGGAAGGAAGGGGGGTGATGGCTTCTGGCTTATCTTTTGTAGGGAAGTCGAGGATCAGTGAACATATTTCACCTTAGAATCGAAATTGGAGGCAAGAAAACAATCAGAAGAACATGAATGAATATTTGCAAACACAGCATGATTCATAATGAATTTGTTTCTGGTAAGCCCTTCAGATTCCATCACAGATTAATTTACTAAATTTGGAAATTTGAAGTAATAAATCTCCTTCCCATATGTCCTTCAATATTGATCACTGGACTGTCCTTTACTATATATAATCATTTATCATTAAACCACAAGGAAAGGGAGCACAATGTTTAAGGCAGGCCAAATCTCCCAACCTGGGTGTTATACACATTCAGACTTGATCCAGCCAGAAACTACATTTCAGAGACAGCTGCTATAGTGCAGCTGAGGGACCTTGCACCTTTACTGTCAGGAACTCAGAGCAGGGCCATTTCAACAAGGGGGAAATCCTGCCATTATGCTGCTCCCCAGACTGCTGTGGGCATTCATGGCTCTCCTCTGCTTAGCTACACATAATTGCAAACCAGGGCCTTGGCTGCCTGTCAGCACTCAGAGGTGAAATGGGACAGAGGAGTAGATGTCTCAACTAAACATACACTCTCACCCCTGCGTCACTCATGAATGAGTTATTTTGACCTTAAAGTCAAAGGACTAGCACTGTTTTAGAGACCTTGTCTGTACTTCCTTTTCTACTTGTCTATTTGCCTTTGGTTCTTTTATTTTAATTCTCCCGTTAAAACAATGAAACCAAATGGAAGATTGACAGCTACATTCCACAAGAACGTGTAACAGTATACAAAACGTCAGTTACCAACTTCTGTGGCATTGACATGTACTGAGCGTTTACAGCCTGTAGATAACATGTTTTGTAGGAGTGCATTATAGCATTGTGTCACAGAAAGATCTGGCGTGCTTATCTTCACTTTATTTTACAAAGAAAAAAATAATCAGCTCCTCACAAGTGAGACAGAACACTTTGGACCAATGGGATAGAAAATGTGACATCAAGACAAGCATAGGACACACGATCTACTAAGTACAGTTCTACCTGGGGAGGCAACAGGACTGAAGATCCGGAATATCCTGATCTTCCTCAAAGTCTAATAAATAAGACTCAATGTCAGGTTTCAAAAGAATATATTATTGCTGTTATAATTTCATGAAAACATAAAAAACTGAATAGATTCTGAAAACCTGAGGGGCTGATTTTTTAACATTTCATGTTAAAGTAAATTTATTTAGTGAAAACTCTAAATAGAGCCCTAGAACCCGGTTAAAAAACAGAGATACATTAATTATTTTGGATAATATTGCCTTTCACCAAGAAAGCTGAAAATCTGTGAGTTTTAAAAGAACTCCACTGATTCAGAATGGAGAAAAGTAAAGAGAGGCTAAATGAATGACCAGTAAGTAGATTACAAGAAGGGTGCATACCCTATACTAAATTCTATTTTAAATGGGCCGGCAAAATTATTCTGCTGAATAATTATCAACACGTGTCAACCTGTTTAATCTGTAGTTCCCCTTAGCTCAAAACTTTAATACTAATTTTTCTATGCTCCTTTTCGGATACTGCCTAACAATTACCGTGGGAAGAAAAGTAGACATAGTTTTGTGGTGAGCCAGACTTTTTCCCCATCTGTGCACTGACCACGTGGTCTATGAACATAACACCCTACTTCCTGTTTGGAGGAGTGACACAGGAACCCAGGTACTATGTATATGTGCTGCGAGGCCCTCAAAGACACTGAACTCTCAGCTTGAGGCAGAACTGAAAACATATGTGCAGGGGAATTCTTGCCACATGGTGCTCTCCAGCCTGCCCTGGGTATTCCTGGCCTTCATCTTCTCTGGTAGGGATGGTTCCAAATATAGGTACAAATGTTCAGGTTGAAAGGACTGCACACAGGCACATGGTACTTCACATGGACTTGGGGAGGAAAGGAGGATTGGAGAAAAGAAAGCTTATCATGATTTCAATTTGGTTTTTCTTTGGGTCCTAAATTAGTCTAATTCCTACATTATTTTGTTCACTACTTCAGCTCTGTTTTCTGATTTTTTCCCACAGGATTTGGTGCGGCCCAGAAAGTTACTCAAGTCCAGCCAGCCATATCCAGTCAGCTAGGGGAGGCGGTCACCTTGAGCTGTCAGTATGAAACAAGCTGGAGCTGGTACGTTATTGTTTGGTATAAGCAGCTTCCCAGTGGAGAGATGACTTTCCTTATTCATCAGATTTCTTCTGACCAAAATGCAAAGAATGGCCGCTATTCTGTAAACTTTCAGGAAAGACATAAATTCATCAGCCTCACCATTTCAGCCTTACTGGTGGAAGATTCTGCAAACTACTTCTGTGCTCTCTGGGACCTCACAGTGCTTGAAGTAATAGGAAAAGCCAAACAAAAACCCCAGAGCTCAATAAGAGAGAGCCCCCTTGCTGCGGGAGCCCCACTGAAAGGCACACCTGCAGATGCCAGACAAGAAATGGTAGTCCTGTGGTTGCTTAATCTGTGGTCTGGATCAGGAGATTTAATTCTAAATAAAATCTCCTGCTATCTCACTTGGGAACAGATGTCCAGAGTAACTTTCTACTAATACATACTCAGTCTTGAATTTTTGACTTTAAGTCCATCACACAGAACATGTGTAAAATTCTCTAATGTTGAAAATTTGCTCCATGATAATTTAAAGTGGCAGTTCCACCTAAAGACACTCACATCACAAACCTGGGTCTAGTTATCTGAAATGGTCATGAAAATCATTTCCTTAGTCCTTTCTCCTTAGACTTTGTGTCAGGGTACAATCAGAGAAGCAAATTACAAGTGATCTAGAATAAGAGGCTCACTGTAGAGAATAGCACTCAGGCAATAGCTAGAGCTGGTGGAGGGGTCTATACAAAGCTGTTATCTTTGCATCTGGTGTTGAGCCTGAATTCACTGTTAGAGTGTCATTTGGGAAGGAAAGTTGGATGTGGACAAAAGCATGGACAGACTGTGACATGTACGGATACTAGAACCCATGAGGACAATGGTACCCACAAAGACACACTAAAACTTGTCTGTCTCTCACCTCCTTCAGTCTCACAATGGTGGGTGACCTCAAGGAGAAGTGGGTGTCATTTACCCTCATGCTACACGCATACTTGGTCCAAGACAAAGAGAAGATGAGGAGGAGATCAGGTGGGCGGTAGAGGAGTTGTGAGTCAACAATAAGATGAGCTAGTTCATCAGCAGCCACATGTGTGAGTTGCCCAGTTCCTGGAGCCCTGCACCAACCAGCAGAGCATAAAAAATGTGGCTACTTCATGACAACTACCTTCTAAACCTTGCGCAAGTCTTTTTTGTGGCCAACCCTAACCCAGAACAATACAGGGAAGCAAATTCTGGGACACAGATATCCAGATAGTTGAGACACTACAAAGCTACTACAGTACCCTCTATGTCAACTGTCACCCATCTATACCTCTTTTAACAAGACAACTTTCAAATAAACACAACAGCAAAACTATGCTTCCTGTTAATAAGATGCAGTTATTCCCCATTCAACCAAAACCAAGCTAACTCTCTCCCGAAGAGAGTACACCAAGTTAATTTATCCATTTTGGGGTGGTGTTCTTTCCTCTTATACCTCATTCACACTGTCCCATTGAATCCTGAATCTTAACCACTGAGATACAATGAGATATGAGATAAACTTATACTTGCACATCATATGTTACCACAGGCAGACAAGTAGGGGAGAGATTTAAAAATGGTTAATGTATACATAACCATATTCATATCAAAATGAAAAAGAAATTGTCATAAGTATTATAGTTCCTGTTTCTGCAAATGACCACATGATTGTAGGTGGTATTTATAACTACCATTTCCATTACCCATTCCATAACCTATTTGCTCATAGCAAGTACCTTCACTCACTGTACTACTTGACTTCCTAAAAAACAAGTTTCTTATTCAGGAGCAATGCTATGTGGAAAACCATAAAGATGAATAAGGAATTCTGCAAGTCCACCACTGTGGTTTTGGCAGAAATTTGCAAGGCATTGAAGGCAAATCCACTTAAATATTTAAGTGGAAATAATCTTGCCAATACCCAGGGAAAATCGATATATTGTATTCTGGGAAATATTAAGAATGATGCCTGATTTCACATCAGAAGTCACCAAGTGAAAACATTTTTGAAGTGTTAAAACAAATAAATAAAACTTTGAAACTGGCTTCTTATGAACATGAAAGCATATTTTAAAATTGTCTTTGTTAAAAATCACTGCTAGTAGGGGGGAAAGTCAAGGCACAGAATGGTAAACTGTATTTGCAATGCATATTTCTGATAAAGACTCAAATGCAATATATATTAAAAGCTCATGTAAATCAATAAGAAAAGAGTTAATAAGAATGGCAAAATCTTGGAGATCCAATTCAGAAATATTATATCCAATAGCTAATAAATATACAAAGATTATCATTATTCATCAGGGAATATTATTATTATTCATTAGGGAAATGAAAATAAAACCTCATCTGTGTCCTTTTAGCATCCTGAGTGAATCAGTATGGCTAGGAGAATAGGACCTAAGAAGAGAGGGAAAAATAATGATTGTCTCCAGGAAAATAAGTGCTTAAGTAAATTTCTTAGAAGCTCCCATCATTGAACTGATGTGGAGAAAACAACAAGCAGTAACAGAACACAGACCCGGACATTGAAGGAAAGGAAAGTTTTACTAGAAAAAAGAAAGTTGGTACTTATTGGGCTTACTATATGTCAGGCACTGTAGGATGCATCTCAGATTCATTATTTAATTCAAATATCATAAACCCTATGAGACAGATTTTATTGTTCCAATTTGTTTAATTTTTCAGAAATAAGACATAACTTTCCTAACTGTGAATATCATCTCTAACTTTTATTGCCAGCCAGAGTGTAGCATTTATGGGGCTCCTAAAGAGCAAGGTTTAAACTATGGAGAAGCACTTGGCCCCAGCACAGGGTGGCTGGATGTCTCAGTGATGGTGACATTACTGGTTTAAACAGGAACCTAAAGGGAACTAGGAAAGAAGATGCCAAACCTAGGCACAAATTGCCCCAGGATCAATAGATGAGGAAATCATCCGCTAATCAGTTAACAGCGCTGAATGCTTTAGCAAGTTCCTTATGCAATAGTGTGCTGGGAAGAATAAGGGGCCTCAGGGAAAGATATTATTCCTTAAACACTCCAAGCATGTTTCTATATCAAGACCTGTGCTCCTTGCCTTTGTCCTCTCTATTGTGATGTTATGCCCCCAAATATCTACATGGTGCACCTCTGAATTCCTTCATGTCTTTACTCAAATGTCACCCCTTTGGGAATCTTTTATCTCTTTAATCTTTCTATTTTCCTTCCTTGAGAATCAGGCTCTAGCACACTGCATGCAGCAAGAAAGAAAGCTGAAGCACTGCCACCTGGTGTCCTGCTCAAATATTTTGTGATGCCTACACTGGCCTCGCTGCTGCCCTCTAGTGACATTGGGTAAAATTGTGGTGAAGCCTAGTCACAACAGAAGCTGCCATTGCTGAACCAGTCAGTAAACTTCCCAATGCAGAAATCAGGAGAGAGAGGATTCAGGAGAACTGGCTGGTTGTTTTCTTTTGCTAGCCAGATGTGAAAGTGATTGATTTGAAATGACATATACAACACATGAGATGATTTTGCCTGTGGAGTTATAGGCTACCTTGGAAAGAAAGCTCAGAATTGTTGTGCAAGTTTGGGGTTTCTTGTCTGGTAAGTATAACTGTGTCTACTGCTCTGTCCTTTCTTGTAGTATAGCAATATCCTGAGAAGTGGGAGCAAGAGTCAATAATGGGAAAAAATAAACAATTGTAGCCAATACTGGGTGGTACACTCATTTCATATTATAATATGCCCACCCAATTTCTCAATATGACACCTTAATGAATTGACTTCTCATTAACAGTAAGAACATGATAGACCATGGATACTTACGATAACACATGAAATCTGCCAGGTAACCTGCTACATATATCTCAAAAAAATATTGAAATTTATCTTGGGCTAGATTCCTCTGCAATTTCAGATTCCGTCTCCCAACATGCCCCCCCAACCCCACCCCCACCCCAACCCCCCACCCCCCCGCAAGATTCTGCACATTGCCTGCAGCTGGTTGAGTGCCTAAGCTAGGGAAGGTATTGTGTTGGGTGATTTGAATGTGTGTTCTCACTTAATGCTTACTGGAACCCTTCAAGGTTGGGTCCATCCTACTTTAGGGAGACAGTGTAGCAAAGTGCTTGAGACCAAAGACTTGGGTTGTATTTCTAGATCTACCACTCGGTAGCTGAGTGATCTTCGGAAAATGACTTAATAATTTTTATGCTTCCATTTCCTCATATCTACCATGTGGATATTGACAGAATCTACCATGCAGGGTTCTTATGAGAAGTGAATGAGATGATGAATGCCAGTGCTGAGCCCAGCACCCCCAGAAAGATACTGGCTACTTGCAGAAAAGGGAATTGAACATGAGAGAGGTTCGATACCTTGTCTGGTGTTACAGAATAAGTGTCGGAGTGGAGCCCTCTCTCCATACCCTGTCTAGAGCAGATGCCTTCCCTCACCCCAAGAGCAACTCTCTATCTCAATACAATATTGTATTTTTTTAAGTGCTAATCACTATCTATAATTATCTTTCTTTAAAAATTCATTTATTCAATTCTTCCTCCTCCTACCGCACTGTAGGCCTTTTATATCCTTTCACTACAGAATCCTCTATGAGTGAACAATACTTAGTGCAGGAGGCTCAACTTATATATGTGTGTGTGTGTGTGTGTGTGTGTGTGTGTGTGTGTATATAAAATAAATGTACAAAAGATAAAATTATTTCTAGAGTCCATGCTATTCAAACACTGATATAAAAGCTTAAACTGGACTAATCTTTGTGAGTTTATCTAGAACTGTCAATATGTATATCCTGCAAGTCACTTCATCTAAGATTTAATTTATGCAATATATCTAGTGATCAATTGGCTTCTCCTCGATTTCAGGTAAGGTGGGTTGCTGTAGATTACAGGATTCTACCTTACTAGCTGCATGAATGTCAAGGCTGTTGGAGGTATGCCTGTCTTGTTCTGGATACATACCTTCCAATATCCAGGTGAATTTTTTAATGGATCAGTATTTTCATCAGAAATACGCTTCACAGCAAGTAGGCTTTATGATGGTGTGGTCATACCCACACTATCCTATTCATCAAGTGGTCTGATCTGGAGGAAAAAAAAAAAGGAACTTTACTTGTACTAGTTTCTGTTTGTCTAGCAGTCCATCCCTAACCTCAGCCTTTGCACTTCTAAATTGGGAGACATTAATGAGGTTTTTCACGATTTCCTTTATTAACCACAGTGGCATCTCTTTTCTTGGGAAGGAAAGTCAGAGGTTAGCCATTGAGATATCTTCTAATCCTGTTCCACTTTCCAGAACACTATTTGAGTGTGTGGAAGGTACTGTTCCCTGAGTTTAGTACCTTCCCCATGCTCTTTCCTTTATTTATTTCAGTTGTTCACTGGAAAGAAGGTTATATAGTCAATTTACACTGCCAATTTTCCGGAAGTACATTTAGATTCTGAACAATCTTAATTACTGCTATCTTGTACTGTTAAATTTCCCCTGGATGTCTTTTTTTTTTTTTTCCAGCTGTTTTTTAAGCTCACAGGGAACAGAGAGTATTGCTTTCATAATTTTCAGATCTCTTAAGGACATTCTGGGCACAAGATGACTGTTTAAACTAATATGCGTATGTTCAATCAAACTAGCATTATTCCTGGACTGTGACACGGGCAAGATAGAACATAATTCTTCTTTACTTTTAAACAACGCTATTTGAGGTAAAATTGACATTCCACAAAATTCATCCATTTTGAATGTACAGTTCAGTGATTTTTGGTAAATTAGCTGACTTATGAAACCATTACAATAATCTAGGTTTAAACACTTTTATCACCACAAAAAGCTCCTTTATGCTCAATTATAGTTAATCCCTGTTCCGATACCTGGCCACAGGCAACCAGTGATCTACTTTATATCTCCATAGGTTCCTTTTCTGAACATTTCATGTAAATGGAGTCATTCAGTACATTTAAGTTGTTCCATTTTTTGGCTAGTAGAAAGAAACCCAAAAAGCAGACTCCTGTTATTTTTAGAACGTATCTTCTCTACCATTTAAAACATTTACTGAGTATCACAAATGTAAGTGGCGTGGCAGATTCCAAACACCATGGACCCCTTACCAGATAGATATGTGTTCTAGTTATTACCAGGTGTTTGACCTGGAGTGAATTCCTCAATCTCTTTCAGCTTTAGTTTTCCTGTTGGTAAATTGGGAATGATAGTAATTCTATTGTGTGATTTCTGTATTCGAACAATGTACATAAAGCAATAGATAATTTAGCACATGGTATGTGTGCACATTTATAATATGAGGATTTTGTTGAAAGTTCATATAAAAGATTCCTAACCAAAGTGTTTTTCCTGCCACAAATTGCCATCCCAATCTCTCTCAAGTTGAATGATGGCAGTGCACGATGGGGCAGCCCACTTCTGAATGGTTGTCAGCTCTCTTTGTGCTGTGGACTCATGGGGGATGTCCTCACTGTTTGTGAAGCTGGTCTCAAGAAAGCAGTGTTTGAGCCCTCCTTTTGAGTGACAGGAAACTGAGTCTAGGTCAGAAATTGTTGGTGTGTTTCCAGGCCTTGTATGGGGTGTTGTCTCTGATTGGCTGGGCAACCAGATGCAGAATCCTATTTTCTGAAGAACAATATTCCTCTGCTGAGGATACTTGGGCAGGATAAATGGAGAGGAATCCTTTGCCAGCTCCATTGTTAATCCTGTGACTTCATCTTGGCCTTAAGTCCAGGGGCTGCTGAAGACATTCTGAACAGTATGTGGCAGTGATGGAGAAGGAGGGGGATGTAGTCACGTAACTCTAGGTTCTATCTGGGAACGTGTGAAGACAATGAATCCTGTGTAGAGAGATCAGTGTATGTCCGACCCTGTCTTTCTGAACAGAAATGAGCAGCATATTGAGTGTGGAACAGATTTCTCCATCTCTGCATGTTCAGGAAGGAGGGAGCACCAATTTCACCTGCAGTTTCCCTTCCAGCTCTTCTTATGCTTTACACTGGTATAGATGGAAGCTGGAAAAAGCCCTAAGGACCTGTTTTAATGACTGTAAATGAGGATGAAAAGGAGGAAGGATAAGTAAGAATCACTCTGAATACTAAGGAGGGTTTCAGCTGCCTGTACATCAAGGATCCCAGGCTGAAGACTCAGCCACGTCTCTCTGTGCCTGCACACAGTGCCCTTCAGCCTCTGCAGCCCAAGCCTGCGCCTGGTGCTGCTCTGGTACCAGCACTGAGAAAGAGCCATGTGTGAGGTGGAAACGGCAAATTCAATGAATTACAGTCTTTGCTATAACCAGGGGGAAATGCAATGATAGATAAACAAGCGTTCCAGTCACTGTATCTCCGTCAACTAACGGGACTGTCATTACACATCACTCACCTCCATTCCCACCAGTATATTGGCCATATCATTGAATCAGATTCCTAGCCTCCTCTTTTGCCATGATTCCAAGTGAACTAGATAGTTTCTCAAACCTTTCTAAAATAATCTGATTAAAGTAGGGTAATATTCACCACTCGTTGCTACATCCTACTTCATTGAAGGCATGTTCTTCAACACAAAAAGAACAAAGAAGAGAAATGGGAAAAGCAAATAATTTTTTATTGATTTCTCCTAGGTTTTCACAAAAAACTTTCTTAAAGATTTTAAAGAGAATATACCTTCTCTTCCGTAAGGGAGTTAACATCCGAGTGCCCTATAAGCTCACTCTCATGTAGCTCATTTCCAAGACTATTAGAGTGTATTATGTGTTGACTATTCATGCTCTCTCACCCTTACTGTGCTAATCTTTAGCTGGAGTATATTTTCTATACTTGGCCTCACTGTGGACTTTGGACACGGCAATGTGACCAGCTTGACCAATGGAATGTGAGTGGATAGGAAGTATGTTATATCATAGCTAAACCTAAATATGTTCACATGGCATGTCTTCTTTTGTTTCTTCCCTGCACTTACCAGGTAGTGGTTGTCCTTTCAGCTTTTATCCATAATGTGAAGAAGACACAAGGTCCAGACTGAAATGATAACTCATAGTAGCAGAACGGAATCGTCCTTTTTCCAGGAGCAGAGCCTCAGAGTGCTGGGACTGCAGTTGACCCACAACTAACATACCATGGACAACTCAGTAAACTTTGTTCTTGTGAGCCACTGACATTGTGAGGTTGTTTGTACCGAGCATTACCCTAGTGAAAGTTGATTGATATATGAAGTCATATCAATTCTGTCTTCTAAATATTTCTCACATTCAACCACCTCTTTTTTTTTTTTTTTGTGGTATGCGGGCCTCTCGCTGTTGTGGCCTCTCTCGTTGGGGAGCACAGGCTCCGGACGCGCAGGCTCAGCGGCCATGGCTCACGGGCCCGGCCGTTCCGCGTCATCTGCCTGGACCGGGGCACGAACCCGTGTCCCCTGCATCGGCAGGCGGACTCTCAACCACTGTGCCACCAGGGAAGCCCCAACCACCTCTTTTTACTTGCCTTGTTACTATCCTGGTCCAGGTGCTCATAACCTCTCACTGAGGTGGTTGGAATAACTTCTTAAATGTATCCCCTATCCATGAGCTCTTACTTCCCAAATCTATCCCTGAAGTTATCATTCTAAAATACACATCAGATTAGATTGCTGTTCTATTTCAGGACCTTCTATGGCTCCCCATGACCCTAAAGTAAAAGCCAAGGTTTATGTGGCCATCTACAGTAGTACTTCCAGTAAGTGTTCATCTTCCTCCCCAGTATTACACCAAGATTTCTGAACATCAGCCATATCAAATGAACTCACTCTCATATTTTCTTCTTATAAATATTATTTCTTTCTCAAGTTGGCAAATTCCTATTCAATCTTCAGGACCCAGTAAATGTCACATTTACTTTTGAAAAGATTTTCCAGGTTACATAAATTATATTTATTTGCCCTCTCCCTCTTTTAGTGTTCTGTGCACAGTTTTGTAAGACCACATATCTACTATGCTAAGAATATTTTTTGGTTTTAACTCTTCACTAGTCCAAATTCCTCAAGGATAGGGGCCCATACATATTATTCTTTAATCCCAGCTGTTATTATTGTCCCTGACTTATAAGAACCATTCAGTAGATCTGCCTACAGCTTGACCACAGTTTACTTTTGACAAGTGCACTGATTAATGAGAGCTGGTTTGTGAAGCTGGTTTATATGAGTGGGTTGGAAACCTTCCACTACGGGAACACTTGAAGATACTTCTACTTCATTATATCCCTCAAGCCAACACATGGCTATGTTTCCCACTCTTACACCTGGTTCTTACTTAAACCATCATCCCAGGAGGACAATGTGCCCCCATCTAAGCATATGTATCAACACAGCCATACAGCCGTTTGTCTCCATATAGTCGTGGTTTTTAACATCAATTGTAAATGAAATGGTGCGTGAAAATTCTGTATGTTTTCATAACATACCATTTCCATACTTTACGATATCTCCTTTGACTCTCTTCGCTCTTAGTACAGCTTACCCAGGACCTTTTGATGAGTCATGGTAGATGACCGTAAAGACAACTCATATCATTAAATGAATCTTCCTCAACTTTCTGCTTTCCACATGAAACATTCCTGCTTTTACACATATAATTCACTTTCCCTCCCCTAATAATAAAAAAGATCTCTCTCTTCCTTTTAAATAGTGCGCCTCTGTCCAAACGCTTCACCCACTCCATTCACTTTGACTTCTCTGGCACCTCAGCCCACTGAGCGTCCAAACTCTATGGTCTGGTTCTTCAGTACTTTCTTGCTACTGATTTCTTCCCATCATTTAAAATATTCAAGCATGCTCCTCTGAAAAAATATTTAATATTCCTCCAAACTCATACATGCCTCTCCTGTAACCAATCTATTTTTTCTCAGAAATACCAATGATCTCTTTATTATTAAATCCAAAAGGTATTTTTTACCTCCTTCATCTAGACAAGTGTTTCTCAAATTCTAATGTGCGCAGGAATTTTATTAAAATGCAGATTCTGACTCAGGAAGTCTGGGTAGGGCCTGAGCTTCTGCATTCAGAATAGCTCCCTGGTGATGCAGATGCTACTCACCTGCAGACCACATTCAGAGCAGCCACTTTCTGTAGTGCTTGCCACTCCTTTCGGAGACTTTTGTGTTCCTGGCAGGAAGGAGGTGAGGAAGGTTCACAAAAATTGTGAACTGCTCTTTCTTTCTCTATCTGACCAATAGAGGGGGCTGCTGTGTAAACTGGAAATGGTTTTTCTATATAAGATCAGAATAATCGCACAAAAACCTTCCTTCCCTACAGTTTAAAGAGATATTCTGACACCACTTTTTGAACAATGACATGTAAAGCATCTCAGACGCCAGAGGCAGGCAGTCTTGTTAAGACAGCCTCTCTCCCAACACACCTTACAACGTCCATCAGATGAAGAAATCTAAATGCTGTGTCATTCCTTCTCAACCTCACAGCAACCTGGGTTCAAGTCCACCAGTCATTAGACTTTTGTTTGTGGAGAATCTCCCAGAAAGGAGTTCACTGCCTCCTCACTGCTCCACCATGACCTTGGTGTTCACCTTGATGCTTGAGGTGCTCCTGTTCCTGAGTGAGTACTGTTCCATTTTACTCTCTTGTCCACACATGGAACATTGCTTTGGACTGACTTTGAATAGAGACTTTTTGTTCTGGCTGAGTTCATTGATTCAGCATTGATGTTTCAGGAGGAGCCGGAGCCCAGTCGGTGACCCAGCCTGACGGCCACATCACTGTCTCTGAAGGAGCCCGTCTGGAGCTGAGGTGCAACTACTCATCTTCTTCTTCGCCCTCTCTCTTCTGGTACGTGCAGTACCCCAATCAAGGACTCCAGCTTCTCCTGAAGTACATATCTGGAAACAGCCTTGTCTCAGGTATCAAAGGTTTTGAGGCTGAATTTAGGGGGAGTGAGAAGTCCTTCCACCTGAGGAAAACATCAGCCCATTGGAAAGACTCGGCCAAGTACTTCTGTGCTCTGAGTGACACAGTGACTAAGACTACAGTGGGAGCTGAACACAAATCTCCTGAGACTGAGTAGCTTAAAAGACTCAGGGTCTCAGCCTATGTTATTTTCAGGAGGTTGGCATGTTCTGTGAAGGCAAACAGTACGGAGAATACAGAATCCTGAAAGTGTTTGGTTCTCGTGGGCATCTTAGATTTCTTTTCTCTTTCTTTTTTCTTTTGCAAAGGAAAGACTATTGTTTTCTTAATTTCAGTGCTCTCAGTGATCTTGAGGCTGGTGGGTGGTTTCTTGTCAGTGACACCTGAGAAGGCTGTGCCTATACTGTACTGTTTTGTTCAGAGTAAGTTTTTATGTCATAAAAAGAAAACCCAATCTTAATATTCTTTTTCAAAATATAGTTGACAATTCCAAGGTATTTGTTCTCACTTACTTAGTTTGGTTCAAACAAATGGGATTCTGTTTGGAATCACATTGGAAACTGACATTTTAGGATATTATGTTTTCCTACCCAAGAATATTATAAGCCTCTTCATTTATTCAGGTCTTGTTTTAGTCCTTTAAAAGTAAATTTTGCTTGCTTGTTTCCAGAAAAGTTGGAAAAAATGAAATGAATCACTGAATAAGTGGAGAGTTGATGTCTAGTATTCTGTGTCTGTTCCTCTCTCTGAACAGGGAAGAGAGCCCACAGAAAGTGGAGCAGCATCCCCAGTCCACAAGTGCCAGGAGGGAGAGGTTTCTATTTTTAACACAGCCACACACGCAGCAAGAGTGAGAGTTCCAACCATTAAGAAGAACATATCTCTGTGCAGGTCATAGGCTCAGACTCCACCTTCTGCTCTGTAATCATGGGGACCCCGCCCACGTTCAGTCTGTTCACAACCCCACAGAAGGAGGCACTCACTTTCACACAAAATGATGTTTCTCAGAATTCATACCTGAAGTTGTTCCGTTTCCTCCTTTCTGCACACTTCGTTAGGCAATATAAAAATATTTTACGAATGATGCTTGTACACAAAGAGCTTACTACCTAACAGTCATAGGAATATCTCTCTCATTAGACTTAAGCTTTATGAAGATATCAATTTTTTTTTTACCAATAAGCATTCACTGAACAATGGTTGAAAGAATGAATGGCTGATAATATTTATACCCATATATACAGGCAAATTTATAGCCAATGGTTAGAATTTGTATGGAAACTAATTTCAGCTCCCTGTAAGGAAAAATGAACAATTAGAGGCTTTTCAAAACAAAACAGACTGCTTTGAGGTGTAAAATATTCCTCACTACAGGACCTAGTCAAAGAAGAGTGGAACGTCCATTTTTCCAGTGATTTGCAGAAACGATTACAAAACAATATGATTTTGCACCAAACTAAGAATTTTAAGTTTTAAATGAGGGAAAATACCGTGAAAGAACTGAACAACCAAAAAGCTTGTAAAATTCACCACAGATTAAAAAAAAAAAATCACTTCCAAATTCATGGAAATTGGATTTTGAATTTTTACTTGACGCATGTGTAGGAATTTAAGTGAGGGAAATGGTAGGAGAACACATTCCAAGCAGGGTAAACTTATTAAGAGCAAAGATCAAGAAACAATAAGCAAGAAGAGTTTAGGAAATTAAAAGTTTTTAATATTACTGAAAGGGACAGTTTTTATTGGATGGTACTGTGAGATAATATGAAATGTTAGCTTGAGGCAGTAGTTCATCCAAGGGGGCCACACACAG
The DNA here is from genome assembly GCF_949774975.1 of Lagenorhynchus albirostris. Taxonomy (NCBI): domain Eukaryota; kingdom Metazoa; phylum Chordata; class Mammalia; order Artiodactyla; family Delphinidae; genus Lagenorhynchus; species Lagenorhynchus albirostris. The sequence continues at coordinate 75,338,985 of NC_083095.1, read as the reverse complement.
CTCAGAACTGGGTTTCTTTCCAGATAAAAATACAACATGTCATGAGATTACCTGTCTTTAGCATAAGCAACATTAAGGAATATCTTGAAATTGTTTTTTAGAATGAGCTATTAATCTAAATTTAAACTGGTAGATAATATCAAAGTTTTACTTTTACAAGCACACTTCTAAATGTATAGAAAAACTGCATTTCCATAATGATTGATTCAATAAACAAATAAATTTCGTTTTCCCTGAGCAATTCTACCACCAACTAATCGCCATATTGCAGGAAAGGAAAAATCTAAACACTTTCCCAATGTGTTGCAGTTTTATGATCACTTTGCAGCATGAGTTTTGTTTAGATGTAGGGGGAGACTAATAGCTTCTCTGCATTCATTAACCTCCCGTAAAGGACAAACTTTTAAATCAAATAATACAGACCAAACAAATAAAAATAACTACATTCTGCTTTGCTTTGTACTTTGTTCTCTTCATCTGGCTGCAAAAACCCTTGCATGATTTTACTGAAAATAACTCCTGAATTCATGTGAGATTTTGCCCTCCTCAGTACTTGTACTGGTATAGTTTAGATATGTTCCCATCTACTTCCCTGCTCTTCAGGGTACTGAGTTGCCATAAGGATAAGCCAGGCAGATAGTCCTTCAACATTAAGGCTAATTTCTAACTTACCCCCACTGTGCCTTTTATCATCACAAACATGTTTGTTGTCTAATTTGGCTCACTCTTAGAAGAGCATGGTTTGATGTACTTAAAAAAGGATATTCCTTCAGGCAGCAATATACTAAATTTTTAGGGGTCTTATAGCTCCATTTTTCTATTAAATGGTGCAGGGTTGAGAACCAAGTAAGCACATAAAAAATAGACAACAACACTGTAGTAAAACTAAAATTGTTATTCCACCGTTTGGTGATTTAGTTTATATCCACATCATTCAGAAAGAGAGAGACTTTCTTCAAAAGTAGAAACTGAGAAGAGTGAGGAAGAGAAATTATTTTATTGAATAAAAGACTTTCTGTAACACTCAGTGATGGATGAAGTGAGAGATGTGGAAACTTCCAGTCAAAGTTTGTACATTTTATTTTCATCAAATGTCTATGATCCATTCCAGAAAAGCAACCCATAGATTTAGAATAGTCCCACTCACCATTGTTTCAACAAGGAAAAGTTTTCTTGGTGCTGAATGTTGGGTAATGCTATACACTATATATAACTGAATGTTGGGTAATGCTATATTTAGGGTCTTGAATGGTGGAATAGACCAAGAACAATTTAAGAGAAAGGGAGGGTAAATAAGAATAGACTATGGACAGAGAAGATTTGTCCAAAAGAGACTATTCAAGATTTGCTTTAATGTATCATTAACACTGAAATTTGAAAGTTATTAGAATAGGTTCACAGACTCTCAGAACTAGAAACCATTGTAGAAAAGAGGGTAAGCACAAAGATGCAAGCCATGAACACATCTGCTTTGCAGACATATTCATTTAAGTGGATATCTGTGGTTTTCCAGTTTTTTTTCTACACGGTAGAGCTGCCATATCATTGTGAGCTGTGGAAGTTAATCACTGGACCATTTTAGGGAACATCATTCACACCTTAGCCTAAAATATAGAGAAAGACAATGCAGAGATATGAAGAAAGACAGATCTGAGAGCATCATCAGAGCCTATATATCCAGCTCTGCCTGGAACGGCAAAAGTCAAAATACTCTCATTGGGAACAAGCCAGCATGAGTTGAGATTCTGTCATTTACAACAAATAGATCCATAATTAATACAGAAGAAGGTGGGGGGGAGCCTTTTGGTTTTGTACTATTTTATGAGCTGAATTTATGGTGCTGAGAAGCATTTTTCAGTCAAAATAACTAGAGTTATGTAGATACAGATCATCACTGGTCTACCTTCATTATAGTAAATATGAACCAGGTTAATCCTATGTATGTTTTATGAATTTCTGATGGGAAAAAATTAGAAAAATACTGAAAACATCCACAACTCTGCCACATAGACAAGCACTCATTATTTTTACTTTTTTCTATCTTTTTCACAATTTTGCACGTTGGTACATCATATTATAGAGACAATTTTATGTCCTTTTTATTAACACTCACTTTTGTCATTAAAAATACCTTGTATTCATACTTTGAATTGATTATTCTACTATTCTACACCATAGATATACCACACTTAACTTTATAATTTTCCTGTTTCGGGATATCTTGGTTATTTATTTCCAGTTTTTCATCATTTTAAATAGCATTATGGTATACGCCTTTAAATAAAAATTTGAATTTGAATTTCTCATCATTTTATTAGAACAGCATCCTAGAACTGGAATTAGTGGTTCAGTGGGTAAAAACAGGTTATAGTCTTTTTGCTCCTTGTGTCTCGCGAAAGGGGAGTTAGTGTTTAGTGCGGACAGAGTTTCAGTTTAGGAAGGTGAAAAATTCCGCAGATGGATGATGGTGGGAGCTGCACAACGATGTGAATGTACTTAGTGCCACTGAACTGTACAGTTAAATACGGTTAAAATAGTGTGTTTTATATTATGTGACTTCTACCACAATAAAAAACATTTCCAGAAAGTATTCTCAATGTATCATCTCTACTCCCTAACACCTTTCTTACTTGAACCCACTACAGTCAGATTTTCATCCCTACCATTCCGTTGAAATCACTCTTGCTGAGGTCACCAGTGAGTTTTAAATTTTATTTATTTATTTATTTATGGCTGTGTTGGGTCTTCGTTTCTGTGCGAGGGCTTTCTCTGGTTGTAGCAAGTGGGGGCCACTCTTCATCGCAGTGCGTGGGCCTCTCACTATCGTGGCCTCTCTTGTTGCGGAGCACAGGCTCCAGACGCGCAGGCTCAGTAGTTGTGGCTCACGGGCCTAGTTGCTCTGCGGCATGTGGGATCCTCCCAGACCAGGGCTCGAACCCGTGTCCCCTGCATTGGCAGGCGGATTCTCTACCACTGCGCCACCAGGGAAGCCCACCAGTGAGTTTTATATCCACTAATCCAATGATGCATTACCATTCCTTATCTTATTGAGTGTCTCCGAAGAATGTGGCATTATGGCTACTCTCTCCCTGAAACACCATCTTTGCCTGGATTCTGGAATTCCACATTCTCCTGGTTTGCCTTATTCCTTGCAAACCGCTCCTGCTCAGTCTCCTTTTCCTACATCTTCCTCCTCTTGCTGGTATCTACATGTTGTGTTTTCTCAGAGCTCAGTCCTCAAACATTTATTCTCTTCAAATGATCTTGGAGGGGTTCAGGACATGCCACCCCAAAACAGGCCACTAGTATAAAAGCACTTAAGCCTAGCCACTTTGGGTCTTCATTTTTCTATGAGGACCCCTATGTACATGTAAAAATTATTAAATAAAATCTCTATGCTTTTCTCCTGTTAACCTGTTGTATGTCAACTTACTTCTCAGGTCCAGATGGAGAACCTAAGAGGGAACAGGTAAAGCTTTAGCTCCCCTACAATCTCATCTAGGGATATGGCTTTAATTACTATTTATACATTGATGACACACAAATTTACATTTTCATCCCAACCTTCTCTATTGAAAGCCAGGCTCATATATACTGTAATCTATGTCACATCTACACTGGATATCTAATTGGCATCTAACATATCCTTAACATAAGGCCTGATTTCCCCCCATAAGTTCTTCCTTCACTCTTTTCCATCTCAAAAAAAAAAATGGCAATATAATTCACCTTACCAGAAATCTAGGGACTCCTCCTTAATTCTTCTGTTTCTCCCATACCCCACATTGTCAAACAAACCTGCCACATAAGATTTATTTTTTTCTCATAAATAGTTTGACTTTGTTTTTCAATTCAAACAATGATGTTACACGATGGGTTTCAGTGACCACCAATTAATTTCTGAATTCTAAGATGAGAGATACATAGATAGACAGATAGATAGTTAGATAGATAGATAAGATCAAGGAATCTTGTCTCGAGGTTGCTGCCTAGTTAAAACACCTCCCTGTCTTGCAATATTTCTTGCCTAGCTGTTCAGGACTTTCCCTCAGAAGCCAGGAGCCAATGAATTGCTTACTTCTTTGGTACCCTGGAGATTTTAGACTCTGGAGCAATGTATCATAGTAAGATTCAGGATGGTAGAGGTTTTTTTAAGGGAAAGTTAAGAGTGGAAAGTGAAATGGGAAAGAGGCAGCATGATATCTGGATCTCAAGCATGTTCTAAAGCAGTTTTAGGGAAAAAAATTCTAATACACAAACCCATACACACACACACGCACACACACACACACACACACACACACACACACACATGACTAGATTCCATTAGAATTATCTATGCCTGCATAAACCTTGGCAAACCTTCATATAATTTCAAGCGTATAGGAATCCCAGTTTAAAGTCTCCTGGTCTAAAATGGGACAGGGAATTCCCTGCAGTCCAGTGGTCAGGACTCTGCACTTCCACTGTAGGGGGCATGGGTTCAATTCCTGGTCAGGGAAATAGATCCCACATGCCTTGCAAGCACAGCCAAAAATAATACAATACAATACAATAAAAATAAAGAAAAAAAATTTTTTAAGTAAAATAAAATGGGACACTCTCACTAACACACTTGTCACAATATACTTACTGAGAACTCATTCCTCCCCACTGTTTTGAGATACTGTCTTTAAAATATACTAAATTTCCATATACAATTAGGCTTAATTATTGATTTGCTATTCCATTTAATTGACCTATCTGCTTAGTCTTAACTTGTACTTAAGAAGGTTCTTGGGGCTTCCCTGGTGGCGCAGTGGTTGAGAGTCTGCCTGCCGATGCAGGGGACACGGGTTCGTGCCCTGGTCCGGGAAGATACCACATGCCGCGGAGCAGCTGGGCCCGTGAGCCATGGCCGCTGAGCCTGCGTGTCCGGAACCTGTGCCCCGCAATGGGAGAGGCCACAACAGTGAGAGGCCCGCATACCGCAAAAAAAAAAAAAAAATGTATATATATATATATATATATATATATATATATATAACTAACACTGTATGTATACATTTTGTAATTTAATATATCCAAGAGAGATCCACAAGTTCAGCTACTTGAGTTAATTTTGCTCCTGCTAATGATTGGTTTTAAAGGGAGTTTAGAGTAGCTATTGCATAACCAGCTTGGTATGTTTTCTTTTCAATATTTAAAGTAAGATTATTTTAAAAATATGTCAATTCAGAATTTTGTATGAGAGTGTCCAAAAGACCTGTTCCGGGCATGAAGGCATTTTGAACAACAGAAGTACAATCATGAGATCCTTTAATTGAGAAGTGTAACGAAGTTGAATAATATGTGGAGAAATTAATATTTTATGATTAGTCAACTAACTGGTAGACAAAGTTTGAGTGTTTTAGATTGGAGAACAATTTGTACTGTATGTCGTACCATCAGATTTAAATGGAGATTCCGGAGCAAGATCTGAAGATGCTTCAACCAATTTAGCCAAGGCTGTAATTACTTAGAGACAAGGAGTATAAGTTTTGTTGAACTTTAAGGGGTAGGCCATGATAGGCAATGGGTCTTTGTTGTTTGCCATGTTGTTTAGTAATATCCTTAGGCATGGCTTTCCTTTTACATTCATACACAAAGCAAGGTTTATTACAATCAGTGGTGAACTTACGATCAGCTGTCTTATGGAGGTGTATGTCACCTGCAATATATTCCCTTTAGAGCTGGGCGCACAGAATATAGGGGCTTCTTGTGGCTCTTTTAGGGTCCGAACTGAGTTAATGGGAAAAATATAAATTCAAAGGTTTGATAACCTAATGACCAAATTCTGGCATCTATTTTGGCCTTTCTGAACAGAGCTGGGATGTCAAAACTAATAGAGAAGAGAAGGGGACCTCTGTGACAGGACTCCATGTCTGCAAGCTTCATTCTAGTCTTCTACAAAGGGAGATTATCTTTTCTCCTGCTATTAGGTCCCAAGATAGGTAACTGGACAGATGTTGTGGTGAATAATTATATTGATTGCTATATCAATACATAGGTTGAAAAAGCTGCAGTAACTAGTCTAAAGAGATTTGCCTTCTTATCATAAAGTGATTTATTTCTACCTTAGGTGAAAGAAAAGCATACATAGGTGTAAGGATACATGATCATTACATCTTAGGTTGTTTCCATAATCCATTATATGTAGTATTTTAAAATAAGTTCCATCGCAGACGCAACGACTAAACACAGCATTTGGTCGAATCATCAATCTCCCTTTCAATAACAAATTTACCTCGTGTTTATTTTCAGATGTAATTGCCATTAGTTGAAGTGCTGGTTAATGCAAAAGGAAGTCTGGGTTGAGTGAGACTCTCACCTAGTCCGTAGAGAAGCTGACATGACCCACATCAACTTGCTCCTCCAGGAAACCCCCGTTTCCTGTTGCGGGGCAGCAGCAACACATAGCTCAGCAATTCTTCCCTCACCGTGTCAGGCTCACCTCACCTTGCAGAGCCTTGAAATTGAAGAAGACACTTTCCATCTAGAGGAAGACCTCAAACATGCTTCTCTCCAGCCTTCTGAAGGTGGTCATGACTTCATTGTGGCTAGGTAAGGATGGCCCCAGTGGGGTTGTACCCCTCTAGGACCTAAGGACTGGGGGAACAGGTGGTTTATGGGCACCCTGGGAAGAAGGGGCACTAGAGTGTAAAACAGAATTTCTTTGTTCCACAGTACTCATTCTTAAACTTCTGATTCTGCTTTTTTTTTCTTTAGGATCCAGTATTGCCCAGAAGGTAACTCAAGACCAACCAGTAATATTAGTGCAGGAGAAGGAGGTTGTGACCCTGGATTGCATATATGACACAAATGAGTTCACTTATAGTCTATACTGGTACAAGCAGCCCAGCAGTGGGGCGATGATTCTCCTTATTCGTCAGGACTCTTATAACCAGCAAAATGCAACAGAAGGTCGCTACTCACTGAATTTCCAGAAGGCAAACAAATCCATCAAACTTGCCATCTCAGCTTCACAGCTGGAGGACTCTGCAGTGTACTTCTGTGCACTGAGTGAGCGCACAATGAGAGGCGTGTTGGAGGCAGGTATACCAAAACCCAGGGCTCGGCTTCATACATCTGCCTGCTATAGGGACCAGGGCAGGGAATTGCCTTCACAGACAGGAAGTGGTTAGGGCTGTGGCAGCACAGGTATAGGGTTAGAGGGAAAACACTCCTTCTAAGAACATATTTCTCTGGGTTCGTAGACCATGTCTAGAGCTATCATTCATCAAAAACAACCTTATCCCTGAAAATTTGGGTTCAAATTTTTTATTGAAGACAAAAAATAGCCACATAAAATCCTTGCCATTTAGTGATTAGAATGAGCTAGAAGAATTGACTAAGGAAATTCAGAGACATCTGATTCAAAAATTAGTAAAAATATGCGTGAATTTTTGGATTTTCAATTTGTTCATTAAATATTTATTGAATATATATTATATTACAGGTATTGTTCTGAATAAGGAAGGTTGTGAAATCTTTTTGTGATTTTCCTCTTTTTGAATATTATGGAGTTTTACACCGTTTAATGAACTCATTTAATTTAGTTTTGTTAGCTGAGTTAATGGTACACTTGTTTACTTTCTAAGGTGCCTGATATGTCACAAACTTTGTGCTAATCCTCATTCTGTCTTATTAACACCTCTAGCATGGAATAGCTCACTTACCATAATGTAAGGTTTACCTGCCTCCCATCAGTCCTTTCCACAAAAAGATCAATAATTAGTGGCTCTTAAAAGGACATTGTGAGAAGCAGACTATGAATTATCTTGTTTCTCTGCTCTTGCCCTTCACTGTACCACTCCTTCAAAAGTATTTTTGCCATCATGTGGCACATTTTGGAAACCTCCAGGCCCTCTTTTTCAATCAGTGTTACACAATCCCAAATACTCCTTCCCTCAAATTTCCTCCTTCTACCTCTAATCCCATTTTCTCAGTGTCTTAAAATTTGAATGGTAATGGGTGGTTGCTAAGTGATCTTGTATTGTAACTGCCTCTTATATTTGCATTTCAAAAGCAGTTGTGTAGAGTAGAAATCTTAAAAGGAATGTCCTACAGTCCCTTCATTAAGTGGTGCTGGAAAAATTGGACAGCTACGTGTAAAAGGATGAAATTAGAACAGTCTCTAACACCATACATGAAAATAAAGATCTAAATGTAAGACCAAATAATATAAAACTCTTAGAGGAAAACATAGGCAGAACACTCTCTGACATAAATCACAGCAAGATCTTTTTTGGTCCACCTCCTAGAGTAATGAAAATAAAACCAAAAATATACAAGTGGGACCTAATGAAACTTAAAGCTTTTGCACAGCAAAGGAAACCGTAAACAAAATGAAAAGACAAGCCACAGAATGGGAGAAAATATTTGCCAATGAATGCACAAACAAGGGCTTATTCTCCAATATATACAAACAGCTCATGCAGCTCAATGTCAAAAAACCAAACAACCCAGTCAAAACAATGGGTGGAAGATCTCAATAGACATTTCTCCAAAGAAGACATACACATGGCCAAGAGGCACATGAAAAGATGCTCAACATCATTAATTATTAGGGAAATGCAGATCAAAACTACAATGAGGGAGGCTTCCCTGGTGGGGCAGTGGTTGAGAGTCCGCCTGCCGATGCAGGGGACACAGGTTCGTGCCCCGGTCTGGGAAGATCCCACATGCCACGGAGCGGCTGGGCCCGTGAGCCATGGTCGCTGAGCCTGCGCGTCCAGAGCCTGTGGTCCACAACGGGTGAGGCCACAACAGTGAGGGGCCCACGTACCGCAAAAAACAAAACAAAACAAAACAAAAACTACAATGAGGTATCACCTCACACTGAGCAGAATGGCCTTCATCCAAAAATCTGCAAACAATAAATGCTGGTGAGGGTGTGGAGAAAAGGGAACCCTCCTACAATGCTGGTGGGAATGTAAATTGATACAGCTACTATGGAGAACAGCATGGAGGTTCCTTAAAAAACTAAAAATAAAACTCTCATATGATCCAGCAATCTCACTTCTGGGCATATATCCAGAGAAAACCATAAATCAAGAAGACATATGCACCCCAGTGTTCACTGCAGCTCTATTTACAATAGCCAGGACATGGAAGCAACCTAAATGTTCACCAATGGAGGAACAGATAAAGAAGATGTGGTACATATATACGATGGAACATTACTCAGCCATAAAAAAGAATGAAATAATGCCATTTGCAGCAACATGGATGGACCTAGAGATTGTCATACTGAGTGAAGTAAGTCAGACAGAGAAAGACAAATATCATATGATATTGCTTATATGTTCAATCTAAAAAAAATGGTACAAATGAACCTATTTACAAAACAGAAGTAGAGTCACAGATGTAGAAAACAAACTTACGGTTACCAAGGGGGAAATGGGGAGGAGGGATAAATTGGGAGATTGGGATTGACATATAACACTACTATATATAAAATAGATAACTAATAAGAACCTACTGTATAGCACAGGGAACTCTACTGAATACCTACATGGGAACAGTTACATGGGAATAAAATCTAAAAAAGAGTGTAATAATTTACATGGTAATAGAATCTAAAAAAGAGTGGATATATGTACATGTATAACTGATTCACTCTGCTGTACAGCAGAAACTAACACAACATTGTAAATCTACTATACTCCAATCAAAATCAATTAAAAAAAAAGTCTTAAAAATTTTTAACTCAAAAAATCTTACCTTTTTTTTTTTTTTTTTTTATGTTACGCGGGCCTCTCACTGTTGTGGCCTCTCCCATTGCGGAGCACAGGCTCCGGACGCACAGGCCCAGTGGCCATGGCTCACAGGCTCAGCCGCTCCGCGGCATGTGGGATCTTCCCGGACCGGGACACGAACCCGTGTCCCCTGCATTGGCAGGTGGACTCTCAACCACTGCGCCACCAGGGAAGCCCTATCCCTGATCTTTGATGACCATCTCGGTCTAGGACACTGGTCACAAATGAAATCTTATAAACTGGCATCAGACTGGCTGCAACAAAACCATCTGGGAGCTTTAAAAAATTACACACTTGTGGGAATTCCCTGGCAGTCCAGTGGTTAGGACTCCGCATTTTCACTGCTGAGGGCCCGGATTCAATCCTTGGGTGGGGACCTAAGAGCCTACAAGCTGTGCAGCAGGGCCAAGGGAAAAAAAAATTACACAGCTGTGGGTCTCAATCCTGGAAAGTATGATTCATGAAGTTAGTGTGGGATCCCAGAATCTGTAATTTTAAATCACTTACACATTGATTCTATTATTAGCTGTTGTATGAATATCAGCTATGTCTTTAATAATTTGAAAAGCTGGGAAAAAAGAGAGTCCTAACTCATGCTCGAGGCTTTTGAAACAAATACACATCATTAGAGTTCCTAACCCAGTGGAGGAAAATTATTTGATTAAAGTTTGGAAATAAAATATTGCAGATGGATGGTAACAGAAAGCATCCTTGAGGTTATTCACTAAGAGTACAAGATTAGTACTTGTCTGATTCACATAGGCCAACCCTTTTATCTTGGAGTCAAGAAAATAGTAGGAGAATAAGACATTGATCTCAGACCATTCTATAAGGATTTGATCATTTCAATTATGATATTTCTTTTGTTTTCACATTTTAATGATTCTGAAATTCAGGATTCTTTGACTATTGATAAGATAGTGTGGCTTTTTCCTCTGAAAAGATTTTATTAAAAAGATATTCTTTTGGGACCGATAAAATATTATATTTCAAGTAGTAGTGATTCCTCAATCAGTGACCCTTGATTCATTAGTTTTGTTTGGTATAACAAATATTTAGTGAGCATGGAATACATGTCAGTCACTGTTGCTCTATAAATTGGAGTACAATGCTGAAACACAGAGATCACTCAGTACTGATTTGGCTTCTTATTACGTCCTCTGTAATCAACCTCAGATTCTTTTCTGACATTTAGTGGATTATAGGCTGGCCCACCATGGATACCTGAGAATATAAAGTACTATATAAAGTGCTTAAGAGAACTGTTATCTTCTCAGCTGCAGAAATACCTGGGATGCTCTGTTAAAGAAGTTCTATGTCAGGTAGTGTCCTAAGAGCAAAACAGACCTGAGAAGTTATGACAGCTCTTGATCAGATTTCCAAGCACCACCTGAAGACTGGCATGTACCTCATGAATAAAGTCAAGGATAACATTTTTCTGACTTGAGGAGACCAGGAAACGTGCATCCCATTTCAGTGTCTTTCCACCAGGGGGTGCAGTTTCCTAACACAAACACATTTCCTGTCTGAAACTAGGCTTAGGTTTATCACTTCACTGTGACTTCAATATTTCTTCATGTGAAGAGTCAAGGACATTATTCAGGAGACACTCTAGAGATGAACTCTTCTCCAGGCTTAGTGACTGTGATACTCTTAATGCTTGGTAAGCAAAATGCCTCTAAAAATTTGGATTCTTTCTTCTGTTATGTCAATAAAACCTTTAATCATAATTTTATCCCAGAGCTTTATGCCCAAGATGATACAGAACTCTTTTATTTTTCCCCAGGACAAACCCGTGAAGACTCAGTGACCCAGACGGATGGCCAAATGACTCTTCCAGAAGGGGCTGCCTTGACCATAAATTGCACTTATTCAGCCACTGGGTACCCCATTACTTTCTGGTATGTTCAATATCCTGGAGAAGGTCCACAGGTCCTTCTGAAAGCCATGAAGGACAATGAGAAGGGAACCAATAAGGAGTTTGAAGCCACACACCACAAAGAATCAAAATCCTTCCACTTGGAGAAAGCCTCAGTCCAAGATTCAGATTCGGCTGTGTACTACTGTGCTCTGAGTGACACAGTGATGGGAACTGCAGGGGCAACTGAGCACAAACTCTTTGAGTGGCAACAAGGGGCCTGGAGGCTGAGTGTCTCTCCATTTGATCCACTCTGTGGCACAGTCTATGGTGGTTTGTCCCTCAGTCTCTGGTTGATACAAAACTCATACAAATTTCTAGAGAATAAGAACAAGAAGTGAATATTCCCCATACCCAACTCTTCATTAGTGATTTTGAAAAAAGAGTCTGACATCAATAGTTCCTCATCCAGGGCCAAAGTAATTTCAAGGTAAAGTCACATAAACAATGAGACTTGGGGCCAATGTAAGAAGAAACAAGAAGCACTTGGATGTGTGCTGTACCCCTGTGGAAGGGTTTAGAAACCTGAAGCATTAATTACACTTGAATAATTAGGGTGGATGGTGCTGTGTGTGTTTGTGTGTTTTGAGGGCATTCAGGGAGTGAAGGCTGAAAATAGGAAGACTGAAAATATATAAGCAGCAGACTACCCATGTTCTCTACCAGTGCCTGTGTAACAAGCAGTGATCATTTCCTAAACCCAGCAGAAAATTGGAAGTTAGCCATTGATGAATTGAGCAACAGCACATATAAGTACGTAAGCCAAAATAATGAAAAATTTTAAATGTAATAATTAACTATTCACTTCAAGGAAAAAATTATTATTCAAGAAAGTAGCATACTCATAGTCTATATGATTCAACTAAATTTTCTTCTAGATAAGTTTTACCACGAATAGTCATGATTAGGCAGAATATCTATTTTCCCCAAACCTTGTGTATTACTAAGGTTCTGGACTGTTGCTTATCAGTTAGGCTTTTTTTAAAAAAATTAATAATTCAAAATTTATGAATGAGATGGAGCTTCATTTCAAAGTCATTTATATATTTTTGTATAAATTGTCTATTCATATATCTTCCCATCTCCTACTGTGTTATAGTCATTTAAATATAGAGTTTAAAGAACATTCTCTATGTTAAGAAAGTTGTCATAAGACTGTCACATATACGTGTCTTTTAAAAAAGTTTAATTAACCTTTTTGACTTTGTTTATGGTCTTGATTGTTTGGCAGGCAGAATTTTAAAAATAGTATGTAGTAAATTTTTGAAAAATTTCTTTTATGGATTCTGAGTTATATTTCATGCTTAAAAATCTGTAGCACTCTAAAATGATAAAATTTTATCTCATATTTTCTTTAGTTTTTCTCAGATTAATTTTGTCTTTAAATCTTTAAATTTGTGCGCGTGTGTGCGTGTGTATGTGTAGAGAGGTTGAGGTTTAAGGCTTTGTATTTTTCTTAATTTTTGTTAGTTTATTTTGAGGCAGCTATTCAGGCTCAACATTTTGAATGACTGATTTTTCTGCCATTAGAAATTATGAAATTTTGATTTCAGGGAGGCTTAACTTCTGTGTGTGTAAACTTTTTACAATATTTTGGAGGGCAGTTTTTTTAAGCATACCATATGATTCAAATCACAAATAATAATTCGGAGTCTTCAGTTCCATTGGCCTGTAAGTCTGTTTTTATGCCAGTACCATACTGTTTTGATTACAAAAGCTTTGTATTATTATTATTATTTTTTTTATTTGCAGTACGCGGGCCTCTCACTGTTGTGGCATCTCCCGTTGCGGAGCACAGGCTCCGGATAAACAGGCCCAGCGGCCATGGCTCACGGGCCCAGCCGCTCTGCGGCATGTGGGATCTTCCCGGACTGGGGCACGAACCCGTGTCCCCTGCATCGGCTGGTGGACTCTCAACCACTGTGCCACCAGGGAAGCCATGTATTATATTTTGAAATCAGGAAGTGAAATGCCTCCCACTTTGTTCTACTTGCTCAAGATTACTTTGGCTATTTGGATCCTTTGCGATTCCATATGAATTTTAGGATTGTAAAATATGTCATTGGAATTTTGATACGCATGGCACCGAATCTGCAGATTTTGTGCAAAAGCTTTTAAGTTTAATTAGGTCCAATTTGTTTATTTTTGTTTTCATTTTCATTACTCTAGGAGGTGGGTCATTAAAGATCTTGCTGTGATTTATGTCGAAGAGTATTTTTCCTATGTTTTCTTCTAAGAGATTCAATAAATAAACAATGCATTGAGTGAGATATTCTTTCTTTGTGAGAGCTTCCTTGTAAATGAATTCTTGATCACTGTCAAACTATGTGTCCTGATTTTTGGCTAGGGAAATTGTCTCACTGACTCTGATAATTTTTTCAGACTATATTTTCCCCAGATGAAGCCCTTATTTTTCTCTGAGGTATCATTTCCCTTTCTTTACTCCTTCCTGACATGTCTGATTACTGGGGCACTTTAAGGGGAGGCAATGTTGTGAGGGTGGAAAGCCTAGATATTTCTATACCTGTGATCAGCAATGTAGCAGACAGTAGGGCACTGGTCTCAGCAACAATGCCAGTACCTTGCTGAAAAACTAGAAGGAAATCTCTTTGCTCTCCAATCTCCTTGTACTCCTCTTCGTTAAGGACAGCTGGGACTCAGCCTACCTGTTACTTTCTTCTCAGCTATTTGGGGGCTAGAGGAAAGGCTTTCCCCAAACAACTAGTTTCCTTCTTAGATGTCCATTGATCTGTACATGCCAAGCTTTCTCTACAACCTATTGTTTTCTGCTCTTCATCCTGGAGTTCCCTGCTACTGACCCCAGATTTCTATATGAGCCCCAATGGGACACCTCACTTAAGCTCTGTTGGCACAGCATGGCTGGCTTCCACAGAAGCTCCTTGGCTAAGCACAGGGGATCAGGGACATTTTAAATCTACCATCTTTCTAGAATTGCCTTATTCTTAGGTCAAAAAAACCTGTAGAACTAAAATTCTAAAGGGCCATTCCTGGTGTGAGGAAGGTCAGAATCAATGATGATGAATGGAAAATACCTTGATATGGTAATGTTTACACATTTCATTAACATACTTGTACAGAAGCTTAAATTTCTGTGAAGGCTGATCTATCAATATTTTCCCTTATTCTTTCTGACTCTCATGTTTAGAAAATTCATGACCATCCTAAATTTATAAAAATATGATTTCATTTTATTTAAAATATTAATTATCTCTCTTTGGAATTTATTTCATAGCTGATGTTAAGGTATGCATCCAAATTTAGTTGCTGATCTCTAGATGACTCTCCATTCATGAAGACATATTTTACTGAATATACCATCTTTTCCCTATTTTTTGATAACTAAATTTCCATAAATAATTTGTATGTTTGGACTTTCTATTATGTTCCGTCGATATCTCTATCTGGACCTTTCTGGTAACATGCTTCTTCACTTAGTACAGCATTACACTTTGTCTTACTAACTGTGGAGGAAATCCCTCACCATTCTGTTTCAGAACTGAAGGCCTCCTGAAGCCCGAGATTATCTGCAGTATCAGATAGGGCCTCTAGAGGAAGATGCTACACAACTTGAACTTGATAGAAAGCCAGCCCTTTGAGGAAGAGTTTTTACTTTGCATGCCAGTGTAAACTCACTCACTGCTCTGTCAGGGTGTCCATGTGGCTGAACTGTTTCCAGGAAAAACCTGCAGAAAGGAGCTTCCTGTTTCCTCACAGCTCAGACATGAAGCCCACCCTCATCTCAGTGCTTGTGATGATATTCACACTCAGTGAGTAAAGTCTCTTTTTATTCTATCTTTCTCTGGTCTTCTGATTTAGAATCAGTTTAACGAACTATTCTCCTCTGTCTGCAAGACAATCCCTGATCCAGAATTGGTGTTACAGGAGGAACAAGAGCCCAGACAGTGACTCAGCCTGAGGACCACATCTCTGTCTTTGAAGGGTCCCCAGTGCAGGTGAAGTGCAATTACTCATATTCTGGGAGTTCTGTGCTCTTCTGGTATGTACACTACCCCAAACAACACCTCCAGTTACTCCTGAGACACACCTCAAGAGAGAGTATCAGAGGTTTCACGGCTGACCTCAACAAGGGTGAGGCATCCTTCCACCTGAAAAAACTATCAGCTCAAGAGGAAGACTCAGCGGTGTATTACTGTGCTCTGAGGGACACAGTAACTGGTTTTACAAAGGAAGCAGAGCACAAACCCCTTAAGAGTTACTGAAAATATTTCTAAGTTCCCTATTTGGCCACAGTGGGGAATTCTCTCTCTAGAGACTGACACTGAGTTTATCTCTCAAGATACAGTTGCCATCAGTTGTCAGTTAGCTATAGATTAATCTCAAAAATTTGTTCAAGGAAATTCTCATTACCTACAATGCCTAAATTAATTTTTAAAATAGTAAGTGTATTTATACTATAGATTAGTACCTGGAAAAATACTTTTGAAATAAAACTATGTAATGGCATAAAAATCCTTTTCTTGGCCCAGAGGGGCTCCTCAGGCTTAAGTGGTGCAGTCCCTCCTCCCTATCTCCTCTGCCGTAGCATCCACCCCCACGTGTGCTCATCACCACGTACTGAAGCACAGTTCCTGAAAAGGAGGATACTGTTTCCCGACATGTGGTTGCTGATCTTTCTACAGCTAATGCCTTTCCTCTCATGCACTTCATGGACCCATACTACCCAAATCAAGTGCAATCAGGAGAAACATCACAGCAATTTGAACAAGGAAAGTTTAATATAAAGAATTATTAACTAATAACAGGGAGTTATTTACTAATGACTAAAAAGAACTCTAAAGAACATAAGAATAGCATAGGTAGGGAGACGCTGTTATCTCTAGGACTAAGCCAGAGTTCCGAGGAAACTAACATGTTGTAATTTGTACCCCCTTCTCCTACCAAGCCAATGACTCAGGCTTCACTGGGGAGTGTGTGGCTAAAGCCTGCTGGATGCGGAAGTTTGCTGAGGTGCCAGAGAACAAGGTTGACAGGCAGAAGAACACCTCCCAGGGTTCCAACACAATTTATAGGAAGCTGGCAAGGGAGTGCTGCTGAATTTGCTTGGGTGCTTGTGAAACCTGCCAAGAAACCACCTGGGGGGCTGTCATTAAACGTTGCTGGAGGTGAGCATCACTGGTGTCCCACAGGATGGCCAAGCACTGCAGGAACAAGAAGTGTGGAAGGGCTTCCCTGGTGGTGCAGTGGTTGAGAGTCCGCCTGCCGATGCAGGGGACACGGGTTCGTGCCCCGGTCCGGGAAGGTCCCACATGCCGCGGAGCAGCTGAGCCCGTGAGCCATGGCCGCTGGGCCTGTGCGTCCAGAGCCTGTGCTCCACAGCGGGAGGGGCCATAGCAGTAAGTGGCCGGCGCAACGCAAAACAAAAACAAAAACAAAAAAGAAGTGTGGAAAACATGCCAGGACCTGGAAGAGATGCTGCTTCTTCCTGCAGTGTCCTTCCCGTTCCCTCTACTGACAAAGCTTAACATAATGCCAGCTGGCGAAGGAGAAATGTTTACAAGGTCCATGTCCAGAGTCACCCTCTGAATCCATGAAGGGTGGATTTATAATTGAAAGGCAATAAATTGACAAGTGGCATGCCCCATCTTTCTGGTTACTGATCTTTCCTACACACCCCTCCATACACATTTGAACTTCCAAACACGGTGAAATGACTCTATGTTTCTATCTAACAAGCTAAAGCTGTCCTTTGAACAAGTGAAGACGTTCTCATCATTTCCCCCAAATGAGGAGACCCATAATCCCAGCAGTCACTACGGATCACTGGTTGTATTAATTACTTCTAAAATTCAGAGGAAATTTCACTGAAGATGCTGTTATACACAGACTAAATTGTAAACTTAATCTCTGACAATCTGCATATAAAATAATTACGGTGAGGAGAAAGAAGAAGAAAATGGCAATGTATACAAAGGAACACACATATAAAGAGCAAAAAGAAAATACAGAAAACTACTACATTCTTAGACTCCCAATTTGGTCACAATACTGCAGTTGACATGGATGGCTTCTTTCTTTTATTACACAGTTTATATTTTCCCTGCCCTCAGCCATAACCTCAGTGGATTAGGTTACTTCCCTAGTGGTGTGATCCAAATCTTCATTCTCAAAGGGTCTGAGTACTCAAAAATCTTGTCGTTTTATTGCTTGCTGTAATTTAACATTAACGTTTAGTATCAGGCTTGGAAGTTCCCAGAGGCTACCCTAGGAAATCTCCTGGGTTCCAGACATAGTCCTCTTTATATCTGTTGTGTAGCAGCTACCTAATTCCTCCTTGGTAATTGGTATCAATCACTCCAGTCAGTAGAGTAACCTCATTTTCTAACAATTGTTGTGAGACATATGTAGCCCAACTGGCCACATGGCTGTCTTATCTTCCAATTCAGTGAAATTATTGCTGTGTCCCCTGGTGAAAGCCTTCCTCCTTTCAGAGAGTAAGACCTCCAAACCAATACAGCTCAAAGTTACAAACATTGGGAGCAAAAATACTGCTAGTAGGTTACTGGTAATAATAGTGAGAGCGTCCACTCCCAGAGCCACTTCCTTGATTTCCTGGACTCATGCATTCTGGGTATGGGGGAGAAAACATCATATAATAGTCTCTGCTATAAAGCATATATTGCATCATATAAGACAGAATCCCATCTTTTTACAGAGTTGTTTTCCAACTGCTGCTATAACGGAATCAATAAGCCATTCTACATTTCAACAGGCCGGCCACTTCTGGGTGATGGGGTATGAGGTAAGATAAATAATCCCATGGGCATGTGCCCACTGCTGTAATCTTGTGCAGTGAGAATAGCTTCTTCCTCAGAAGAAATACTGTGGGCAATCCCTTGATGAAATTAGGCATTCTGTGAGTTTATAAGGATGATGCTGGCAGAGTACAATGAGCAAGGAAGACAAATCCATGTGCAAGTATCTGTGTCTACTCCTGCGAGAACACATCTCAGTCATCTCCATCATGGAAGATGTCTAATGCAATCCACTCGTCATCAGGTGTCTGGGCAGTCTCTCTGGGGAATGACACCATATCAGGGGCTCAGCATTAGTCTCTGAGTTTGGCAGATTAGTCACTGAGCAACACCATTAGCTAGGTCAAGCTTGGTAAGGGGAAATCAATGTTTTTGACTTCATGCATATCTTCCATTCCTGCTAGCAAGGCCACTTTGCTCATGCGATCACTGACTAAGCATCGAGGTGGCTGGGGAAAGATGCTGACACATCCATAGAGTGCATTGTTTTGTCCATTATTAAGAGCTTCCATTTCCCTTGGCCAGTTTCCACATAGTGCATAATTATCTTGACAGTCTGTGCCCATTCTGAGAGGTCCATCCAGATACCTCTTTCCTAGATTTCCTTGGCACTAATCTTCCGATCTTGTTCCATCCAAGTCTCTTACCGGAAAAATCATTAGCAACTGCCCAAGATCACTGTAGATCAGTACCTCTGGCCATCTCTCACTCTAGAGAACATGAATAACCAAAAGGTATCACCTGATGATGTGGAGGGATTGTCCTTCATCTTCAGCCTTCAGTGGGCTACAGTGCTAGTTTTGTGTGGTACCAAAATAATGTGCAAATCCATATGAAAAATAGGCTTGATTTTCTTGTTCCTTAGTTAACTGATTATAAGGAACTCCCCAGAAGGTTATAGACATGGTTAAGGGAGAGTATACAAAACAAGAAGAGTTTGTGTCAAAGGAATTTGAGGAGCTTACTCATTCAGCTTACCTGGATCTTCTGGGGATGCCTGAGTCCAGTCTCTTATATATCATTTCCACTTGATGATAGATTGCTGCTGGGCATGGTCCACAGTGCAGGTATGTAGTTGGACAACACTTGGTTCATGATGGAAGTTCAGGCTGCATGGTCACTAAGGTAGTTTTTACCTAATTTAGATATTCAAACTTTGCCATGGTCAATTAGCAAGTCAGAAGCTGTTTCTTAAAAGGAGAATCAATATTTAAAGAAAAGGGCATATATTCCCCCCAGCCCCGAATACTAGTGGACTATGCTGCAATTTTCCTGTTGGTGTTTCCCATGTCTCCATCCTATTTGCCATGGAAACGCCAAGCATCATTTTTGGATCTGCTGGATCATAAGACCAAAGTGATGAAGCAGATAGCACTGAGATGTTCCTTCCTCTGCAATTTTTTGGAACAGTTTAAGAAGGATCAGTGTTAACTCTTCCTTAAATGTTTGGTAGACTGACTCAATAGCTTTTTTTTTTTTTGCGGTACGCGGGCCTCTCACTATTGTGGCCTCTCCCGTAGCAGAGCACAGGCTCTGGATGCGCAGGCTCAGTGGCCATGGCTCGTGGGTCCAGCCGCTCCACAGCATGTGGGATCCTCCTGGACCGGGGCACAAACCCGTGTCCCCTACATCGGCAGGTGGACTCTCAACCACTGCGCCACCAGGGAAGCCCTCGATAGCTTTTGACTCCAGTTATTTGACACTACTGGAGATGCTGAGGGAAACCCAATATTAATTAACTTATTCCTTTTTTACTTAATTCAGCCAGAGTCAGTTTCTGTTACTCACCAGTAAGAACCCTGACTTATATACAATCTCATTCCAGCATTAGGCAAATTAGAAAAAAGAAAAGAAAGCTCATATATAAAATACCAGAAGTGATTGTAAGAAACCTAACAGTGCTCCTCAGAGGTATTCTGTAAATACCAGGCATCAATATTCTTTCTTAATTGAGTTTTTACATGAATTAAGCTGTATCTGTTCTTACTCTAGGCTAGAACTGGAGTGTAATAAAGGCAGAGAATAGACTAGCTTTGTAATTTCTTCTGTATCAGCTCTAACGCTTCACCTTCCACAGCCGGCTCTATTAGCCGGATGATGGTGCCACCACAAGATGGCAGTACCCTCTCTCCACAGACTTGCTTGGTTTGAAATCAACATGTTTGTATTGAAAGCGCAGGATTGAGCTCCCTCTGATTGGCTGAGTAAGAAGCCTGAGTCTCTCTCTGGGATTCAGAGGAACTAGATAAATATACCCAGAAAAAAGAACTAGACTGAGGAACCTGGCTTCATTTCAGTCTCCGGAGCTGAGTCTCCTGTGATCCCAATAAGGAAGAAGAATGGAGAAACTCCTGACCGTGTCTTTGGTGATTCTGTGGCTTCAACTGGCCAGTGAGTTGGGGCTCTTGGCGATGGGAAGAGGGTGACCAAAGTTCCGAGCCCACAAGACAGAGGGGCAAAATCTTCTTGTTAACTGGGAAATGTACCCCCAAATTATGGAAGGAAATGCAAACACTAGAGAGTGAAAATGCAGTGACTGACTCCTGGCCTCTGGCCTTGTGTTTCTGCCTAGGGGTGAATAGCCAGCAAGGAGAAGAGAATCTTCAGGCCCTGAGCATCCAGGAGGGTGAAAATGCCACCATGAACTGCAGTTATAAAACTGCTATAGAAACCTTACATTGGTACAGACAGGATTCAAGGAGAGGCTTTGCCCACCTGATTTTAATACGTTCAAATGAGAGAGAGAAGCTTAGTGGAAGACTGCGAGTCACGCTTGACAACTCCATCAAAGGCAGTTCCCTGTCCATCACGGCTTCCCAGGCTGCAGACACTGCTACTTACCTCTGTGCTACGGATACACAGTGCTCACCAGGCAACTGCAGCCCCAACGCAAACCCTGCCAGAGCTGCCTCTTAGAAGCCGCAACAGTGTGTAGACTTGGTGGTTATGTCTTCCCACAAAGGAGAGTCTACAAACAGCTGGCAACAGGAAAGGGAGGCCTGTCAAATTCCTGATGTTTTGGGCAGCATGTTAGACTAGGGTAAAGGGCATGAGATTTAGAACGGGAAACTGAAATACCAGCTTCAGCTCTGCCCATCCTGGCGCTGTGTCCTTAAGCACACCATCGGTGTAGCAGCCTTCAGTTTCCTCACTTTAAACAAAGGATTTGGACTCATGAGCCTAAAGACCCTTCAAGCTCTAATTTTACCAGGTCACTTGTGGAGGATGAGGAAGGACTTGTCAGTATTAGAAGGTCTCATCTGTTATATGTACAGCCCCCTCAGGACTTAGGTGGCTTTGAGATGCATGAGAGGATTTTTGCATTTCTCTAATTCTAATAGTAGATTCATCAGACATTAGAGTTAAAAAGGATCTTAGGACTCTTTCAACCAAACTTTTCATTTTAAAGCTGAGAAGTGAAAATGTTGTATAATAATAGATACAAAGATCTGAATCTTTGGAGTAGTAGAGACAAAGATCTGAATCTGATTCTCCCATTTGTTAGTTGTGTGATTTCCAAGCTTCAATTTCTCCATTAAAGAGATGGGAATTTATCAGGGAGTCATAAGCTTAACTCATACAAGTGAGAGATGTTCTCAGCTACCAGGTCCTAAAATGTTGTGTTTTGAAAATGGATACTTCTATTATCACATATATAACCGTTTTCCATCCATTTTATTCTTGCTTCTGGTAAGAATAGTTTTTTTGATACATTTTTGATGCTACTGAAAATGTGTTTGTGGAGAAAGTGTATTTGTACTTATGTGATGCTTGGTGGAAAAGGTGGGGGAGGGCAGACGAAAGGTTGGTAGGACTGCGGTTCCCACATTCCAGAGCTTCAACCACCAACATCACCTATATCAGAATCACCTACAGCACCTTGAAGATCTGGGCTATTAGGCACTTACTCAATCAGACTCTGATGCACTGATGCATTGCATTTTTTTTTTTTTTTTTTTTTTTTGCGGTACGCGGGTCTCTCACTGTAGTGGCCTCTCCCGTTGCGGAGCACAGGCTCCGGACGCACAGGCTCAGCGGCCATGGCTCACGGGTCCAGCCGCTCCGCGTTATGTGGGATCTTCCCAGACCGGGGCACGAACCTGTGTCTCCTGCATCGGCAGGCGGACTGTCAACCACTGCACCACCAGGGAAGCCGGATGCATTGTATTTTTAATGAACATCTTCTATATCAGTTAGAGACTGGGTCAGCTTCAAGTTACAAAAACTTCAAATAATAATGTTTTTAACAAGGTGGAGTTTACTTTCCTCTCACGTAAAGAAGCTCTGTCATATGTATCATATGCAGTCCAGGGCTGGTATACTACCGTCATCATGTTATAAAAAATCAAGGGGTTTCCTTCTAGCTCTCTGTCTCTTGTTCTTAAAGTGTCACTTTTGTTTATATACTTGGCAGAAACTGCTAGAGATCCATCCACTTTATACACATTCCAGGCAGAAAGAAAGAGAAGGTCAAGGGGCAAATGAGTACATGCTGCCCATGTCAATCATTTCCAGAAAATCCACCCAATAGCTGCTACTTACATTTCACTGACCAGAGTGTTATTCCATGTCCCCACCTTTCTCCCGTCTGCAAAGGAGTCTGGGATGTCAGTATTTTTTCAGTCTCAGCATGTTGTCACTCACATCAAAACTGTGGTTCTATTAGTAAGAAATAGGAGAGAATGGGCATTCTTTAGGCAAATAGCAATTTCTGCTATCCTCAACTTAGGGTATATTAAGACTCATGGGGGTTTTGTTTCATAGTTATTCATTTTTGAAATACTATATCCAGTCTATCTCCCAGTTCTGTTGACTTTGCTTCCTAAAGGTCTCCAGAAGATGTCACAAACCCCACACACTAATTCACCTCCACCATCCTAATTAAAAATCCATTTTAGTCCCTTGCTCCCCAGCATGTGACACACCCCATCATTCTTCAATGTAGTCCTCTGTACCACAGTGAGAATGATCTTGTCAGAGTGCAGATTTGAGCATGTCAATCACCTGGATCCCCATTTGCTCTTAGAATAAAGAGAAACTTCTTTTAAAATTTGTATTTATTTTATTTTTGGCTGCATTGTGTCTTCCTTACTGCGCGCGGGCTTTCTCTAGTTGTGGTAAGCCAGGGCTACTCTTCGTTGCAGTGCACAGGTTTCTCATTGTGGTGGCTTCTTTTGCTGTGGAGCACGGACTCTAGGTGCACAGGCTTCAGCAGTTGCAGCACGCATGCCAGGCTCAGTAGTTGCGGTACACAGGCCCTAGAGTGCACGGGCTTCAGCAGTCACGGTGTGTGGGCTCAGTAGTTGTGGCTCATAGGCTCTAGAGCGCAGCCTCACTAGTTGTGGTGCACAGGCTTAGCTGCTCCACGGCATGTGGGATCTTCCTGGACCAGGGCTCAAACCCGTGTCCCCTGCATTGGCAGGAGGATTCTTAACCACCGTGCCACCAGGGAAGTCCCAAAACTTCTTAATATGACCTACAAAACCTTGCATAACTTAGGATCTTGTTACCTCTCCAACCTCATTTCACAATGTACTCCTAATCTCTCTCCCTCTCTGTCTCTCTCTCTCTTCAATACTGGTATTATTTAAGTTTCTTTTTTAAAAATTAATTAATTAATTTTGGGCTGCGTTGGGTCTTTGTTCCTGCGTGCGGGTTTTCTCTAGTTGTGGTGAGTGGGGGCTACTCGTTGTTGCAGTTCGCAGGCTTCTCATTGCGGTGGCTTCTATTGTGGCAGAGCACGTGCTCTAGGCGCACGGGCTTCAGTAGCTGTGGCACGCAGGCTCAGTAGTTGTGGCACGTGGGCTCAGTAGTTGTGGCTCATGGGCTCTAGAGTGCAGGCTCAGTATTTGTGGTGCACAGGCTTAGTTGCTCCATGGCATGTGGGATCTTCCTGGACCAGGGCTTGAACCCATGTCCCCATTCATTGGCAGGAGGATTCTTAACCACCGCACCACCAGGGAAGTCCTTAAGTTTCTTAAAAGTACCTTTTTCCTACTATATGACCCCTTCATAGCAACTGTAGGTGATTTCTTATTTATTTTCCTTTTCCTAAATTTTTTTCCTCCCTTCAACAGAGTAAAAAAAATAGTAAATGCCTATTCATTCTTATACATCTGTCCAAGAGTCTGTAGCTAAAGGAAGCTCAGGGGGCATTTTTAGAATTATAGACCTCTGCATTTTCACATTTGCAGTTTTCCCTTATTTCTTTGATTATTTGATTAAGACCTGTTTTCACTACTACTTCTGTGAGTTCCTTAATGGTAGCGTCCATATCTGTGTGTCTCACCCTTGAAAACTCAGCATCAATGTATCTTAGGCATTAGGATCATCTAATTTCCTTCTTCTTCTTTTCTATCCATTAATGTATTCTTTATTTTAAGTCTCCTCAAAAGGATATGATAATATTTATTAAAAAAAAGAAATCTTTGGAAGTTTATGGATACATTCTTTTGGCATAGCAGGGATTGGCAAAGCACAGCCCACAGGGCAGAGCAGCCTGCCACCTGTGTTTGTAAATAAAGTTTTATTGGAAAACAGCCATGTCCATTTATTTATGCATTGATCATGGATGCTTCGTGTTATAAGAGCACAGTTGAGTAGTCACGACAGAGATTGTATGACTTCAAAACCTAAACTATTTACTATTTGACCCTTTACAGAAAAACTGTTTGCCAACCTCTGGGGTGTAGGAATTACATGGGAATTTTTAGATTTGCAGTTTTCTGTTTGATAGCAACAAATTATATAATAAAAGCATATTTCTAATCATCTGTATTGCCAACTTAGAATACTCCCCTTAGTTTTGAGGCCTTTGTGTTCTTTATGTTATTTTATCAAATGAAAGACAAATGGAATAACGGCACTTTACAAATAAAAGCATCTCCATTCTTTAAATCGATAAAAGTGTTCAGAATATTTTTCAAATATTTAAAAAATTTTTACTGAAGTATAGTTGATTTACACTGTTATGTTAGTTTCAGGTGTACAGCAAAGTGATTCAGTTATACATACGTATCTATTCTTATTCAGATTCTTTTCCATTATAGGTTATTTCAAGATATTGAGTATAGTTCCCTGTGCTATACAGGGATCTTGCAGGGCAGTTTGTCTTGCATAACAGCTGAGTCAAGATTTTCTTGACGATTCCACCAAAGGATCAAGAAACTAGAGGAATAGTTCTGTCAACTTTTATGTAACTCCAAACAAAACCTCCTGCTGCTTCTCAGCCAGCCATGCTGTTTGCTTTCTGCATACTGCATAATGGAGAATTTAACAGTTATCATAGTTTTAATGGTACTGGAGGATGTAGTCACTGTCCTCACCTAACAGGGTGGATGTCTGGACACCCACCTGAAGGTAAACACTGCCTTCTTCCCTAACATTCTGGAGTCCTGCACACTGGGTGTTGGACACCTGAGCATTGGGAGTTAAACATCAGGATAAACAGGCCAAAGAAATGGAGAGGGAGATAAAAGAACAAAAATAAATCTAAATAGAGGAAATAAAGTATTCAAGCAGGTTTTATTTCCCTGGTAATAACTGCATCAGCTCTCTACTTCCAGTCTGAGCCCTCATTCCACATGGCTGGGTCCAGGCTAGTGGGAGTACAGGCAGGGCATAAGATTTGTTTTACTTACCTGCTCCTCACTCAACTGAAAGCAATTTGACATAGGAATCGTGTCTGGTTTTGGTTTACACATTGTAGAAAACTCCGTAAATTTCCAGAATGAATGCTTGAGCCTAGGGATTCCTGAACACGCACAATAATATAAGAGTACCTAGGTGGTCCGCTGAGCCAGAGAGTCTTGCCAGCAGGATAACTCTACTCAAGACCCTAATTTTAGTAACAGCTAAAAAAATAGATCATTTTAACTGGTGAGAAAATCTATGTAGGTGAATATGTATCATTTGAAGACGATTCTTGTGTTCAACTGACTTAGTCATAGTCATTGTTACTAGATTGACAGCACTGCCCTGAGAGCCTGTGTAAGGCAACATCACAGCTGTCTGCAGAAACAAAGTCCCCATGCCTTAAAATAGTTGATGTGAGCAAGTAACAATGTTTTGACTTCTTGCTATAAATATAGTCATACTTTGCATAAAGTAAACCTAATCCTAGGGAAAGAATAAGCTATGAAATGACCCTGTCAAATCTTCTGCTGTGTTCACTTCACTAGCACAAATAATTGCACAAGAAACTAGACAAACAAGCTGGCCGACACTGAGCAACCAGTTCTTTACATTGAGATTCCTGAATCCCTAATAATACAAATAAATAGGAGTTAGATAAATACCACACACGTGCCTCTGGAATGAAGAGAGTCTGGCTAATACTATTAAGTATCGAAACTCTACTTCCTTAAAAAGTTATTTACTTGAATTAAAACAAGAATGTGACAAGAAGTGAAAAGAAGGTGTTTCAAAACAACTAAATGAAGTGGAGATAGGCAACCTTCCAGAAAAAGAATTCAGAATAATGATCGTGATCCAGGACCTTAGATAAAGAATGGAGGCAAAGACTGAGCAGATGCAAGCAATGTTTAACAAAGACCTAGAAGAATTAAAGAATAAACACCGAGAAGAATTCAAGAACAAGCAAACAGAGTTGAAAAATACAGTAACTGAAATGAAAAATACACTAGAAGGAATCAATAGCAGAATAACTGAGGCAGAAGAATGGATAAGTGACCTGGAAGACAGAATGGTGGAATTCACTGCCATGGAACAGAAAAACAAAAGAAGAATGAAAAGAAATAAAGACAGCCTAAGAGACCTCTGGGACAACATTAAACTCACCAACATTCGCATTATAGTGGTCCCAGAAGGAGAAGAGAGAGAGAAAGGAGCCAAGAAAATACTTGAAGAGAATATAGTCGAAAACTTCCCTAACATGGGAAAGGAACTAGCCATCCAAGTCCAGGAAGCACAGAGAGTCCCAGGCACGATAAACCCAAGGAGAAACACACTGAGACACATAGTAATCAAAGAGACAAAAATTAAAGACAAAGGAAAATTATGAAAAGCACACAAGGAAAAAACAACAAATATCATACAAGAGAACTCCTGTAAGGTTAACAGCTGACTTCTCAGCAGAAACTCTATAAGCCAGAAGGGAGAGGCACAATATATTTAAAGTGATGAAAGGGAAGAACCTACAACCAAGATTACTCTATCCAGCAAAGATCTCATTCCGATTTGATGGAGAAATCAAAAGTTTTACAGACAAGCAAAAGCTAAGAGAACTCAGCACCACCAATCCAGCTCTAAAACAAATGCTAAAGGAACTTCTCTAAGTGGGAAACACAAGAGAAGAAAAGGACCTACAAAAACAAACCCCCAACAATTAAGAATATGGTAATAGGGACATACATATCCATAATTACCTTAAATGTGAATGGATTAAATGCCCCAACCAAAAGACACAAGCTCACTGAATGGATACAAAAACAAGACCCATATATATGCTGTCTACAAGAGACCCACTTCAGACCTAGAGATACATACAGACTGAAAGTGAGGGGATGGAAAAAGATATTCCATGCAAATGGAAATCAAGAGAAAGTTGAGTAGCAATACTCATATCAGATAAATAGATCTCAGAATAAAGAATGTTACAAGAGACAAGAAAAGACACTACATAGTGATCAAGGGATCAATCCAAGAAGAAGATATAACAATTATAAATATATATGCACCCAAGATAGGAGAACCTCAATACATAAGGCAAATGCTAACAGCAATAAAAGAGGAAATCGACAGTAACACAATAATAGTGGGGGACTTTAACACCTCACTTACACCAATAGACAGATCATCCAGAAAGAAAATTAATAAGGAAACACAAGCTTTAAATGACACAATAGACCAGGTAGATTTAATTGATATTTACAGGACGTTTCATCTAAAACAGCAGATTACACTTTCTTCTCAAGTGCACACGGAACACTCTCCAGGACAGACCACATCTTGGGTCACAAAATAAGCCTCAGTAAATTTAAGAAAATTAAAATTATATCAAGCATCTTTTCCGACCACAAGCTATGAGATTAGAAACAAATTACAGGGAATAAAACGTAAAAAAACACAAACAGATGGAGGTTAAACAATAAGTGACTAATTAACCAAGAGATCACTGCAGAAATCAAAGAAGAAATGAAAAAATACCAAGAAACAAGTGACAATGAAAACACAATTGATCCAAAACCTATGGGATGAAGCAAACGCAGTTCTAAGAGGGAAGTTTATAGCAATACAATCCTACCTCAAGAAACAAGAAACATCTCAAATAAACAGTTTAACCTTACACCTAAAGGAACTAGAGAAAGAACAAACAAAACCCAACGTTGGTAGAAGGAAGGAAATCATAAAGATCAGAGAGGAAATAAATGAAATAGAAACAAAGAAAAAAGTAGCAAAGATCAATAAAACTAAAAGCTGGATCTTTGAGAAGATAAACAAAATAGATAAACATTTAGCCACACTCATCAAGAAAAAGAGGGAGAGGACTCAAATCAATAAAATTAGAAATGAAAAAGGAGAAGTTACAATGGACACCCCAGAAATACAAGGCATCATAAGAGACAGAAATACAAGGCATCATAAGAGTCAGCCAGGAAGAAACAGAAAATATAAATAGACCAATCACAAATAATGAAATTGAAACTGTGATTAAAAATCTTCCAAGAAACAAAAGTCCAGGACCAGATGGCTTCACAGGTGAATTCTATCAAACATTTAGAGAAGAGCTAACACCCATCCTTCTCAAACTCTTCCAAAAAATTGCAGAGGAAGGAACACTCCAAAACTCCTTCTACAAGGCCACCATCACGCTCATACCAAAACCAGACAGAGATACTACAAAAATGAAAATTACAGACCAACATCACTGATGAATATAGATGCAAAAAATCCTCAACAAAATACCAGCAAACAGAATCCAACAATACATTAAAAGGATCATACACCGTGATCAAGTGGTATTTATCCCAGGGATGCAAGTATTCTCAATATACACAAATCAATCAGTGTGATACACCATATTAATAAATTGAAGAATAAAAACCATATGATCCTCTCAATAGAGGCAGAAAAAGCTTTTGACAAAATTCAACACTAATTTATGATAAAAACTCTCCAGAAAGTGGGTACAGAGGGAACATACCTCAACATCATAAAGGCCATATACGACAAACCCACAGCAAACATCACTCTCAATGGTGAAAAACTGAAAGCATTTCCTCTAAGATCAGGAACAAAACAAGGATGTCCAGTCTTGCCACTTTTATTCAACATAGTTTTGGAAGTCCCAGTCACGGAGATCAGAGAAGAAAAAGAAATAAAAGGAATCCAAATTGGAAAAGAAGAAGTAAATCTGTCACTGTTTGCAGATGACATGCTACTATACATAGATAATCTTAAAGATGTCACCAGAAAACTACGGGAGCTAATCAGTGAATTTGGTTTAGTTGCAGGATACAAAATTAATGCATAGAAATGTCTTGCATTCCTACACATTAACAGCAAAAGATCAGAAAGAGATATTAAGGAAACAATCCCATTTAACCTCACATCAAAAAGAATAAGACACTTAGGAACAAACCTACCTAAGGAGACAAAAGACCTGTACTCAGAAAACTATAAGATACTGATGAAAAAATCCATGATGACACAAACAGACGGAGATATATACCATGTTCTTGGATTGGAAAAATCAATATTGTGAAAATGACTATACTACCCAAAGCTTGATAGGGATTGCACCGAATCTACAGATTCAGTGCAATCCCTATCAAACTACCAATGGCATTTTTCACAGAAGTAAAACAAAAAATTTCACAATTTGTATAGAAACACAGAAAACCCTGAATAGTCAAAGCAATCTTGAGAAAGAAAAATGGTGCTGGAGGATTCAGGCTCCCTTACTTCAGACTATACTACGAAGCTACAGTAATCAAGACAGTATGGTACTTGCACAAAAACAGAAATATAGATCAATGGAACAGGATAGAAAGCCCAGAGATAAACCCATGCATCTATGGTCAACTAATCTATGACAAAGGAGGCAAGGATATACATTGGAGAAAAGGCAGTCTCTTCAATAAGTGGTGCTGGGAAAACTGGACAGCTACATGTAAAAGAATGAAATTAGAACATTCCCTAACACCATACACAAAAATGAACTCAAAATGGATTAAAGACCTAAATGTAAGACCAGACAATATAAAACTCTTAGAGGAAAACATAGGAAGAACACTCTTTGACATAAACAACAGCAAGATCTTTTTTGACTCACCTCCTAGTGTAATGGAAATAAAAACAAAAATAAACAAATGGGACCTAATGAAACTTAAAAGCTTTTACACAGCAAAGGAAACTATAAACAAGATGAAAACACAACCCTCAGAATGGGAGAAAATATTTGCAAATGAATCAACAAAGGATTAATCTAAAAAATATATAAACAGCTCATGTAGCTCAATATTAAAAAAACAAGCAACCCAATCCAAAAATGGGCAAAAGACCTAAATAGTCATTTCTAAAAAGAAGACATGCTGATGGACAAGAAGCACATGAAAAGCTGCTCAACATCACTAATTATTAGAGAAATGCAAATCAAAACTACAATGAGGTATCACCTCACACTGGTTAGAATGGGCATTATCAGAAAATCTACAACAACAAATTCTGGACAGGGTGTGGAGAAAAGGGAACCCTCTTACACTGTTGGTGGGAATGTAAATTGATACAGCCACCATGGAGAACAGTATGGAGTTTCCTTAAAAACTAAAAGTAGAACTACCATACGACCCAGCAATCCCACTACTGGGCATATACGCAAAGAAAACCATAATTCAAAAATACACATGCACCCCAATGTTCATTGTAGCACTGTTTACAAAAGCCAGGTCATGAAAGGAACCTAAATGCCCATTGACAGACGAATGGATAAAGAAGATGTGGCACATATATACAATGGAATATTACTCAGCCATAAAGAGGAACGAAATTGGGTTATTTGTAGAGACGTGTAAGGACCTAGAGACTGTCATACAGAGTGAGGTAAGTCAGAAAGAGAAAAACAAATATCATATATTAACGCATATATGTGGGATCTAGAAAAACGGTACAGATGAACCGGTTTCCAAGGCAGGAATAGAGACACGATGTAGAGAACAAATATATGGACACCAACCAGGGAAAGCGGGGTGGGAGGGGATGGTGGTGGGATGAATTGGGAGATTGGGACTGACATATATATACTAATATGTATAAAATAGATACCTAATAAGAACCTGCTGTATAAAATATAAAATAAAAGAAGGTGTTTCAAGAACCAAGACACCTAAGTAAGGTCACCTATCCCTCATATGGCTAAAGGTGTAAGGCTGCTGTTATCTAAGTACGGTTCATGCGCCCAAAGGAGGCCCTTTCAGGGCAGTTTACCAAACTCGATGAGTTTTCTCTCTTTTGTTGCAGATTAGTACTCCGCACAGGATTCACAGTGACCCCCTCTGTCATTATCTCTCTCTCTGTCTCTCTCTTTTTGTACATGTCCCTCCTCTCTGGTACACTGGTCCACAAATTCTAGGTGCTTCAAGATCCCCAATCTCCTATTCCGTCTCAATCTCACAGTGAGACAGCTGGGCTATTTTTGGTAAATCCCTCCCGCACTGGTGCCGAGAAGCTGCCTCCATCAAGTAAGCTGGGCAATGTTCGGGCTCACTTCATCTGTTTTCCTTATCTCTGTGCTACCTGTAGTCCAATGTCTAAAAGTTGTTTCATATAGTTTGTCCAGTTGTCCAGTTGGAAGGAAGGTCAACTCTACCTTTATCAGTGAAGAAGTTACAGTAATTTGTTTTTATTGTATTTTACAAATATGACATTTCATGATGGATAGGGATAAAATCCTTTTCAACCAACCACACATTATTTGAGACCTGCCTTAGGTAATGCTTCCTCTGTGGCATGCTGAATGAGTCTTGGGGATGAATAGTAATTCAGGCAAAGGATTTGGGGAGATTAGGGAGCACTTTCTAGGCAGATGAATCCCTCTCTTACCCATGGGAGTCATGGACACATATGCAAGGAAGAGACCTCTGACTATTCCAGTTAAAAATTCTGCCTGGGATTATTTGGGTAGCTAGAGATACTTGTACCATGCAGAAAATGATGGAAGCAACAATTGAATATTTCCCTAAGCATGCTCGTGTTTAGAGCTCTCTTCTGAGTCCTGTCCCATTCTCCTTTATCTATGCCTCAAGCTATTAATATTTTATCAGGAAAAAGAGGTCAGATATAGCTGTGGTGCAATTTTCAGGATGAGCACCGGAGGTCGGGGTTTCCTACAAATGTGGTTCCTTTTTTTATTCAGGTGCTGGTTTGACTTGTTTACTTTGTAGCCACAAGACAGATTACTGTTGCTGTGCAGAAAGGGGCTCTCAGTTTCTAAGTGAGGTTTCTATAATATTCAGCTGCAAACTAGCCCCATTAGAGCTGGTGTATTCTAGGGAGCAAGGACCGTTGCCAACATGTTTTCTGCCACTCACTCTGTTCTTGTGATCTTCTTAATATTCAGTAAGTAACATTTTATCTTAAATGTTCATGATTTTTCATTTTCCTATAATTATAGGTAAGTTTAGTTTTCTTCTCTGGCTGAAAACTCTCCTTCTGTCCATTTATAACATAAAAAAGTGATTCTCTTGTAGGAGGGACTAATGGAGACTCAGTGAACCAGACAGAAGGCCCAGTGACTGTCTCAGAGGGGGCGCCTAGGACCCTGCACTGCACTTACCAGACCTCTGATCCAGGTCCCTATCTTTTCTGGTACGTCCAGTATCTCAACAAAGCTCTGCAACTCCTCCTGAAGGGCTCGAAGGCAAACCAGAGGGCAGAGCATCAAGGTTTTCAGGCCACTCTTGTTACGAGTGACAGCTCCTTCCACCTGCAGAAAACCTCAATGCAAGCATCAGACTCGGCTGTGTACTACTGTGCTCTGAGTCACACGGTGAGAGGGGCTGCAGGGGGAGCTGAACACAAACCCAAGGGGAGCAGGAGGGCTGAAGTGAGCAGCCTTCGGAGGAGGAGGTATATTCTCTTCTTGGGCAGTGTTTAGTTTATTTAGAGCTTTTCAGGAAAATAAATCAAGGTCAGATCTAATTCCTAGAAACCCAGGAGGTTGGGACTTGTTCTTCAGGGAGAATAGGGTGGATGTCAGTCTTAAAGAAAACCCAGGCTCTGATCCCCAGAAGCATCCCTGTTCAGCCAGAAAGACTCCTCCCTTCTCTAGACTGACTTTCAAAAACATCTATATTTTCTCTTAATGTAAGATGGATGTTAGATGTCACAATATTAATATATTCATTTAGGGAAGAGAAAAGGAATAGATGACTAAAAGCTGCATCAGCTGAATCACAATCATATATCAGCACAGGGATGCCAAGCAAATCATACACAAATTTTCACGCGGCTGAGACGTAACGCTGTTGAGGCGCTGCTCTCAGTGAAATGAGCCAGAGCTGCTGCAGCAGTGGGATGACAAGGCATTTGTGATTTTTGAATGGCTACATTTTTGATATGAGGAACTAGGAATGCATGGTCTGGTGATTTTACATTCATTTTGACTATAGGATGGGATACTTGAAAGCAAGGTGTTTCTAGCACAGACTGACTATTGATTGGCATTAGACACGTACAGCTGGACAAATTTTGTCCACCAGGAAACTTGCTGTGTGATAGCATTAAGCAGACAAGGAACTTTATCCAATGTAAATTTCCCCAGGAACCAATGCCTTGGAGTGAAGGAAGAACAGTTATGATGACTGAGGGTAAATAGTTTGATTTTCCTGTCTGGAAGAAGAATCTGTGAGCTTATTTCACTGTAGAGTCTGGCTGCAGGCCAAGAAAAGCCATACAAAACCATGGATGACTATTTGTTCTCAGAAGTCACCATAATCATAACAAATTATATTAGTTATAAAACTTATGTCTATCCTAGATGCATTGGCTGAATATGGCAAATGGCTGCAGCACTGATATAATTGTTGTCAACTTAATTACAATAAAGTCTAAATAGGCAGGTTAGATTCACCAACCATGTCAAAAAGCCATGACATGCCACAGGCAAACTGATAGCAGCAAGTTACATTTCCTGTTCTGGTGCAGAAGCATCTCACACTTCAGTACTTGTGCACGTGCCCTCTCAGGCACAGGGCAGGCATTTGGACCTGAATTTGAGACAGAACACAGCACATTTCACTCAGAGGAAGAGCTTCCAACATGGGGTTCCCTGGCCTGCTGAGAGTTGTCATAACCTCCGTCCGCCTTGGTAAGGCTGGTAAGGATGGCCACAAACAGACTCAGCTCCACTCAGCTCCCATGTTTGGGGGTAGGGCAGGTTATTATTGTCTGGTGGTGTGTAGGAGAGTTGCGTAATGGGTAGAGGAATTAGAAGTCTTAGTCCTATGTTTGTCCCTTGTAGCCCTCGGGGTTCCACCAGGAGAATCAGCCTAATTCTCTCTCTCTGTCTCTCTGTCTGTCTCTCTCCATATATATTATATATATAAACTTTTTTCTTCTCCCCAGGATCCATCACAGCCCAGAAAGTAACTCAAGACCAGCCAGGGGCTTCCCTGGTGGTGCAGTGGTTGAAAATCTGCCTGCTAATACAGGTGACATGGGTTCGAGCCGTGGTCTGGGAGGATCCCACATGCCGTGGAGCAACTAGGCCCGTGAGCCACAACTACTGAGCTTGCGCGTCTGGAGCCTGTGCTCCACAACGAGAGAGGCCGCGATTGTGAGAGGCCCACGCACCGCGATGAAGAGTGGCGCCCGCTGGCCACAACTAGAAAAAGCCCTCGCACAGAAACTAAGACCCAACGCAGCAAAAATAAATAAATTAATTACTAAACTCCTACCCCCAACATCTTCTTAAAAAAAAAAAAAAAGAATTGAAAAAAATAGAACCAGCCAGAAATTTCTATGCTGGAGAAGGAGGATGTAACCTTGGATTGTGTATATGAAGCTAGTAGTTACAATTATTATTTATTCTGGTACAAACAAACACCAAGTGGGGAAATGATTTTCCTTATTCATCAGGAGTCTTACAATGAGTGAATACAACAGAGGGTCGGTAGTTTTTGAACTTCCAGAAAACGGCCAGTTCCATCAGCCTTACCATCACAGCCTTGCAGCTTGGGGACTCAGCGGTGTATTTCTGTGCTCTGAGAGACCACAGTGATGCCGGTCCCTGTGGGAACCCCACAGAAACCTCAGATCTCAACGTGAGGTGTCCCCCAGCTATGAAAACCTTAGTGAGATTCTCGGTAAGGACAGGAGAAGGCAGCGGCCGTGTCAGCGAGGCAGGGGAGTTAGAAGTGGAAACCTCACTCTAAGGAAAATGCTCTCTCTCTGGCTCAGAGAACATATCTAAAAGTGTCATTCATCAAAAGCATCTTTATCTTCAATTCTTCATCTTGAAGTAGATCATTTGCCAAAAAAATATTTAAAACTTTTTTATGGTGATTATATTAAAGCAAGTGATTTGGTTTAAAAAAATTCAGGAATATTTGGCCAAATCTGCACCTGAATTGTTAGACTTTTAGGTTCACTGCACAAATATTCATGCATTGCTGACTAAGTCTTGTCATTATGTTAGATCTGAAGTATCTGTTAAATGGCACTTCTTGGACTCTCCCTGTCCCATTGTCTCATGCTGTGCCATGAATGACTTGGAATGACGTACACAGAATAAATGTCACCACAAGTCTTGACACCAAGGAGGAATGAAGCTCTTCAGTTTGCTCAGAAACAGCCCCATTACCTGATCACATTCTCTATATGCAAGTTTAATGCAGATAAAATAGAATATCCAAAGAAGTAATACTAAAAACAAAACAGAACAACTCAAAAATTCTACTAGTCAGGAAAAACTCTGCTACAGAATCACATCTTATAGGATGTTTTCCATTCTGCGTTTTTACCCAACAGTATATTGTGAAATTATTATTTGCACACATTATTTACAGATCAAAATCACACATTCTAATGATGATATTCCAATGTATGATTTTTTTCTTTAAAAAGATGTTGGGGGTAGGAGTTTATTAATTAATTTATTTTTGCTGTGTTGGGTCTTCGTTTCTGTGCGAGGGCTTTCCCTAGTTGTGGCAAGCGGGGGCCACTCTTCATCACGGTGCGTGGGCCTCCTCACTACCATGGCCTCTCCTGTTGCGGAGCACAGGCTCCAGACGCGCAGGCTCAGTAGTTGTGGCTCACGGGCCTAGTTGCTCCGCGGCATGTGGGATCCTCCCAGACCAGGGCTCGAACCCGTGTCCCCTGTATTAGCAGGCAGATTCTCAACCACTGTGCCACCAGGGAAGCCCCCAATGTATGATTTTATAATACTTTTTTGGCAAATTCTGTCTTACTAGCTTTTTAGATTATTTTGAAATGAACACACGGGTATTTGATGATTTCCTTGATAATTCCCAGGAGGTGAAGAGGAATTTACCTTTAGTCTTTCTGGTATGGGCTCCCTGATCATTTCTGTGACCCTGGAGTATAGCACATTTTCACTCTACAACTACTAACACTCATATTTTGCCTGTTACAGAAAATTCTCTTACATCAAGGCTTTGCTTTACAGTTTAGCTCCTAATGACTCCAGATGGCCTCAATTTCAGACAATTCTGTACCACATATATTCAAAGTAGCTGTAATATAACATCTGAAAGAGTAATGTCTCTGTGCTATTGTGTGGTGATATTAGGTGGCAATTAACCTGGTGGATATGTTTTCAACTGGAATTCCAAAAAGAAAGATATTCTTCCTTGTGTAAGGATTTTCTATCCCTACTATACAAAAAACAATGATCCCAATACAGAACAACTTTCCAGAAAAGAAAGCATAAGTGTGTGTGTGCGAGTGTGTGTGTGTGTGTGTGTGTGTGTGTGTGTGTTGGGGAGAAGGAGAGAGGGGGAGAGAGAGAGAGAGAGAGAGAGAGAGAGGGAGAGAGAGAGAGAGAGAGAGAGAGAGAGAGAGAGAGAGAGAGAGAGAGAGAACACGATAGACTTATGTAGCCAAGTCATGAAGTAATTAACTAAACAGTTAAATCTTGTAAAATGTATTGGAAGTAAGTAAGGTCTTTAGAGACAACTTTTAATGAAGAAAATAGATGTAAGTAGTTTACAAGGGAATAAATCCAAGATTTGAAGCAGGAAAAATGTATCTTAGAATCTGGTGCAGGAAGCGGTATTGGCGAGAGGTACTCAAAGGAGGATTCCCAAAAGTTAGCAAAAATTTTAAAAAGCACCAGACCGAAAATAATCAATGACCTATCTTGTTTAACAATTATTTCAATCTATTTGTACTTTGAAAGTCTGAGAAATCTTCTAAAATGTTTTGGATAACATGCATACCAGCTCAAACTGGAGCCGTTGTAAAATCACGGTCACTAGTCTCTACTTGATCCCTAACATCCCCCAAATCATATCCCGTCTCCTTAATCAATGAGCTGTCTAATCATAATCGCCTTTTAAAATTTTCTTGATTGTCACATAACTCTAATTTTTCTAATATCTCCATCAGATTATTTTGCCAATAAATAAGTAAATGCCATCTGGGAAGGAATACATTAACAGTGTGCCTGTAACTTGCTTTCTGCTTCCTCTGAGGTCACCTGAGGCCTTTGGGGTTTCCTGAGCTGACCTCTTTGTGGACACAGTAATCTCATTTATACTTGAAAAGTAAAAAGGAGTTTTTAGGAGTTGCTCCATACTAAGTTCTTATCCAGAATAACATTAGCAGGACATCCAGGGTATTTCTAGATTATTCATTGCAAATAAACTAAAATTTATGGACATGGGATATATCTGATTGGAAAATGGCAGTCAACTAATGTTGGATCTCTGGTGCGTGATTAGAAAATCCTGAAAGACCCCAAACCTCAATGACTTCCCTGTTGCAACCTGTGTTGCTATAGTTGATGCTTGTCATACTGAACCCCAAATCTGTCCTGGTGTTAAAAAAGGGACTTTGTGAAGCTTCATTTGAACAATTCATGAGCTCCCAGAGACTGAAGCTGGGTCTGCTGCTCTTTCTTGCTTGTAGTTTTGCTCTTCAGAAGCCCTGTTTTAACCCCTTCTGGTCACTACCATCCTTCCAAGGAAACCACAGTCCCATAGATAGATTGGTTTTGCCCATTTTTGAACATTATACAACTAAAATAATATAGTTTGGATTTTTTCTATCTGGATTCTTTTCTTAATATCAGTTTTCTAAGAGTCATCCATGTTGTATACAGTTTAGTTTGTTTATTCTCATTGCTGTATGAACATACCAGAATTTATTTAGCTACCTGCTTAAATGGTTCTTTGGATTTTTCCTGCCTTTGGATGTTATCAATTGTGTTATTATGAATATTCTTTTTTTTTTGCGGTATGCGGGCATGTCACTGTTGTGGCCTCTCCCCTTGCAGAGCACAGGCTCCGGACACGCAGGCTCAGCGGCCATGGCTCACGGGCCCAGCCGCTACGCGGCATGTGGGATCTTCCCAGACCAGGGCAGAACCCGTGTCCCCTGCATCGGCAGGCGGACTCTCAACCACTGCGCCACCAGGGGAGCCCATGAATATTCTTATACACGTTCTTTGGTGAACATATTTACACACTGCTATTGGGAATATATATTAGAATTTCTGCATTAAAGGGTATACATATATCTGGCTTTAATTCCTCCACTAGCTAAGCCCTCAAAGAGTGCTAATAACCTCGGTGTTGTAAATCAACCGAAATTTCCAAACCTCATCATTGCTGACCTCTCAGAAACTTTAGACACATGAGTTGTGACCATTTACTCTTGCTTCAAATCCTCTCTTCCTTAGAGAAAGTTTCTCTCTTTCTTAGAGAAACGGCTTCTTCTCTGACAAAACACTTTCTGAGGTTTGTACCTACTTCTTGGGCTGTTTCCTCTCTCACTCCCGCACAAACCTTCATCTCCCTTCCAGTCATTAACTATTGCGTGTCTGCAAGGTTTAGCTCTAGACTGTGTCCTCTCTTTGTGTTATTCTCTCTCTCTCTCTGACATTTTACTCATGTCTACATGACTCCGTGTCATACCTCGTCATCTACTTCCTCTAGCTTCTCACTCAATTTAACAAGTATGAGCCACCTTTCCGTCACATATACACAGAGATAAAAATAACAGAGTAATCAGCATTCTGGCCATAAGTACAGTAAAGTGAGAGAAATTGTCATTGCCGCCTAGTGTGACCCTCTGAATCCTCCAAACTCCAGGGGATTCATTTCAAACTCTCTGAGCCAATCTTCTGAATCTCCTCTAACTTGGCTTGAGGAAGATTGAGGAAGACACACCATCACAGCTTCACTTCTGTTTGCTCTAACTCTTCAGTGAATTATCAGTTTTCTCATATATCATTACTCTGCATGATAGGCTAAGGAAAGTTGAACAAATGCACTTCATATATGTTTTGGAAGCGTACCCAAGCATGTATTGTGGACTCTCTCCATCGGTTCTCATGTACTGAAGGCTCTCTTCCAAGTCCAAGACAAAAGGAAGTGTTGCAATTAATATGTTTTTATAATCTACATCTATATCTATACTTATGTATAGACTTCTAAAATTCCTGCTATGCCCGTAACTGTGAGTTCCATACAGTCAGGAAACATGTATGTATTGTACATTACACAGTACATGGCACATAGTGGTTGCACATTAAATATTGGCTAACTGAAGAATGAATTAATTGATAATATCAACAGATACAGAGCTTCTACCTTTTGGATGCTGTTAGATAATTGTGTATCAATTAGTTCTTGTATTCGTCCAATTCTCATCACCATAAGGATACTTCTATTTCCATGTACCATAAATCCCCTTTCTGTTTGTACAGATTTTCGTCATATGGTACTATTTTCAGGTTTGCAATTAGATGGTCTCCCTCTTGTTGGCGTAGACAGAGCCATCTACATCATCTGAGTGAGTCTATAGGAATTTGTATATCGAATTCATTTTCTTGTGGACTTGGAAGTTCCTCTTATCGGTCGGTCTTCCGGTTTCACCTGCTGATGACGTATTCCTGTATTATCTCTTTTCTGCTTTCTTCTCTAGGGCTTTTATCTTAGAATTTCGGCCTCAAATATTTATTTCCTGTGGTTAGAGATATGAGTCCTATAAAACTAAGGGTGGTAGTGGGCAGAGAGTGGGGGAGTGGTCCAGGCCGAAAGAAAATCACAGTTAAATTAGTTCTCTTTGAGTCTCAGTACTTTTCCTTTCCATCCTAACTCCTAGGGCTCTAAGGAAATGACATTTTTATAATAGGTGTTCTCCATACACTAGATGTTGCCCATGAGTACAATTGGATGGTGTCGAACTATCTGTTTCTATTTATCTTTACCATTGCCATCACTTGTTCTGCTTCTTTGTATATTTTTAATTTCCAGTCTAGTGACCTAGTTTGGGGGTAGATATTCCTACCATTGGGAGTCCTAGCCTGAGACAAGAAAAAAGTCTTGTCTGTTTTTCTAACTTCCTGATTCTGGTTCCAAGGGCTGAATTATTTCAATCAAGAATCCTTTTCAGTTCCTGGATTCTCAACCCTTAAGAAAACTTTTAGGAAGTATTATCCTCGATTGTAATATTGGTATTTTAAAAGTTCTCCTACGAGAGCAAAAATCAGGACTCTGCCTCTGGCACAGCAGAAAGAAGAGTCACTACATCCTTGGGGAAATGAGCTATTTGACCTTGGAATGGTGACTGTGCAAAAAGGTAGATGGAAGCATGTAATTTTAGCAAAAAGTAATAAGAGAAAGAGGGAATTCTCTTTCTTGTGACAATTTGTAGAGAATATTCTCTTTTTCAAGAAACACATGCTCAATTATAGGAAAGAAGTTACAGCAAGGAAAAGACTCTTACTTTAGTTCACTTTGATGACTTAAATATTAATAGGCATATTTTCTCAGAGAATTATTTTTTTTTTTTTTGCGTTACGCGGGCCTCTCACTGCCGTGGCCTCTCCCATTGCGGAGCACAGGCTCCGGATGAGCAGGCTCAGCGGCCATGGCTCACGGGCCCAGCCGCTCCGCAGCATGTGGGATCTTCCCGGACCGGGGCACGAACCCGTGTCCCCTGCATCGGCAGGCGGACTCTCAACCACTGCGCCACCAGGGAAGCCCTTCTCAGAGAATTTTAAAGTTTAAAAGAATGTGAATTTTAGGAAAGACTACAGTTATCCTTGATCATAAGATAGATGTAACCATTTTCCAAATCTATACTAGAAGACATTGCCCTGTAATATGTGATAGATGATTTCAGAGGCTGATATGTTGAGAAGGGTTTGGGTTTGTACTATAGTTTTAACTTAACTTTTAATTTTGAGAAATCACAGTAAGTATAAAAAGGGAAGCTCACAGGCTCAAAGCATAAAAGTTTTTTTCAGTATTCTATGAGAAGTGCTCAAGCTACATTTTGGTTATGTTGCTTTGAACTAGTTACTTGATAACAGCAAATAGGTAAAGCTTAAGACAAAGATGATGACAGATTCCTCTTTTCTAAAAAAGATCTTCTTAAAAATATACATTATAAAAATCAACTCAAAATGATCATAGACTTAAATGTAAAATATAAACTATGAAATTTGAAATAAAATAAGAGAAAATCTTCAGGACTGGAGCTAAGTAAATCTTAGATTTGATACCAAAACCATGATACAGACACACACACACACACACACACACACACACACCCCTAACAGAATCAAATTTAAAAACTCTTCCTCTACAAAAGACCCTATTAAGAATATGAAAGGATAAGCTACAGACTGGGGGTAAATATTTACAAACCATGTATCTGACACAGTACTTGTATCTAGAATATATAAAGAACTCTAAAAGCTAAATGGTATAGAAAATGAACAACCAATTAGAAAAACGGGTGAAAGACTCAGATTGATATTTCACCAAAGAGGATATACAGATTGCAAATCAGCACATGAAAAGATGCTCAACATCATTAGCCATCAGAGAAACGCAAATTAAAACCACAATGAAATATCACTATACAACTATCAGTGGGGCTAAAATAAAAAATAGTGACAACACCTAATTCTGGCAAACGTGGGGAAAACTGGATCACTCATAAACTGCTGATGGGAATATAGAATGATACAGGCACTCTGGAAAATGGCCTGGCAATTTCTTATAAAACTAAACATGCAATGCAGACTTGGATACTTATCCTAGATAAATAGAAGATTTCATTTACATAAAACTCTGTACCTGAATATTCATAACAGCTTTATTCATAGCAGCCAAAATATGGAAACCTGATGTCCCTTAGTAGGTGACTGGTTAAACAAACTGTGGGATGTCCCTACCATGGAATACTACTCAGAAATAAAAAGAAACGAACAGGCTGGTCACACATTATTACCTGGACAAATCTCATGTTTTTACTACTCATTCTGAGTGAAAAAAATCTCAATGCTTACTTCTATATAATTCCATTTATATAACATTATTAAAATAACAAAATCGTAGGAATGAAGAACAGGTTAGTGATTGTCAGGGGTTAAGGACTAGGGAAGGGGTGGGTGTGGCTACAAAGGGGTGGCATGAGGAAGCCTTGTGGTTATGAAACAGCTGTGCATCTGGATTGTGGCAGTGAAGCTATACATGTGATATACATGAATGCATGAATCTGTACATGTGTAAAATTGCATAGAACTACACACACACACACACAAATGGCTGCATGTAAACTGTGGAAATCTAATAAGCCCTGTGTGTTTTACTAATGTTAATTTCCTGGTTGAGACACCCCTGGAGGACATAGGGTGAAGAGTACACAGAGCTTCCCTGTACATTTTTGGAAACTTCCATGAATCTATAATTATTTCAAATTAAAAATGTTTTTTAAAATTACAAACAAATTTCATAAAAATCACAACTGTAAATCATCTCCTTGGTTTCATTACACATCACACATTCAGCTTCTGGGTTCTTTTAGAGTCTATCCTACAAAGAGCTCCTGCATTAATCCTGCAGTTATCTTTTTCACGTTCTTTCTGAGACACACATTCAGAAACAGAGAAACACAGCCTTTTAAATATGATTTGTAAGAGTCACAGTTTGCTAAGTGTGACTAGAATAAATCAAATCAAAGGATGAGAAAATGGATACAAGTTAGTTTAATGACTTTCAGATCACTGAGAAATTATCAGATTTTCAAAGAAAAAGTCAAAGAACAACAAACCCCTTACCTACACTGTTAGTGCAATAATTCTGTGCAGCTTATTCTTTTCTAGTCCCTGAGTGGGTGAGGGATGAAGTGACATCAAAGCAGTGCGTCTGAGGGTTGATGTTCTTTTTTTGGGTTGTAGCTAATGGGGGTAGAGTGTGCTCTTACGACAAGTCTGAGGAGACCTTATATAAATGGTAGTCAACTCTGCAACATCAACACATGTTCAATGACAAAACCCAGTGGAGTGGGGTTTCCGGGAAGATGGCGGAAGAGTACGACGCGGAGATCACCTTCCTCCCCACAGATACACCAGAAATACATCTACACGGGGAACAACTCCTACAGAACACCTACTGAACGCTGGCAGAAGGCCTCAGACCTCCCAAAAGGCAAGAAACCCCCCACATACATGGGTAGGGCGAAAGAAAAAAGAATAAACAGAGACAAAAGGATAGGGACGGGACCTGCACCAGTGGGAGGGAGCGGTGAAGGAGGAAACGTTTCCACACACTGAGAAGCCCCTTCGCGGGCGGAGACTGCGGGTGGCGGAGGGGGAAAGCTTTGGAGCCACAGAGGAGAGCACAGCAATAGGGGTGCCGAGGGCAAAGCGGAGAGATTTCCGCACAGAGAGTCAGTGCCGACTGGCACTCACCAGGCCGAGAGGCTTGTCTGCTCACCCGCCGGGGCAGGCGGGGCTGGGAGCTGAGGCTCGAGCTTCGGTCGGAGCGCCGGGAGAGGACTGGGGTTGGTGGCGAGAACACA
The DNA here is from genome assembly GCF_949774975.1 of Lagenorhynchus albirostris. Classification (NCBI taxonomy): domain Eukaryota; kingdom Metazoa; phylum Chordata; class Mammalia; order Artiodactyla; family Delphinidae; genus Lagenorhynchus; species Lagenorhynchus albirostris. Next base: position 75,294,475 of record NC_083095.1, on the reverse strand, counting down.
GCCTGCAGAGGATTAGTGCGCCATGGCTAGCCGCGAGGGAGTCGGGGGAAAAGTCTGGACCTGCCGAAGAGGCAAGAGACTTTTTCTTCCCTCTTTGTTTCCTGGTGCGCGAGGAGAGGGGATTAAGAGCGCAGCTTAAAGGAGCTCCAGAGTCGGAAGCGAGCCGCGGCTAAAAGCGCGGACCCCAGAGACGGGCAGGAGACGCTAAGGCTGCTGCTGCCGCCACCAAGAAGCCTGTGTAAGAGCACAGGTCACTCTCCACACCCCCCTTGCGGGTAGCCTGCGCAGCCCGCCTTTGCCAGGGTCTCGTGGTCCAGGGACAACTCTCCCGGAAGAACGCACTGCGCGCCTCAGGCTGCTGCAACGTCACGCTGGCCTCTGCCGCCGCAGGCTCGCCCCGCCCAACGTGCCCCTCTCTCCGCCCCGCCTGAGTGAGCCAGAGCCCCTGAATCAGCGGCTCCTTTAACCCCGCCCTGTCTGAGCGAAGAACAGCCGCACTACGGAGACCTACACGCAGAGGCGGGGCCAAATCCAAAGCTGAGCCCCTGGGAGCTGTGAGAACAAAGAAGAGAAAGAGAAATCTCTCCCAGAAGCCTCAGAAGCAGCGGATTAAAGCTCCACAATCAACTTGACATACCCTGCATCTGTGGAATACATGAATAGACAACGAATAATCCCAAATTAAGGAGGTGGACTTTGAGAGGAAGATTTATGATTTTTTCCTCTTTTCCTCTTTTTGAGAGTGTGTATGCTTCTGTCTGTATAGCTTTGCTTCCATCATTTGCCCTAGGGTTCTATCCGTCCGTTTTTTTAACATTATTTTTTCCCTTAATAATTATTTTAATAACTTTATTATATTTTATTTTATTTTATTATACTTTATCTTCTTTCTGTTTTCCTTCCTTCTCCCCTTCCTCCCTCCCTCCCTTCTTTCCTTCTTTCTTTGTTTCTTTCTTTCTACTTCTACTAATTATTTCTTTCTACTTCTTCTCCCTTTTATTCTGAGCCGTGTGGATGAAACGCTCTTGGTGCTACAGCCAGGAGTCAGTGCTGTGCCTCTGAGGTGGGAGAGCCAACTTCAGGACACTGGTCCACAAGAGACCTCCCAGCTCCACATAATATCAAACGGCGAAAATCTCCCAGAGATCTCCATCTCAACACTAGCACCCAGCTTCACTCAACGACCAGCAAGCTACAGTGCTGGACATCCTATGCCAAACAACTAGCAAGACAGGAACACAATCCCACCCATTAGCCGAGAGGCTGCCTACAATCATAATAAGTCCACAGACACCCCAAAACACACCACCAGACGTGGACCTGCCCACCAGAAACACAAGATCCAGCCTCATCCACCAGAACACAGGCACTAGTCCCCTCCACCAGGAAGCCTACACAACCCACTGAACCAACCTTAGCTACTGGGAACAGACACCAAAAACAACGGGAACTACGAACCTGCAGCCTGCAAAAAGGAGACCCCAAACACAGTAAGATAAGCAAAATGAGAAGACAGAAAAACACACAGCAGATGAAGGAGCAAGATAAAAACCCACCACGCCTAACAAATGAAGAGGAAATAGGCAGTCTACCTAAAAAAGAATTCAGAATAATGATAGTACAGATGATCCAAAATCTTGGAAATAGATAGACAAAATGCAAGAAACATTTAACAAGGACCTAGAAGAACTAAAGATGAAACAAACAACAATGAACAACACAATAAATGAAATTAAAAATACTCTAGATGGGATCAATAGCAGAATAACTGAGGCAGAAGAACAGATAAGTGACCTGGAAGATAAAATAGTGGAAATAACTACTGCAGAGCAGAATAAAGAAAAAAGAATGAAAAGAACTGGGACAGTCTCAGAGACCTCTGGGACAACATTAAATGCACCAACATTTAAATTATAGGGATTCCAGAAGAAGAAGAGAAAAAGAAAGGGACTGAGAAAATATTTGAAGAGATTATAGATGAAAACTTCCCTAATATGGAAAAGGAAATAGTTAATCAAGTCCAGGCAGCACAGAGAGTCCCATACAGGGTAAATCCAAGGAGAACCACGCCAAGACACATACTAATCAAACTGTCAAAAATTAAATACAAAGAGAACATATTAAAAGCAGCAAGGGAAAAACAACAAATAACACACAAGGGAATCCCCATAAGGTTCAGAGCTGATCTTTCAGCAGAAACTCTGCAAGCCAGAGGGATTGGAAGGACATATTTAAAGTGATGAAGGAGAAAAACCTGCAACCAAGATTACCCAGCAAGGATCTCATTCAGATTTGACGGAGAACTTAAAACCTTTACAGACAATGAAAAGCTGAGAGAGTTCAGCACCACCAAACCAGCTTTACAACAACTGCTAAAGGAACTTCTCTAGGAAGAAACACAAGAGAAGGAAAAGACCTACAATAACGAACCCAAAACAATTAAGAAAATGGGAATAGGAACATACATATCGATAATTACCTTAAATGTAAATGGACTAAATGCTCCCACCAAAAGACACAGATTGGCTGAATGGATACAAAAACAAGACCCATATATTTGCTGTCTACAATAGACCCACTTCAGACCTAGAGACACATACAGACTGAAAGTAAGGGGATGGAAAAAGATATTCCATGCAAATGGAAACCAAAAGCAAGCTGGAGTAGCAATTCTCATATTAGACAAAAGACTTTAAAATAAAGACTATTAGAAGAGACAAAGAAGGACACTACATAATGATCAAAGGATCGATCCAAGAAGAAGATATAACAATTGTAAATATTTATGCACCCAACATAGGAGCACCTCAATACATAAGGCAAATAGTAACAGCCATAAAAGAGGAAATCGACAGTAACACATTCATAGTAGGGGGCTTTAACACCCCACTTTCACCAATGGACAGATCATCCAAAATGAAAATAAATAATGAAACACAAGCTTTAAATGATACATTAAACAAGATGGACTTAATTGATATTTATAGGACATTCCATCAAAAACAACAGAATACAGATTTTTCTCAAGTTCTCATGGAACATTCTCCAGGATAGATCATAACTTGGGTCACAAATCAAGCCTTGGTAAATTTAAGAAAATTCAAATTGTATCAAGTATCTTTTCCGACCACAACGCTATGAGACTACATATCAATTACAGGAAAAGATCTGTAAAAAATACAAACACATGGAGGATGAACAATACACTACTTAATAACGAAGTGATCACTGAAGAAATCAAAGAGGAAATAAAAAAAATACCTAGAAACAAATGACAATGGAGACACGACGACCCAAAATCTATGGGATGCAGCAAAAGCAGTACTAAGAGGGAAGTTTATAGCAATACAATCCTACCTTAAGAAATAGGAAACATCTCAAATAAACAACCTAACCTTGCACCTAAAGCAATTAGAGAAAGGACAAACAACCCCCAAAGTTAGTAGAAGGAAAGAAATCATAAAAATCATATCAGAAATAAATGAAAAAGAAATGAAGGAAACGATAGCAACAATTAAAAAACTAAAAGCTGGTTTTTTGAGAAGATAAAGAAAATTGATAAACCATTAGCCAGACTCATCAAGAAAAAAAGGGAGAAGACTCAAATCAATAGAATTAGAAATGAAAAAGGAGAGGTAACAAGTGACACTGCAGAAATATAAAAGATCATGAGAGATTACTACAAGCAACTCTATGCCAATAAAATGGACAACCTGGAAGAAATGGACAAATTCTTAGAAATGCACAACCTGCCAAGACTGAATCAGGAAGAAATAGAAAATATGAACAGACCAATCAGAAGCACTGAAATTGAAACTGTGATTAAAAATCTTCCAACAAACAAAAGCCCAGGACCAGGTGGCTTCACAGGCGAATTCTACCAAACAGAGAAGAGCTAACAGCTATCCTTCTCAAACTCTTGCAAAATATAGAGGGAAGAATACTCCAAAACTCATTCTACAAGGCCACCATCACTCTGATACCAAAACCAGACAAGGATGTCACAAAGAAAGAAAACTACAGGCCAATATCACTGATGAACATAGATGCAAAAATCCTCAACAAAATACTAGCAAACAGAATCCAACAGCACATTAAAAGGATCATACACCATGATCAAGTGGAGTTTATTTCAGGAATGCAAGGATTCTTCAATATACGCAAATCAATCAATGTGATACACCATATTAACAAACTGAAGGAGAAAAACCATATGATCATCTCAATAGATGGAGAGAAAGCTTTCAAGACCCATTTATGATAAAAACCCTGCAGAAAGTAGGCATAGAGGGAACATTCCTCAACATAATAAAGGCCATATATGACAAACCCACAGCCAACATCATCCTCAATGGTGAAAAACTGAAAGCATTTCCACTAAAATCAGGAACAAGACAAGGTTGTCCACTCTCACCACTCTTATTCAACATAGTTTTGGAAGTTTTAGCCATAGCAATCAGAGAAGAAAAGGAAATAAAAGGAATCCAAGTCGGAAAAGAAGAAGTAAAGCTGTCACTGTTTGCAGATTACATGATACTATACATAGAGAATCCTAAAGATGCTACCAGAAAACTATAGAACTAATCAATGAATTTGGTCAAATTACAGGATACAAAATTAATGCACAGAAATCTCTGGTATTCCTATACACTAATGATGAAAAATCTGAAAGTGAAATCAATAAAACACTCCCATTTACCACTGCAACATAAAGAATAAAATATCTAGGAATAAATCTACCTAAGGAGACAAAAGACCTGTATGCAGAAAATTATAAGACACTGATGGAAGAAATTAAAGGTGATACAAATAGATGGAGAGATATACCATGCTCTTGGATTGGAAGAATCAACATAATGAAAATGACTCTACTACCCAAAGCAATCTACAGATTCAATGCAATCCCTATCAAACTACCACTGGGATTTTTCACAGACTAGAACAAAAAATTTCACAATTTGTATGGAAATACAAAAGACCCCGAATAGCCAAAGCAATTTTGAGAACGAAAAACGGAGCTGAAGGAATCAGGCTCCCTGACTTCAGACTATACTACAAAGCTATAGTAATCAAGACAGTATGGTACTGGCACAAAAACAGAAAGATAGATCAATGGAACAGGATAGAAAGCCCAGAGATAAACCCACACACATATGGTCAACTTATCTTTGATAAAGGAGGCAGGAATGTACAGTGGAGAAAGGACAGCCTCTTCAATAAGTGGTGCTGGGAAAACTGGACAGCTACATGTAAAAGTTTGAGATTAGATCACTCCCTAACAGCATACACCAAAATAACCTCAAAATGGATTAAAGACCTAACTGCAAGGCCAGACACTATCAAACTCTTAGAGGAAAACATAGGCAGAATACTCTGACATAAATCACAGCAAGTTCCTTTTTGACCCACCTCCTAGAGAAGTGGAAATAAAAACAAAAATAAACAAATGGGACCTAATAAAACTTCAAAGCTTTTGTACAGCAAAGGAAACCATAAACAAGACCAAAAGACAACCTCAGAATGGACAATATATTTGCAAATGAAGCAACTGACAAAGAATTAATCTCCAAAATTTATAAGCAGTTCATTCAGCTCAATAACAAAAAGACAAACAACCCAATCCAAAAATGGGCAGAAGACCTAAATAGACATTTCTCTAAAGAAGATATACAGACTGCCAACAAACACATGAAAGAATGCTCAACATCATTAATCATTAGAGAAATGTAAATCAAAACTACAATGAGATATCATCTCACACCGGTCAGAATGGCCATCATCAAAAAATCTAGAAACAATAAATGCTGCAGAGGGTGTGGAGAAAAGGGAACCCTCTTGCACTGGTGGTGGGAATATAAATTGATACAGGCACTGTGGAGAACAGTATGGACGTTCCTTAAAAAACTACAAATACAACTACCATATAACCCAGCAATCCCAATACTGAGCATATACCCTGAGAAATCCATAATTCAAAAAGAGTCAAGTACCAAAATGTTCATTGCAGCTCTATTTACAATAGCCCAGAGATGGAAACAACCTAAGTGTCCATCATCGGATGAATGGATAAAGAAGGTGTGGCACATATATACAATGGAATATTACTCAGCCATAAAAAGAAACGAAATTGAGCTGTTTGTAATGAGGTGGATAGACCTAGAGTCTGTCATACAGAGTGAAATAAGTCAGAAAGAGAAAGACAAGCACCGTATGCTAACACATATATATGGAATTTAAGGGAAAAAATGTCATGAAGAAGCTAGGAATAAAGACACAGACCTACTAGAGAATGGACTTGAGGATATGGGGAGGGGGAAGGGTGAGCTGTGACAAAGCGAGAGAGAGGCATGGACATATATACACTAACAAATATAAGGTAGATAGCTAGTGGGAAGCAGCGGCATAGCACAGGGAGATCAGCTCGGTGCTTTGTGACCGCCTGGAGGGGTGGGATAGGGAGGGTGGGAGGGAGGGAGATGCAAGAGGGAAGAGATATGGGAACATATGTATATGTATAACTGATTCACTTTGTTATAAAGCAGAAAGTAACACAGCATTGTAAAGCAATTATACTCCAATAAAGATGTAAAAACAAAAACAAAACAAAACAAAAAACCCAGCGGAGTGTCATAGAACCAAATTAAACAATACGAGTTTTGCTATACGTATCTTCCTGTTCCCCACTCTGCCCTGTGATGTTCTGATCTCTCCAGGGTCTAGAATGGAGAGCTCTGCTTTCCCTCTGCCATGCTCTTCCCTCCTGTTCTCCTAAGATCTATCAAGTTCGTGACCCTGAGTTGTAGTTGCACTTGGTCCCTGTAGCCAGGCATAAAATTATTTGAAGCAATGGTTTCTTAACTTATGTTCCCAATTCTCTGTCAAAGAGGTCTCCAGACATATCCACAGCTCTTTTATCCCCCCGCTTTTTTCAGCACTCTAGTCCTTTTAAGGTCTCACCTGCTGAGATTCTTGTGTACTATAAAGAGAAACACAATCCATTACACCTATGCTTGGGTTCAACTTTTATAACCTCTGGTAGCAGTTTAGCTTTAAAGGCCAAACAAGGAACAATGTAACGATTCAAATTGCAGGCAGAGAAGGGTTTTCTGATTACTGCTTTAAACCTCATATGCACTATGCCCACCAATATAAAAAATGTCCTCCCATCAATTTTTGTCTTTGTAGGGGGCATGGAGTGGGTCCTGTGAGATGTTTATGTTTGTGACCACCAGGTGGCAGTGGTTCCATTCCTCTCATTCCTCCAGTGCCTTAACCGTCAAAAGAATGACAGGTACTAGAGGATTTGCGCTTGATTGGCTGAGCCACCAACAGAAAGGCTATCTCGTGCATTAGAGAAGGAGAACTAAGACACAGGAGCAGCTCCTCAGGGGAGAAGATTTGGAATCATTAAAATTGTATCAAGAGTGTGATATCAGGATGGAGAACATGCTGGAATGTGCATTCATAGTCTTGTGGCTTCAGCTTGGCTGTAAGTTGGAGGTTAAGAGATGAGAACCATAAGGGCACATTTATCCAAAGCTGGAGAGAAGAGACAGAGGGGTTTAGTCTCAGCTCATCCCAGGCTTTTTGTTGGAATTTTTCAAAACTGCTGAACTGAAAGCTTTGTTTAATTTCTGATTTTGTTTTCCTGAACAGGGTTGAGGGGAGAAGACAAGGTGGAGCAGAGTCCTCAGACCCTGAAAATCCAGGAGGGAGACAGTCTCATCCTCAACTGCAGCTACACGGTCAGCAGATTTAACGGGCTACTGTGGTATAGACAGGATCCTGGGAAGGGACCCGAACTTCTCTTCCTTCTTTACTCAGTTGGGGATGAAAAGCAGAACGAAAGACTAAAAGCCACCTTGTTAAAGAAGGGAAGCTCTCTGCACATCGCAGCCCCTAAACCTGAAGACTCAGCCACTTACCTCTGTGCTGTGAAGACACAGTGCTCCCCGGGCACCTGCAGCCTGTACACAAACCCTGCAGCTGGGGCTCTGGAATCAGGGCATCTTTGGTGTTTTCCCCTCCTCGAAGAAGTAGTTACTTAGCACCCAGAACCTCTTTCCAAGTAGTCCTATGGAGAATGAAATCTTGTGACATAGCCAGACAGCAGAGATTACTGTTCATTCTGTCCAGGATCCTGAGTGATACTGGTATTCAACTTTTTCTTTCATTAAAATGTTTAGGTCAGATTTTGGTATCAAGATGATAACAGTTCATTAGATAAGTTGCAATTTATGGCTCCTTTTCTATCTATAGAAGAATTTGTGCAAGGTTTTTAATAATTTTTTTTTAATTTTCAGAAAGTTCAAGGTGAGCCAACTAAGCATAGTTTCACTTATGGGAGAAACTTAATAATCCTTCAATTATGGATTCAGTTACTTTAACGGGTAAGGGGTTCTTTATATATTTGTTTTTTTTTTCTTGTGAAAGTTGGTCAATTTTGTTATTTCCGCACATAGTTTATTATTTGCTACCTTTACTTTCTTTTATTTATCTTGCTACTTTTTCCACTTCTTTGAGTTGCAAGTTTGACTATTGATTCTCAACATTTCTTCTTTCCTAACAAATATAATTTAAATCCATAAATTTGCCTCTAATTACAAATATTCCTTGACTTCCAGTGGGGTTACGTCCCAATAAACCCATCATAAGTTGAAAATATCTTAAGTCAAAAGTGCATTTAATACACCTAAACTCCGGACATCATAGCTTAGCCTAGCTTACCTTGAACGTGCTCAGAACACTTATATTAGCCTACAGTTGGGCAAGATTATCTAACACAAAGCCTATTTTATAATATGGTGCTGACTCTCTCATGTAATTTATTGAATACTGTACTGAAAACAAAAAGCAGAGTGGTTGTCTGGGTTCAGACCGGTTTTGTTTTGTTTTTGTTAACATCTTTATTGGAGTATAATTGCTTTACAATTGCGTGTTAGGTTCTGCTTTATAACAAAGTGAATCAGCTATACATATACATATATCCCCATATCTCCTACCTCTTGTGTCTCCCTCCCACCCTCCCTATCCCACCCCTCTAGGTGGTCACAAAGTACCGAGCTGATCTCCCTGTGTTATGCAGCTGCTTCCCACTAGCTATCTATTTTACATTTGGTACTAGTGTGATGGTCATTTACCCTTGTGATCCAGTGACTGGCTGGGAGCTGTCCAGCATCAAAAGAGAGCATCATACTAGCCCAGGAAACGATCAAAATTCAAAATTTGAAGTGTGGTTTCTACTTAATGCATATCAGTTTTATACCATCGTAAGTCAGAAAACCGTAAGTCAGGGACCTTCTGTACCGCTTTTGCTGTATCCCACATGTTTGGATATGTCATATATTCATTATTATTCAACTAAAATGTTTGGTAATTTCCATTTGAAGTGGGGATTTTATGTGCCATGATGATATTTCCAGGGACGTAAGATTGGCCAAATCCTGCCCTGCTCACCACTGGGAAGATTCCTGAGGATGCTTATATGTATTAGCTTAATACAAATGGAAAGTGAAGAAGAACTTTCAGCTGAACCAGGACCTGATTACCTCTAAAGCAGGAAAGGTGGGTTGAGGTTCAGGCCTAAGTGGAGTTTCCTACTTCCTTCTGAATCCAGAAAAGCAAGCTCAGAATTCCTATAAGGATGAGTAGGAGAGATAGGCCACGCCTCAAACTAGCCAAGGGTTGACTTGATTTTCAAGTATCTGAGCTGAAAGAGAAAGAGAAAGAGGTAGCCAATCACAGCGTACTAAATTAGCTCTCCTTAGATTTGCTTATTATCACAGGTAGGCAAAGACTTAAAATGCAAGCAATATAAGCAGAGTGAGTGGAGTCTTGAGTCCTACATTTTAAGTTAGACTAAGGACTAATTTCCTACTCATAAATGGACTGCGAACAACAGAATCAGCCCTCCTCACCCCTCCCGTGTGGGGAGGGGAAGAGGCAAGGTCTACAAAGAAGGAAAGCAGAAGTGGAAATTTCCTGATTTAGGGAAAGAGAGGTATTCTTTAATCCACACCATCTGGTTTTGTTTAATTTTAATCTTTTGGGTTTACAGCTTTAAAGTCTGCCCAGTGTGTTCAGGGAAAGAGATCAGAGAATTATCATGGGATCCTTGTTTCCACCTGCCCTTATTTTGTCATTCGCATCATTACCACAATCATCTTTATTATCATTTATAGAACACTTACCATATGCCAAGTCCATTGCTAAGCACTTTACAACTCATTTTATAATCTAAAAACCGCAAAGTAATATTAACCCATCCTCAGTTGAGGAAAACTAAGGCTTAAGAATGTTTAAAGATGAAAGGATTTCTGAGATAAAGTAAATGCTGCAGGCAATATAAGATGAGATTAAAACATAAAAACTCCAGAGTTAACCAATTGGACAGTATTTGTCAAATTTTACTGTACATTTAAGAATCACATTTAGAAAAAATATGTCTTATTCTGATCAACAGATTCTGATTCAATAGGTCTGGCATGAGGTTGGGGGTTTACTTTTTTAGTGAGTTACTTGATGATTTTGGTTCAAGTGACTGGGAGATTTTACTCTGAAAAACTCTGAAAAATATGGAAGACTGCTGAATTTCAGGAGGATGGATGATATGAAAATGTGTGTGTTGTGTATTCACTTAGATGTTAGGTGGTTAGAGAACCTCAGAACCCACCTGGGGACACCTAATGCACGTAACACCTTATTCTGATTAAACCATATCCTATTTTGATTAGTAAAAAAAAAAAACTCTCTTTTTTAATGATAAACAAGGTAATGACTTTTGTTTTCAACAACAGCAAAAAGAAATTTATCCATGGTTTAATGAATGGTGAGATTTGGTATAAAACTGATGTAAGTGCAAGTTTTTGTCACGTTAATGAGCTAGGCCAGCTGTTAGTGGAATGCCTTTTGTAACTGCAGGTACTCAAACGTGAAATGGAGAAAGTCTGAATTCTATGCCAAGGGCTATTGTTATGATGATGGACGCTGTTGGATCAAAGATTTTTGTAAGTGTTCGTTGTTTATTTGTTTTCATTCTTTATTTTTAATTAAAAAACAAAACCTCTCTACATGTTAAAGGCCATGAGTCAGTCATTTCTTAATATTTCCTCCTCTGTTCTAAAGGTTAAATATATTATACTTCATAATTTTAATTAATCTTTTTACTCTTTCTGGATTCTTTACAACATTTAAAATTCATATTGAAGAAAGCAATTTACAACACTGATAAAATTTTGTTTACTGCAAAATATAGCACAATAATTATCTGACCTCTGCCTTCATAGTTCTCCTAATAATTTCCAGGAGAGACCACACTGATGACTTATAATTGTTTTATGACCATGTTTAATCTTCGGCCATATCCGCACAGCCAGGCTTTCCTTTTCCTGTATCTGTGGTGATTTGGTTGGTGCAGGGCTTATTATTGAATTTTGTTCCTCAAGCTCATCTAATTGGTAAATATTAATTGATATTACTAATATTATTGGCATATATTTAATTATAATATATATAAATTACACAATATAAAATATTGGACTATATATGTATGTTTTTTTATTTTGTCTTAAGAATCAGAAACCTTTATTTAAAATCACTTACAAAATCAAAGAGATTTTTTTTCCATTTAGATGAATAAGATGTACTCTGGAGCATTTTTCATTGTCACAAATTTGGCAGCTGGGACCCAGAACTAGGGACCAAGAGGCATTAAGCGTTCACCATTTTCCATTAAGAACAACTCACATTCAGGCACTCTAGGATTTATGAAGAAGCAACAGTACAGACCCTGCAACTCCTGATCTTCACTTCTTTAGCTTATGTGAGGGATGCAGCAGTCAGGAGAAGAGTATCATCAGAGTGTTCCACTTTCCCCATGAGCCACTTCAGACATCGTTATCCTAAAATACTTGCTTTTAAAGACAGAGATCATCGGAGTAAAAAGGAAAACTGCATGGCATTCTGTCTTTGGATATCTGTTTCTGGAGCAGATTTTGATCTATTTTTGCATCTACTTAAGCAGAAGATGAGGAAATCAGAGAAGGATGGTACAGTGAAGGGGGGCAGCATTGGGGCTGCCTGGGTGTCTCCATGAGGCACGGTGAGGAGGAGTGAGTGCTGTGTCCCACAGGTGCCACCTCTGAAGGCGGCAGGCCTGAGTCATCAGCCAGTTCTCCACCAGGAAAAGGGGAGACAAGAGGCCATGGGGAGTGCTTCCTGAATGGGATCTGACAGGGAGGGGGAGATCCTGCCTTGAGGAGGCTCCTGAGGGTCCCCGGCTGCTCTCTCACAGGGATGCTCGCACATCGAGGCCATCAGTGGTTGGGCAGGAAAGCAGTGACACCCAAAGGTGCACACCAGTTAAATGAGAAAGTGTCTGCCATTTTAAAAAAATTCTTCTTAACTTTTGTTTCTTCCCTAAGCTCAAGGGAATTAGAACCAAAGACAAAAGGCAGAGGAAGAGAACAGAGCAAGCCATGCTGACCTTACTGCAGCCAGGAGTCAAGCCTCAGGTTCAAAGAGCAGAAGAGAGAAATGAAGATGGAAGTTTTAACCAGGGCTGCACTGAGATTTATTTAATACATGAAAGTGGCCCAGAGGTCTTGTGGTTTTCTTTCCAAGATGTCTCTAGGGGACAAGGTTCAATGTTCCTCCAAGCACCCATCGATACTTATGCCTCCTTGCTTTACTCGGATACTCTCTCCTCTCCCCCTTGCTCCACTTAGAAAATGCTTATTTTGCCTCAGGTAGGCTAACTTGTATTATTTCAGTGTATCATCTCCTAAATCTGTAACTGATGCTTGTCCTTTGATTTGCCTATAGGACTAAAACTTTTGAAATAAAATGGTAAGCAAGGCAGCTTTATTTTTTTCCCAGCAGTACATCCTTTCCTTGAAGTGATGAGCTGAGAATCACCCATCTGCCTGAATGAAGGAAACATCATGTGGTTTGAAAAATGAAAAAAAGCAAAAACTCTGTAAATACTGCAACAATTGTCTTGTTACACACAGTGATCATTCTAAAAACTTAAATGACCAAAACTGTCCTATCTGTAACATGAGACGCACATCTAAGCTGTTCTCTTCCATTATCCGTACAGTAACTTTACAAAAGCTGGTAGGTGGACTTGCCTGGGATCTGGTGACGGCATTCATGTGTTTAGTCGCAAGAGGGGCCTGCTGTATCTCTGTCAGTAACGTCCCTGATCAGATGGGGAAAGAGTAGTTAGCTCACATGCAATATTGAAGTCATGTGGAAACTATGACAAATGATATATTTTATTCTCTTTGTTATAAGCAGAATAGTCTGGGCACAGCTTCCAAACATTCAATGATTCCTGGCCTTGTCCCAATCCATTATGAAAGGTTTTCTTGCTACTTACAATGGGATGACACACAAACAGGAAGACAGGAAGTGGCTATGCAGCTTTCCAGCTTAATTGATCCATTTTTGTCAATTTTTTGTAGGAACAAAGAAAAGTGTAATTTTTTTTCCAATGGGAAGAGAATTATTTTTCCTCAATCTCTTTTAGTTCTCTTAAACTTGAGAAGATAACAAGAAAACGTTTTCAAGTCTACTCCCCCTTCTTTCTTACAGTGTCTTTCCTTTTTTCCCTCCTTTCTCTCCTCCTGGCCAGTCCACTCTGTGTTGGGGCCGCTAGGCACACGCAGAGAATGGGGAAAGACCAGTTATGAACAGGGTTTGTGGAGCGTAAGGGTGAGTGCCAGGTCTATTGTTTCCTTTATACCAAGACATGCCGTCTATAAATGCCCTCCTATTAACACATTATCCCTAGAAACATTTTAGGAGACCAGAGAATCGGGCAACTTGGCTTCTAGGTTAGGATCTGACCTTAACCTTCTCAGTCACTTTGAGCACATCACCCTCTGTATCTGAGTCTCATTTACTCTTTCTTGTCATTTTTTTAAAAGTATTTCTTTTCTTTAAAATTTTTATGAGTTTATTTATTTTATTTTTGGCTGTGTTGGGTGTTCGTTGCAGCGCACGGGCTTTCTCTAGTTGCGGAGAGCGGGAGCTACACTTCGTTGCAGTGCGTGGGCTTTTCATTGCGGTGGCTTCTCTTGTGGAGCATGGGATGTAGGCTCCTTGGCTTCCGTAGTTGCGGCACATGGGCTCAGTAGTTGTGGCTCACGGGCTCTAGAGCGCAGGCTCAGTAGTTGTGGTGCATGGGCTTAGTTGCTCTGTGGCATGTGGGATCTTCCCAGACCAGGGCTCGAACCCGTGTCCCCTGCATTGGCAGGCAGATTCTTAACCACTGCACCACCAGGGAAGCCCCATCTTTCTTGTCATTTAGAGAGACTTTCCCCCTCCTCTCAAGGCTGTATAAGACTTGGTGTTCTTCCCCAATAGGCCACAGAAATGCCAATAAAAATTCCATTAGAAAAATCTTTTAACTTGCTTATGAACTAAACGTTGTTCAACCGAAAATAAACAGCATAGAGACTTCCTACTCCAGTTATTAAAGTGCACTTTTTCATACATAGAAAGAGAAAAGAAAACCACATCATTTGGCTTAGCAGTGGGAGACGTGCCCACAAGATGTCAGTATATGTTAGAATTAATACACAAATTCAGTAAAGTTGCAGGATAGAAAAGCAATACACAAAAATCAGTTGTGTTTCCACATACTACTAACAAACTATCAGAAGGTGATGTTAAGAAAACAATTCCATTTACAATTGCATCGAACAGAAAATATTTAGGAATAAATTTAAACAAGGAAGTGAAAGACCTGTACATTGAAATCTATATGACATTGATTAAGGAAATTGAGAAGACAAAAATAAATGGGAAGATACTTTGTTCTCATGGACATAAAAAATTCAATTGTTGAAATATCCATAGTACCCAAAGCAATCTACAGATTGAATGAAATCCTTGTCAAAATTCTATGGCACTTTTCACAGAAATAGAACAAAACAATCCTGAAGTTTGTATGGTACCAAAATAGACCACCAATAGCCAAAGCAACCTAGAGAAAAAGGAACAAAACTGAGGGCATCACATTTGCTTATTTCTAACTATATTACAAAGCTATAGTAGTCAAAACACTGGTACTGGCATAAAAACAGACACATTGATCAATGGAGCAGAATGGAGAGTCCAAATATAAGCCCCTGTTGTCTAGGTGCTCCGGCCTGGTGTCAGGCCTGAGTCTCTGAGGTGGGAGAGCTGAGTTCAGGACATTGGACCACTAGAAACCTCCCGGCCACATGTAATATCAATCAGTGAGAGCGCTCCCAGAGATCTCCACCTCAATGTTAAGACCCTGCTCCACCCAATGACCAGCAAGCTCCAGTGCTGGACACCCAATGCCAAACAACTAGTAAGACAGGAACACAGCCTTACCCATCAGCAGAGAGGCTGCCTAAAATAATATTAAGCTCACAGACACCACAAAACACACCACTGGATGCAGCCCTGACCACCAGAAAGACAAGATCCAACCCCACCCACCAGAACAAAGACACCAGTCCCCTCCACGAGGAAGCCTACACAAGACACTGAACTAACCTTATCCAATGGGGGCAGACACCAAAAGCAAGGGGAATTATGAACCTGCAGCCTGCAAAAAGGAAACCCCAAACACAGTAAGTTAAACAAAATGAGAAGACAGAGAAATATGCAGCAGAGGAAAGAGTAAGGGAAAAACCCACCAGAGTAAAAAATATGAAGTGGAAATAGGCAGTCTACCTGAAAAAGGATTCAGAGTAATGATAGGAAGGATGATCCAAAATCTTGGAAATAGAATGGAGAAAATACAAGAAACGTTTAACAAGGACCTAGAAGAACTAAAGAGCAAACAAACAATGATGAACAACAAAATAAATGAAATTAAAAATTCTCTAGAAGGAATCAATAGAGAATAACTGAGACAGAAGAACGGGTAAGTGACCTGAAAGAGAGAATAGTGGAAATAACTACCACAGAGCGGAATAAAGAAAAAAGAATGGAAAGAATCAACGACAGTCTCAGAGACCTCTGGCACAAAATTAAATGCACCAACATTCGAATTATAGGGGTCCCAGAAGAAGAAGAGAAAAGGAAAGGGACTGAGAAAATACTGGAAGAGATTATAGTTGAAAACTTCCCTAATATGGGAAAGGAAATTGTCAGTCAAGCCCAGGAAGTGCAGAGAGTCCCATACAGGATAAATCCAAGGAGAAACACGCCAATTCACATATTAATCAAACTATCAAAAGTTGAATACAAAGAAAAAATATTAAAGGTAGCAAGGGAAAAACAACAAATAATATACAAGGGAATGCCCATAAGGTTAACAGCTGATCTTTCAGCAGAAACTCTGCACACCAGAAGGGAGTACCAGGACATATTTTAAGTGATGAAAGGGAAAAACCTACAACCAAGATTACTCTACCCAGCAAGGATCTCATTCAGATCTGACGGACAAATTAAAATCTTTAAGACAAGCAAAAGCTAAGAGGATTCAGCATCACCAAACCAACTTTACAACAAATGCTAAAAGAACTTCTCTAGGCAGGAAACACAAGAGAAGGAAAAGACCTACAATAACAAACCCAAAACAATTAAGAAAATGGTAATAGGAACTACATATTGATAATTACCTTAAATGTAAATGGATTAAATGCTCCAACCAAAAGACATAGACTGGCTGAATGGATACAAAAGCAAGACCTGTATATATGCTGTCTACAAGAGACCCACTTCAGACCTAGGGACACATACACACTGAAAGTGAGGGGATGGAAAAAGATATTCCATGCAAATGGAAATCAAAAGAAAGCTGGAGTAGCAATTCTCATATCAGACAAAATAGAGTCTAAAATAAAGACGACTACAAGAGACAAAGAGCGACACTACATAATGATCAAGGGATCAATCCAAGAAGATATAACAATTAAATATTTATACACCCAACATAGGAGCACCTCAATACATAAGGCAAATGCTAATACCCAAAAAAGGGGACATTGACAGTAACACAATCATAGTAGTGGACTTTAACACCTCACTTTCAGCAGTGGACAGATCATCCAAAATGGAAATAAATAAGGAAACAGAAGCTTTAAATGACACATTAAACAACATGGATTTAATTGACATTTATAGGACATTCCATCCAAAACAACAGAATACTTTCTTCTCAAGTGCTCATGGAATATTCTCCAGGAGAGATCACATCTTGGGTCACAAATCCAGCCTTGGTAAATTTAAGAAAATTTAAATTATATCAAGTATCTTTTCTGACCACAACACTATGAAACTAGGTATCAATTACAGGAAAAAAACTGTAACAAATGCAAACACATGGAGGCTAAACAGTACACTACTAAATAACCAGGAGATCACTGAGAAATCAAAGAGGAAACCAAAAAGTACCTAGAAACAAATGACAATGAAAACACGACGACCCCAAACCTATGGGATGCCCCAAAAGCAGTTCTAAGAGGGAAGTTTATAGCAATACAATCCTACCTTAAGAAACAAGAAAAAGCTCAAATAAACAACCTAAACTTACACCTAAGGCTATTAGAGAAAGAAGAACAAAAGAACCCCAAATTTAGCAGAAGGAAAGAAGTCATAAAGATCAGATCAGGAATAAATGAAAAAGAAATGAAGGAAACAATATCCAAGATCAATAAACCTAAAAGCTCTTTCTTTGAGAAGATAAACAAATTGATAAACCACTAGTCAGACTCATCAAGAAAAAAGAGAAGGAGACTCAAATCAACAGAATTAGAAATGAAAAAGGAGAAGTAACAATTGACACTGCAGAAATACAAAGGATCATGAGGGATTACTACAAGCAACTACATGCCAATAAAACGGACAACCTGGAAGAAATGGACAAATTCTTAGAAAAGCACAACTTTCTGAGACTGAACCAGGAAGAAATAGAAAATATAAATAGCCCAATCACAAGCACTGAAATTGAAACTGTGAT
The DNA here is from genome assembly GCF_949774975.1 of Lagenorhynchus albirostris. Taxonomy (NCBI): domain Eukaryota; kingdom Metazoa; phylum Chordata; class Mammalia; order Artiodactyla; family Delphinidae; genus Lagenorhynchus; species Lagenorhynchus albirostris. The sequence continues at coordinate 75,276,528 of NC_083095.1, read as the reverse complement.
TAAAAATCTTCCCACAAACAGAAGCCCAGGACCAGTTGGCTTCACAGGCGATTTCCATCAAACATTTAGAGAAGAGCTAACACCATCCTTCTCAAACTCTTGCAAAATATAGCAGAGGGAGGAACACTCCCAAACTCATTCTATGAGGCCACCATCACCCTGATACCAAAACCAAAGGTGTCACAAAGAAAGAAAACTATAGACCAATATCACTGATGAACATAGATGCACAAATCCTCAACAAAATACTAGCAAACAGAATCCAACAACACATTAAAAGGATCATAAACCATGATCAAGTGAGGTTTATCCCAGGAATGCAAGGATTTTTCAGTATATGCAAATCAATCAATGTGATACACCATATTAACAAACTGAAGGATAAAAACGATATGATCATCTCAATAGGTGCAGAAAAAGCTTTCAACAAAATTCAACACCTATTTATGATAAAAGCTCTCCACAAAGAAGGCATAGAGGGAACTTACCTCAATGTAACAAAGGCCATATATGACAAACCCACAGCCAACATCATCCTCAATGGTGAAAAACTGAAACCACTTCCTCTAAAATCAGGAACAAGACAAAGGTTGTCCACTCTCGCCACTATTATTCAAAATAGTTTTGGAAGTTTTAGCCACAGCAATCAGAAAAGAAAAAGAAATAAAAGGAATCCAAATCGGAAAAGAAGAAGTAAAGCTGTCACTGTTTGCAGATGACATGCTACTATACATAGAGAGTCCTAAGGATGATACCAGAAAACTACTAGAGCTTATAAATGAATCTGGTAAAGTAACAGGACACAAAATTAATGCACAGAAATCTCTTGCATCCTATACACTAATGATGAAAAATCTGAAAGAGAAATTATGGAAACACTCCCATTTACTATTGCAACAAAAAGAATAAAATACCTAGGAATAAACCTACCTAAAGAGACAAAAGACTTGTATGCAGAAAACTATAAGACACTGATGGAAGAAATTAAACAGATTTCTTCAGATGGAGAAACAGATAGAGAGATATACCATGTTCTTCAATTGGAAGAATCAACATTGTGAAAATGACAATACTACCAAAGCAATCTACAGATTCAATGCAATCCCTACCAAACTAACAATGGCATTTTTTTTTAACAGAACTAGAACCAAAAATTTTAAACTTTGCATGGAAACACAAAAGACCCTGAATAGGCAAAGCAATCTTGAGAAAGGAAAATGGATCTGGAGGAATCAGGCTCCCTGACTTCAGACTATGCTACAAAGCTACAGTAATCACGACAGTATGGTACTGGCACAAAAACAGAAGTCTAGATCAGTGGAACAGGATAGAAAGCCCAGAGATAAACCCACGCACATATGATCACCTTATCTTTGATAAAGGAGGCAAGAATATACAATGGAGAAAAGACAGCCTCTTCAATAAGTGGTGCTGGGAAAACTGGACAGCTACATGTAAAAGAATGAATTAGAACACTTTCTAACACCATACACAAAAATAATCTCAGAATGGATTAAAGACCTAAATGTAAGACCAGACACTATCAAACTCTTAGAGGAAAACATAGGCAGAACACTCCTTGACATAAATCACAGCCAGATCTTTTTTGACCCACCTCCTAGAGAAATGGAAATAAAAACAAAAATAAACAAATGGGACCTAATGAAACTTAAAAGCTTTTTCACAGCAAAGGAAATCATAAACAAGATAAAAAGATAACCCTCAGAATGGGAGAAAATATTTTGTTGCAAACGAAGCAACTGACAAACAATTAATCTCCGAAATATACAAGCAGCTCATGCAGCTCAATATCAAGGAAACAAACAACCCAATCCAAAACTGGGCAGAAGATCTAAATAGACATTTCTCCGAAGAAGATATACAGATTGCCAACAAATGCATGAAAAGATGCTCAACATCACTACTTCTTAGAGAAGTGCAAATCAAAACTACAATGAGGTATCACCTCACACCGCTCAGAATGGCCATCATCAAAAATTCTACAAACAATAAATTTTAGAGAGGGTGTGGAGAAAAGGGAACCCTCTTGCACTGTTGGTGGGAATGTAAATTGATACAGCCACTATGGAGAACAGTATGGAGGTTCCTTAAAACCAGAACTATCATATGACCCAGCAGTCCCACTACTGGGCATATACCCTGAGAAAACCGTAATTCAAAAAGAAGCATGTACCACACTGTTCATTGAAACCCTATTTACAAAAGCCAGGACATGGAAGCAACCTAAATGTCCATGGACAGATGAATGAATAAAGAAGATGTGGCACATATATACAATGGAATATTACTCAGCCATAAAAAGAAACGAAATTGAGTTGTTTGTAGTGAGGTGGATGGACCTGGAGTCTGTCATACAGAGTGAAGTAATTCAGAAAGAGAAAAACAAATACCGTATGGTAACACATATATGTGGAATCTAAAAAAAAAGAAAAAAAGTTCTGATGAACTTGGGGGCAGGACAGGAATAAAGATGCCGATGTAGAGAATGGACTTGAGTACCCAGGGAGGGGGAAGGGTAAGCTGGGACGAAGTGAGTGAGTAGCATTGACATATATACACTACCAAATCTAGAATAGATAGCTAGTAGGAAGCAGCTGCATCGCACGGGGAGATCACCTCGGTGCTTTGTGCCCACCTAGAGGGGCGTGATAGGGAGGGTCGGGGGGAGATGCAAGAGGGAGGGTATATGGGGATATATGTATACATATAGCTGATTCACTTTGTTATACAGCAGAACCTAACACAACATTGTAAAGCAATTATACTCCAATAAAGATGTTAAAAAACAAAAGTAAAAAGAAACCCATGTGTACATAGTCAATTAATTCATGAAAAAGAAGCCAAAAATATACTTTCAGGAAAGGAAAGTCTCTTCAATAAATGGTGTGAAGAAGAATGGAAAGCCCTATGCAAAAGAATGAAACTGGACACTTCTCTTACACCATACACAAAAATCAACTCAAATTGGATTAGGGACTTGAACATAGACCTAACCCAATAAAACTCCTAGAAGAAAACATACAGAACAAATTCCTTGACATCAGTCTTGACAATGATTTTTTGTATTTGACACCAAAAGCAAAGACAACAAAAGCAGTAATAAACAAGTGGGACTACATCAAACTGTGAGGCAAAAGAAACCAGGAACAAAATGAGAAGGCAATCTAGGGAATGGGAGAAAATATTTTCCAATTATATATCTGCTAAGTGGTTAATATCAAAATATATTAAAATATCATATGATCAATAGAAAAACCAATCTGATTAAAAAATAGGCAGATCATCTGAATAAACATTTTCCCAAAGAAGCCATACAAATGGCCAATGGGTGAATTAGAAGATACTCAACATGACTAATAATCAGGGAAATGAAAATCAAAATGAAAATGAGGTATCACCTTACACCTATCAGAATGGCTATTATCAAAAAGAAAAGGAAAAAAGTGTTGGTAAGAATGTAAAAAAGAGGGAACCCTGTGAACTGTCAGTGGAAATGTAAATGAGTGCAATGTCTATGGCAAACAGTATGGAGATGCCTCAAAAAAATTAAAACGAGCACTACTATACGATCCAGGATTTCCACTTCTGGGTATATACCTGAAGGAAATAAAAGCACCATCTCAAAAAGATATCTCTTCATTGCAGCTCATCTACAATAGCCAAGACTTGGAAACAACCTAAGTGTCCATTGACAGATGAATGAACAAGGATAATGTCATCAAAAAAAAAAGAAACCCTGCCATTTACAACATGGATGAAACTAGAGGGCATAATGTTAAGTGAAGACAAAGTCAAATACTGTATGAAAATTAAAATTAAAAAAATACTGTATGAAATCACTTGTATGTGGAATCTAAAGCACAGGCACAGACACACACACACAGCAGAACTCATAGGTACAGAGAACAGATTGGCGATTCTCAGAATCAGTGGGGATGGGGGTGGGAGTCTGTGAAGGTGTTCAACAGGTACAAACTTCCAGTTAAAGATAAATTACTCCTGGGGATGCAATGTACAGCATGATGACTATAGTTTAAAATTAAAAAAAAAAGATGTCACTATATGAATTCCTCTGGCTCTCAAAGTTCGTTTTGCTTTTTTTCTAGTAGTTTGAACAGTTTAATAACAAATTCGGAGTAGAATGTATATATGAGTAGAGTAGCTTTCACTTGAATGAAATATACAAGATTAAAAAAAGATATAATGCCTAGATGGGAATGCATGGTCAGCATGAGAAAACTGTCATCAAGGATGTCACAGGGAGGGACTAGGGAAGATCTGCAAACCCCAGTAGTGATTCTGTGCCCTCATATGATATGTGAATTTGGAATTCCCATAAAGGAATCAAGGAGAGTATGAAGACAATCTACAACAGAATAACTCAGTTATTCTCATTGGGGTTTCTTTATGAGGTGCTGAAACAAAAATAAAATGCTTGAAATTTGATCATTTGGCATAAACAACTTCATTAGATGAAATTTCAGGATAAAATGGAAAAGAATCTTCATTCCTTCAATGTCAAGAGAAGGAAATATTTTTATTTTGGAAAGCATTTATACTGTTAATAGTTTTTATATTTTCACTGATTAAGCAGTATGTTATGAGAAGCTTTGTCTTCGTGACAACTATAACGATAATTATAGAATTGCACCAAACAATATATGTGCACTCATGACAAACACATGGCCAAATATTTGGATTTAGAGGACCTGTGGAGCCTTGCTTCCTACAACTTCTAATAAGTTAAGCATAGAGTTACATCACAAGCGAATATGATTTTACTGCCACTACCATCTGTTATTCCACTACACAACTGGAGATATAACAGAAGTCAGAACCCTGTTTTGTTCTCATTTGTCTGAGTGATATTTGCTGTTGTGAAGTTACCAGTTCCCATGATTTGGCGGGTAAGTAGGAAGGAAGGGGGGTGATGGCTTCTGGCTTATCTTTTGTAGGGAAGTCGAGGATCAGTGAACATATTTCACCTTAGAATCGAAATTGGAGGCAAGAAAACAATCAGAAGAACATGAATGAATATTTGCAAACACAGCATGATTCATAATGAATTTGTTTCTGGTAAGCCCTTCAGATTCCATCACAGATTAATTTACTAAATTTGGAAATTTGAAGTAATAATCTCCTTCCCATATGTCCTTCAGTATTGATCACTGGACTGTCCTTTACTATATATAATCATTTATCATTAAACCACAAGGAAAGGGAGCACAATGTTTAAGGCAGGCCAAATCTCCCAACCTGGGTGTTATACACATTCAGACTTGATCCAGCCAGAAACTACATTTCAGAGACAGCTGCTATAGTGCAGCTGAGGGACCTTGCACCTTTACTGTCAGGAACTCAGAGCAGGGCCATTTCAACAAGGGGGAAATCCTGCCATTATGCTGCTCCCCAGACTGCTGTGGGCATTCATGGCTCTCCTCTGCTTAGCTACACATGATTGCAAACCAGGGTGTCGGCTGCCTGTCAGCACTCAGAGGTGAAATGGGACAGAGGAGTAGATGTCTCAACTAAACATACACTCTCACCCCTGCGACACTCATGAATGAGTTATTTTGACCTTAAAGTCAAAGGACTAGCACTGTTTTAGAGACCTTGTCTGTACTTCCTTTTCTACTTGTCTATTTGCCTTTGGTTCTTTTATTTTAATTCTCCCGTTAAAACAATGAAACCAAATGGAAGATTGACAGCTACATTCCACAAGAACGTGTAACAGTATACAAACGTCAGTTACCAACTTCTGTGGCATTGACATGTACTGAGTGTTTACAGCCTGTAGATAACATGTTTTGTAGGAGTGCATTATAGCATTGTGTCACAGAAAGATCTGGCGTGCTTATCTGGACTTTATTTTACAAAGAGAAAAATAATCAGCTCCTCACAAGTGAGACAGAACACTTTGGACCAATGGGATAGAAAATGTGACATCAAGACAAGCATAGGACACACGATCTACTAAGTACAGTTCTACCTGGGGAGGCAACAGGACTGAAGATCCGGAATATCCTGATCTTCCTCAAAGTCTAATAAATAAGACTCAATGTCAGGTTTCACAAGAATATATTATTCCTGTTATAATTTCATGAAAACATAAAAAACTGAATAGATTCTGAAAACCTGAGGGGCTGATTTTTTAACATTTCATGTTAAAGTAACTTTATTTAGTGAAAACTCTAAATAGAGCCCTAGAACCCGGTTAAAAAAAAGACATACATTAATTATTTTGGATAATATTGCCTTTCACCAAGAAGCTGAAAATCTGTGAGTTTTAAAAGAACTCCACTGATTCAGAATGGAGAAAAGTAAAGAGAGGCTAAATAAATGACCAGTAAGTAGATTACAAGAAGGGTGCATACCCTATACTAAATTCTATTTTAAAAGGACTGGCAAAATTATTCTGCTGAATAATTATCAACACGTGTCAACCTGTTTAATCTGTAGTTCCCCTCAGCTCAAAACTTTAATACTAATTTTTCCATGCTCCTTTTCAGACACTGCCTAACAATTACCGTGGGAAGAAAAGTAGACATAGTTTTGTGGTGAGCCAGACTTTTTCCCCATCTGTGCACTGACCACGTGGTCTATGAACATAACACCCTACTTCCTGTTTGGAGGAGTGACACAGGAACCCAGGTACTATGTATATGTGCTGCGAGGCCCTCAAAGACACTGAACTCTCAGCTTGAGGCAGAACTGAAAACATATGTGCAGAGGAATTCTTGCCACATGGTGCTCTCCAGCCTGCCCTGGGTATTCCTGGCCTTCATCTTCTCTGGTAGGGATGGTTCCAAATATGGGTACAAATGTTCAGGTTGAAAGGACTGCACACGGGCACATGGTACTTCACATGGACTTGGGGAGGAAAGGAGGATTGGAGAAAAGAAAGCTTATCATGATTTCAATTTGGTTTTTCTTTGGGTCCTAAATTAGTCTAATTCCTACATTATTTTGTTCACTACTTCAGCTCTGTTTTCTGATTTTTTCCCACAGGATTTGGTGCGGCCCAGAAAGTTACTCAAGTCCAGCCAGCCATATCCAGTCAGCTAGGGGAGGCGGTCACCTTGAGCTGTCAGTATGAAACAAGCTGGAGCGGGTATGTTATTGTTTGGTATAAGCAGCTTCCCAGTGGAGAGATGACTTTCCTTATTCATCAGAGTTCTTCTGGCCAAAATGCAAAGAATGGCCGCTATTCTGTAAACTTTCAGAAAAGACATAAATTCATCAGCCTCACCATTTCAGCCTTACTGGTGGAAGATTCTGCAAACTACTTCTGTGCTCTCCGGGAACGCACAGTGCTTGAAGTAATAGGAAAAGCCAAACAAAAACCCCAGAGCTCAATAAGAGAGAGCCCCCTTGCTGCGGGAGCCCCGCTGAAAGGCACACCTGCAGATGCCAGACAAGAAATGGTAGTCCTGTGGTTGCTTAATCTGTGGTCTGGATCAGGAGATTTAATTCTAAATAAAATCTCCTGCTATCTCACTTGGGAACAGATGTCCAGAGTAACTTTCTACTAATACATACTCAGTCTTGAATTTTTGACTTTAAGTCCATCACACAGAACATGTGCAAAATTGTCTAAAGTTGAACACTTGCTCCATAATAATTTAAAGTGGCAGTTCCACCTAAAGACACTCACATCACAAACCTGGGTCTAGTTATCTGAAATGGTCATGAAAATCATTTCCTTAGTCCTTTCCCCTTAGACTTTGTGTCAGGGTACAATCAGAGAAGCAAATCACAAGTGATCTAGAATAAGAGGCTCACTGTAGAGAATAGCACTCAGGCAATAGCTAGAGCTGGTGGAGGGGTCTATACAAAGCTGTTATCTTTGCATCTGGTGTTGAGCCTGAATTCACTGTTAGAGTGTCATTTGGGAAGGAAAGTTGGATGTGGACAAAAGCATGGACAGACTGTGACATGTATGGATACTAGAACCCATGAGGACAATGGTACCCACAAAGACACACTAAAACTTGTCTGTCTCTCACCTCCTTCAGTCTCACAATGGTGGGTGACCTCAAGGAGATGTGGGTGTCATTTATCCTCATGCTACACGCATACTTGGTCCAAGACAAAGAGAAGATGAGGAGGAGATCGGGTGGGCGGTAGAGGAGTTGTGAGTCAACAATAAGATGAGCTAGTTCATCAGCAGCCACATGTGTGAGTTGCCCAGTTCCTGGAGCCCTGCACCAACCAGCAGAGCATAAAAAATGTGGCTACTTCATGACAACTACCTTCTAAACCTTGTGCAAGTCTTTTTTGTGGCCAACCCTAACCCAGAACAATACAGGGAACCAAACTCTGGGACATAGATATCCAGATAGTTGAGACACTACAAAGCTACTACAGTACCCTCTATTTCAACTAGTCACCCATCTATACCTCTTTTAACAAGACTACTTTCAAATAAAGACAACAGCAAAACTATGCTTCCTGTTAATAAGATGCAGTTATTCCCCATTCAACCAAAACCAAGCTAACCCTCTCCCGAAGAGAGTACACCCAGTTAATTTATCCATTTTGGGGTGGTGTTCTTTCCTCTTATACCTCATTCACACTGTCCCATTGAATCCTGCATCTTAACCACTGAGATACAATGAGATATGAGATAAACTTATACTTGCACATCATATGTTACCACAGGCAGACAAGTAGGGGAGAGATTTAAAAATGGTTAATGTATACATAACCATATTCATATCAAAATGAAAAAGAAATTGTCATAAGTATTATAGTTCTTGTTTCTGCAAATGACCACATGATTGTAGGTGGTATTTATAACTACCATTTCCATTACCCATTCCATAACCTATTTGCTCATAGCAAGTACCTTCACTCACTGTACTACTTGACTTCCTAAAAAACAAGTTTCTTATTCAGGAGCAATGCTATGTGGAAAACCATAAAGATGAATAAGGAATTCTGCAAGTCCACCACTGTGGTTTTGACAGAAATTTGCAAGGCATTGAAGGCAAATCCACTTAAATATTTAAGTGGAAATAATCTTGCCAATACCCAGGGAAAATCGATATATTGTATTCTGGGAAATATCATTAAGAATGATGCCTGATTTAACATCAGAAGTCACCAAGTGAAAACATTTTTGAAGTGTTAAAACAAATAAATAAAACTTTGAAACTGGCTTCTTATGAACATGAAAGCATATTTTAAAATTGTCTTTGTTAAAAATCACTGCTAGTAGGGGGGAAAGTCAAGGCACAGAATGGTAAACTGTATTTGCAATGCATATTTCTGATAAAGACTCAAATGCAATATATATTAAAAGCTCATGTAAATCAATAAGAAAAGAGTTAATAAGAATGGCAAAATCTTGGAGATCCAATTCAGAAATATTATATCCAATAGCTAATAAATATACAAAGATTATCATTATTCATCAGGGAATATTATTATTATTCATTAGGGAAATGAAAATAAAACCTCATCTGTGTCCTTTTAGCATCCTGAGTGAATCAGTATGGCTAGGAGAATAGGACCTAAGAAGAGAGGGAAAAATAATGACTGTCTCCAGGAAAATAAGTGCTTAAGTAAATTTCTTAGAAGCTCCCATCATTGAACTGATGTGGAGAAAACAACAAGGAGTAACAGAACACAGACCCGGACATTGAAGGAAAGGAAGGTTTTACTAGAAAAAAGAAAGTTGGTCCTTATTGGGCTTACTATATGTCAGGCACTGTAGTATGCATCTCAGTTTCATTATCTAACTCAAATATCATAAACCCTATGAGACAGATTTTATTGTTCCAATTTTTTTAATTTTTCAGAAATAAGACGTAACTTTCCTAACTGTGAATATCATCTCTAACTTTTATTGCCAGCCAGAGTGTAGCATTTATGGGGCTCCTAAAGAGCAAGGTTTGAACTATGGAGAAGCACTTGGCCCCAGCACAGGGTGGCTGGATGTCTCAGTGATGGTGACATTACTGGTTTAAACAGGAACCTAAAGGGAACTAGGAAAGAAGATGCCAAACCTAGGCACAAATTGCCCCAGGATCAATAGATGAGGAAATCATCCACTAATCAGTTAACAGTGCTGAATGCTTTAGCAAGTTCCTTATGCAATAGTGTGCTGGGAAGAATAAGGGGCCTCAGGGAAAGATATTATTCCTTAAACACTCCAAGCATGTTTCTATATCAAGACCTGTGCTCCTTGCCTTTGTCCTCTCTATTGTGATGTTATGCCCCCAAATATCTACATGGTGCACCTCTGAATTCCTTCATGTCTTTACTCAAATGTCACCCCTTTGGGAATCTTTTATCTTTTATCTCTTTAATCTTTCTATTTTCCTTCCTTGAGAATCAGGCTCTAGCACACTGCATGCAGCAAGAAAGAAAGCTGAAGCACTGCCACCTGGTGTCCTGCTCAAATATTTTGTGATGCCTACACTGGCCTCGCTGCTGCCCTCTAGTGACATTGGGTAAAATTGTGGTGAAGCCTAGTCACAACAGAAGCTGCCATTGCTGAACCAGTCAGTAAACTTCCCAATGCAGAAATCAGGAGAGAGAGGATTCAGGAGAACTGGATGGTTGTTTTCTTTTGCTAGCCAGATGTGAAAGTGATTGATTTGAAATGACATATACAACACATGAGATGATTTTGCCTGTGGAGTTATAGGCTACCTTGGAAAGAAAGCTCAGAATTGTTGTGCAAGTTTGGGGTTTCTTGTCTGGTAAGTATAACTGTGTCTACTGCTCTGTCCTTTCTTGTAGTATAGCAATATCCTGAGAAGTGGGAGCAAGAGTCAATAATGGGAAAAAATAAACAATTGTAGCCAATACTGGGTGGTACACTCATTTCATATTATAATATGCCCACCCAATCTCTCAATATGACACCTTAATGAATTGACTTCTCATTAACAGTAAGAACATGATAGACCATGGATACTTACGATAACACATGAAATCTGCCAGGTAACCTGCTACATATATCTCAAAAAAATATTGAAATTTATCTTGGGCTAGATTCCTCTGCAATTTCAGATTCCGTCTCCCAACATGCCCCCCCAACCCCACCCCCACCCCAACCCCCCACCCCCCCGCAAGATTCTGCACATTGCCTGCAGCTGGTTGAGTGCCTAAGCTAGGGAAGGTATTGTGTTGGGTGATTTGAATGTGTGTTCTCACTTAATTCTTACTGGAACCCTTCAAGGTTGGGTCCATCCTACTTTAGGGAGACAGTGTAGCAAAGTGCTTGAGACCAAAGACTTGGGTTGTATTTCTAGATCTACCACTCGGTAGCTGAGTGATCTTCGGAAAATGACTTAATAATTTTTATGCTTCCATTTCCTCATATCTACCATGTGGATATTGACAGAATCTACCATGCAGGGTTCTTATGAGAAGTGAATGAGATGATGAATGCCAGTGCTGAGCCCAGCACCCCCAGAAAGATACTGGCTACTTGCAGAAAAGGGAATTGAACATGAGAGAGGTTCAATACCTTGTCTGGTGTTACAGAATAAGTGTCGGAGTGGAGCCCTCTCTCCATACCCTGTCTAGAGCAGATGCCTTCCCTCACCCCAAGAACAACTCTCTAGCTCAATACAATATTGTATTTTTTTAAGTGCTAATCACTATCTATAATTTTCTTTCTTTAAAAATTCATTTATTCAATTCTTCCTCCTCCTACCGCACTGTAGGCCTTTTATATCCTTTCACTACAGAATCCTCTATGAGTGAACAATACTTAGTGCAGGAGGCTCAACTTATATGTGTGTGTGTGTGTGTGTGTGTGTGTGTGTACATATATAAAATAAATGTACAAAAGATAAAATTATTTCTAGAGTCCATGCTATTCAAACACTGATATAAAAGCTTAAACTGGACTAATCTTTGTGTGTTTATCTAGAACTGTCAATATGTATATCCTGCAAGTCACTTCATCTCAGATTTAATTTATGCAATATATCTAGTGATCAATTGGCTTCTCCTCGATTTCAGGTAAGGTGGGTTGCTGTAGATTACAGGATTCTACCTTACTAGCTGCATGAATGTCAAGGCTGTTGGAGGTATGCCTGTCTTGTTCTGGATACATACCTTCCAATATCCAGGTGAATTTTTCAATGGATCAGTATTTTCATCAGAAATACGCTTCACAGCAAGTAGGCTTTATGATGGTGTGGTCATACCCACACTATCCTATTCATCAAGTGGTCTGATCTGGAGGAAAAAAAAAAGGAACTTTACTTGTACTAGTTTCTGTTTGTCTAGCAGTCCATCCCTAACCTCAGCCTTTGCACTTCTAAATTGGGAGACATTAATGAGGTTTTTCACGATTTCCTTTATTAACCACAGTGGCATCTCTTTTCTTGGGAAGGAAAGTCAGAGGTTAGCCATTGAGATATCTTCCAATCCTGTTCCACTTTCCAGAACACTGTTTGAGTGTGTGGAAGGTACCGTTCCCTGAGTTTAGTACCTTCCCCATGCTCTTTCCTTTATTTATTTCAGTTGTTCACTGGAAAGAAGGTTATATAGTCAATTTACACTGCCAATTTTCCGGAAGTACATTTAGATTCTGAACAATCTTAATTACTGCTATCTTGTACTGTTAAATTTCCCCTGGATGTCTTTTTTTTTTTCCAGCTGTTTTTTAAGCTTACAGGGAACAGAGAGTATTGCTTTCATAATTTTCAGATCTCTTAAGGATATTCTGGGCACAAGATGACTGTTTAAACTAATATGCGTATGTTCAATCAAACTAGCATTATTCCTGGACTGTGACACGGGCAAGATAGAACATAATTCTTCTTTACTTTTAAACAACGCTATTTGAGGTAAAATTGACATTCCACAAAATTCATCCATTTTGAATGTACAGTTCAGTGATTTTTGGTAAATTAGCTGACTTATGAAACCATTACAATAATCCAGGTTTAAACACTTTTATCACCACAAAAAGCTCCTTCATGCTCAATTATAGTTAATCCCTGTTCCGATACCTGGCCACAGGCAACCAGTGATCTACTTTATATCTCCATAGGTTCCTTTTCTGAACATTTCATGTAAATGGAGTCATTCAGTACATTTAAGTTGTTCCATTTTTTGGCTAGTAGAAAGAAACCCAAAAAGCAGACTCCTGTTATTTTTAGAACGTATCTTCTCTACCATTTAAAACATTTACTGAGTATCACAAATGTAAGTGGCGTGGCAGTTTCCAAACACCATGGACCCCTTACCAGATAGATATGTGTTCTAGTTATTACCAGGTGTTTGACCTGGAGTGAATTCCTCAATCTCTTTCAGCTTTAGTTTTCCTGTTGGTAAATTGGGAATGATAGTAATTCTATTGTGTGATTTCTGTATTCGAACAATGTACATAAAGCAATAGATAATTTAGCACATGGTATGTGTGCACATTTATAATATGAGGATTTTGTTGAAAGTCTGTATAAAAGATTCCTAACCGAAGTGTTTTTCCTGCCACAAATTGCCATCCCAATCTCTCTCAAGTTGAATGATTGCAGTGCACGATGGGGCAGCCCACTTCTGAATGGTTGTCAGCTCTCTTTGTGCTGTGGACTCATGGGGGATGTCCTCACTGTTTGTGAAGTTGGTCTCAAGAAAGCAGTGTTTGAGCCCTCCTTTTGAGTAACAGGAAACTGAGTCTAGGTCAGAAATTGTTGGTGTGTTTCTAGGATTTGTATGGGGTCTTGTCTCTGATTGGCTGGGCAACCAGATGCAGAATCCTATTTTCTGAAGAACAATATTCCTCTGCTGAGGATACTTGGGCAGGATAAATGGAGAGGAATCCTTTGCCAGCTCCATTGTTAATCCTGTGACTTCATCTTGGCCTTAAGTCCAGGGGCTGCTGAAGACATTCTGAACAGTATGTGGCAGTGATGGAGGAGGGGATGTAGTTACGTAACTCTAGGTTCTATCTGGGAACGTGTGAAGACAATGAATCCTGTGTAGAGAGATCAGTGTATGTCCGACCCTGCCTTTCTGAACAGAAATGAGCAGCATATTGAGTGTGGAACAGATTTCTCCATCTCTGCGTGTTCAGAAAGGAGGGAGCACCAATTTCACCTGCAGTTTCCCTTCCAGCTCTTTTTATGCTTTACACTGGTATAGATGGAAGCTGGAAAAAGCCCTAAGGACCTGTTTTAATGACTGTAAATGAGGATGAAAAGGAGGAAGGATAAGTAAGAATCACTCTGAATACTAAGGAGGGTTTCAGCTGCCTGTACATCAAGGATCCCAGGCTGAAGACTCAGCCACGTCGCTCTGTGCCTGCACACAGTGCCCTTCAGCCTCTGCAGCCCAAGCCTGCGCCTGGTGCTGCTCTGGTACCAGCACTGAGAAAGAGCCATGTGTGAGGTGGAAACGGCAAATTCAATGAATTACAGTCTTTGCTATAACCAGGGGGAAATGCAATGATAGATAAACAAGCGTTCCAGTCACTGTAGCTCCGTCAACTAACGGGACTGTCATTACACATCACTCACCTCCATTCCCACCAGTATATTGGCCATATCATTGAATCAGATTCCTAGCCTCCTCTTTTGCCATGATTCCAAGTGAACTAGATAGTTACTCAAACCTTTCTAAAATAATCTGATTAAAGTAGGGTAATATTCACCACTCGTTGCTACATCCTACTTCATTGAAGGCATGTTCTTCAACACAAAAAAAAGAACAAAGAAGAGAAATGGAAAAAGCTAATAATTTTTTATTGATTTCTCCTAGGTTTTCACAAAAAACTTTCTTAAAGATTTTGAAGTGAATATACCTTCTTTTCCGTAAGGGAGTTAACATCCGAGTGCCCTATAAGCTCACTCTCACGTAGCTCATTTCCAAGAGTATTAGCGTGTATTATGTGTTGACTATTCATGCTCTCTCACCCTTACTGTGCTAATCTTTAGCTGGAGTATATTTTCTATACTTGGCCTCACTGTGGACTTTGGACACGGCAATGTGACCAGATTTGGCCAATGGAATGTGAGTGGATAGGAAGTATATTATATCATAGCTAAAACTAAATATATTCACATGGCATGTCTTCTTTTGTTTCTTCCCTGCATCTACCAGGTAGTGGTTGTCCTTTCAGCTTTTACCCATAATGTGAAGAAGATGCAAGGTCCAGAATGGAAAGATAACTCATAGTAGCAGAATGGAATCGTCCTGTATCCAGGAGCAGAGCCTCAGAGTGCTGGGACTGCAGTTGACCCACAGCTAACATACCATGGACAACTCAGTAAACTTTGTTCTTGTGAGCCACTGACATTGTGAGGTTGTTTGTACTGAGCATTGCCCTACTCAAAGTTGACTGATAAATGAAGTCATATCAATTCTGTCTTCTAAATATTTCTCACATTCAACCACTTTTTTTTTTTTTTTTTTTGCGGTATGCGGGCCTCTCACTGTTGTGGACTCTCTCGTTGGGGAGCACAGGCTCCAGACGCGCAGGCTCAGCGGCCATGGCTCACGGGCCCGGCCGCTCCGCGGCATCTTCCTGGACCGGGGCACAAACCCGTGTCCCCTGCATCAGCAGGCGGACTCTCAACCACTGCGCCACCAGGGAAGCCCCAACCACCTCTTTTTACTTGCCTTGTTACTATCCTGGTCCAGGTGCTCATAACCTCTCACTGAGTTGGTTGGAATAACTTTTTAAATGTATCCCCTATCCATGAGCTCTTACTTCCCAAATCTATCCCTGAAGTTATCATTCTAAAATACACATCAGATTAGATTGCTGTTCTATTTCAGGACCTGCTATGGCTCCCCATGACCCAAAAGTAAAAGCCAAGGTTTATGTGGCCATCTACAGTATTACTTCCAGTAAGTGTTCATCTTCCTCCCCAGTATTACATCAAGATTTCTGAATATCAGCCATATCAAATGAACTCACTCTGATATTTTCTTCTTATAAATATTATTTCTTTCTCAAGTTTGCAAAATCCTATTCAATCTTCAGGACCCAGTAAATGTCACATTTACTTTTAAAAAGATTTTCCAGGTTACATAAATTGTATTTATTTGCCCTCTCCCTCTTTTAGTGTTCTGTACACAGTTTTGCAATAGCACATATCTACTATGCTAAGAATATTTTTTGGTTTTAACGCTTCACTTGTGCAAATTCCTCAAGGATAGGGGCCCATACATATTATTCTTTAATCCCAGCTGTTATTATTGTCCCTGACTTACAAGAACCATTCAGTAGACCTGCCTACAGCTTGACCACAGTTTACTTTTGACAAGTGCACTGATTAATGAGAGCTGGTTTGTGAAGCTGGTTTATATGAGTGGGCTGGAAACCTTCCACTACGGGAACACTTGAAGATACTTCTACTTCATTATATCCCTCAAGCCAACACATGGCTATGTTTCCCACTCTTACACCTGGTTCTTACTTAAACCATCATCCCAGGAGGACAATGTGTCCCCATCTAAGCATATGTATCAACACAGCCATACAGAAGTTTGTCTCCATATAGTCGTGGTTTTTAACATCAATTGTAAATGAAATGGTGCGTGAAAATTCTGTATGTTTTTAAAACGTATCATTTCTATACTTTACGATATCTCCTTTGACTCTCTTTGCTCTTAGTACAGCTTACCCAGGACCTTTTGATGAGTCAAGACAACTCATATCATTATGCGTAAAGACAACTCATATCATTAAATGAATCTTCCTCAACCTTCTGCTTTCCACATGAAACATTCCTGCTTTTACACATATAATTCACTTTCCCTCCCCTAATAATAAAAAAGATATCTCTCTTCCTTTTAAATAGTGTGCCTCTGTCCAAACGCTTCACCCACTCCATTCACTTTGACTTCTCTGGCACCTGAGCCCACTGATCGTCCAAACTCTATGGTCTGGTTCTTCAGTACTTTCTTGCTACTGATTTCTTCCCATCATTTAAAATATTCAAGCATGCTCCTCTGAAAAAATATTTAATATTCCTCCAAACTCATACATGCCTCTCCTGTAACCAATCTATTTTTTCTCAGAAATACAAATGATCTCTTTATTATTAAATCCAAAAGATATTTTTTACCTCCTTCATCTAGACAGATGTTTCTCAAATTCTAATGTGCGCAGGATTCTTATTAAAATGCAGATTCTGACTCAGGAAGTCTGGGTAGGGCCTGAGCTTCTGCATTCAGAATAGCTCCCCAGTGATGCAGATGCTACTCACCTGCAGACCACATTCAGAGCAGCCACTTTCTGTAGTGCTTGCCACTCCTTTCGGAGACTTTTGTGTTCCTGGCAGGAAGGAGGTGAGGAAGGTTCACAAAAATTGTGAACTGCTCTTTCCTTCTCTATCTGACCAATAGAGGGGGCTGTTGTGTAAACTGGAAATGGTTTTTCTATATAAAATCAGAATAATCGCACAAAAACCTTCCTTCCCTACAGTTTAAAGAGATATTCTGACACTTTTTGCACAATGACATGTAAAGCATCTCAGACGCCAGAGGCAGGCAGTCTTGTTAAGACAGCCTCTCTCCCAACACACCTTACAACGTCCATCAGATGAAGAAATCTAAATGCTGTGTCATTCCTTCTCAACCTCACAGCAACCTGGGTTCAAGTCCACCAGTCATTAGACTTTTGTTTGTGGAGAATCTCCCAGAAAGGAGTTCACTGCCTCCTCACTGCTCCACCATGACCTTGGTGTTCACCTTGATGCTTGAGGTGCTCCTGTTCCTGAGTGAGTACTGTTCCATTTTACTCTCTTGTCCACACATGGAACATTGCTTTGGACTGACTTTGAATAGAGACTTTTTGTTCTGGCTGAGTTCATTGATTCAGCATTGATGTTTCAGGAGGAGCCGGAGCCCAGTCGGTGACCCAGCCTGACGGCCACATCACTGTCTCTGAAGGAGCCCGTCTGGAGCTGAGGTGCAACTACTCATCTTCTTCTTCGCCCTCTCTCTTCTGGTACGTGCAGTACCCCAATCAAGGACTCCAGCTTCTCCTGAAGTACATATCTGGAAACAGCCTTGTCTCAGGTATCAAAGGTTTTGAGGCTGAATTTAGGGGGAGTGAGAAGTCCTTCCACCTGAGGAAAACATCAGCCCATTGGAAAGACTCGGCCAAGTACTTCTGTGCTCTGAGTGACACAGTGACTAAGACTACAGTGGGAGCTGAACACAAATCTCCTGAGACTGAGTAGCTTAAAAGACTCAGGGTCTCAGCCTATGTTATTTTCAGGATGTTGGCATGTTCTGTGAAGGCAAACAGTACAGAGAATACAGAATCCTGAAAGTGTTTGGTTCTCATGGGCATCTTAGATTTCTTTTCTCTTTCTTTATTCTTTTGTAAAGGAAAGACTATTGGTTTCTTAATTTCAGTGCTCTCAGTGGTCTTGAGGCTGGTGGGTGGTTTCTTGTCAGTGTCACTTGAGCAGGCTGTGCCTATACTGTCCTGTTTTCTTCAGAGTAAGTTTTTATGTCATAAAAAGAAAACCCAATCTTAATATTCTTTTCCAAAATATAGTTGACAATTCCAAGGTATTTGTTCTCACTTACTTAGTTTGGTTCAAACAAATGGGATTCTGTTTGGAATCACATTGGAAACTGACATTTTAGGATATTATATTTTCCTACCCAAGAATATTATAAGCCTCTTCATTTATTCAGGTCTTGTTTTAGTCCTTTAAAAGTAAATTTTGCTTGCTTGTTTCCAGAAAAGTTGGAAAAAATGAAATGAATCATTGAATAAGTGGAGAGTTGATGTCTAGTATTCTGTGTCTGTTCCTCTCTCTGAACAGGGAAGAGAGCCAACAGAAAGAGGAGCAGCATCCCCAGTCCACAAGTGCCAGGAGGGAGAGGTTTCTATTTTTAACACAGCCACACACGCAGCAAGAGTGAGAGTTCCAACCATTAAGAAGAACATATCTCTGTGCAGGTCATAGGCTCAGACTCCACCTTCTGCTCTGTAATCATGGGGACCCCGCCCACGTTCAGTCTGTTCACAACCGCACAGAAGGAGGCACTCACTTTCACACAAAATGATGTTTCTCAGAATTCATACCTGAAGTTGTTCTGTTTCCTCCTTTCTGCACACTTCGTTAGGCAATATAAAAATATTTTACGAATGATGCTTGTACACAAAGAGCTTACTACCTAACAGTCATAGGAATATCTCTCTCATTAGACTTAAGCTTTATGAAGATACCAATTTGTTTTTTACCAATAAGCATTCACTGAACAATGGTTGAAAGAATGAATGGCTGATAATATTTATACCCATATATACAGGCACATTTATAGCCAATGGTTAGAATTTGTATGGAAACTAATTTCAGCTCCCTATAAGGAAAAATGAACAATTAGAGGCTTTTCGAAACAAAACAGACTGCTTTGAGGTGTAAAATATTCCTCACTACAGGAACTAGTCAAAGAAGAGTGGAACGTCCATTTTCCAGTGATTTGCAGAAACGATTACAAAACAATATGATTTTGCACCAAACTAAGAATTTTAAGTTTTAAATGAGGGAAAATACCGTGAAAGAACTGAATAACCAAAAAGCTTGTAAAATTCACCACAGATTAAAAAAAAAAATCACTTCCAAATTCACGGAAATTGGATTTTCAATTTTTACTTGACGCATGTGTAGGAATTTAAGTGAGGGCAATGGTAGGAGACCACATTCCAAGCAGCGTAAACTTATTAAGAGCAAAGATCAAGAAACAATAAGCAAGAAGAGTTTAGGAAATTAAAAGTTTTTAATATTACTGAAAGGGACAATTTTTATTGGATGGTACTGTGAGATAATATGAAATGTTAGCTTGAGGCAGTAGTTCATCCAAGGGGGCCACACACAGCTCAGAACTGGGTTTCTTTCCAGATAAAAATACAACATGTCATGAGATTACCTGTCTTTAGCATAAGCAACATTAAGGAATATCTTGAAATTGTTTTTTAGAATGAGCTATTAATCTAAATTTAAACTGGTAGATAATATCAAAGTTTTACTTTTACAAGCACACTTCTAAATGTATAGAAAAACTGGATTTCCATAATGATTGATTCAATGAACAAATAAATTTCGTTTTCCCTGAGCAATTCTACCACCAACTAATCGCCATATTGCAGGAAAGGAAAAATCTAAACACTTTCCCAATGTGTTGCAGTTTTATGATCACTTTGCAGCATGAGTTTTGTTTAGACGTAGGGGGAGACTAATAGCTTCTCTGCATTCGTTAACCTCCCGTAAAGGACAAACTTTTAAATCAAATAATACAGACCAAACAAATAAAAATAACTACATTCTGCTTTGCTTTGTACTTTGTTCTCTTCATCTGGCTGCAAAAACCCTTGCATGATTTTCACTGAAAGTAACTCCTGAATTCATGTGAGATTTTGCCCTCCTCAGTACTTGTACTGGTATAGTTTAGATATGTTCCCATCTACTTCCCTGCTCTTCAGGGTACTGAGTTGCCATAAGGATAAGCCAGGCAGATAGTCCTTCAACATTAAGGCTAATTTCTAACTTACCCCCACTGTTCCTTTTATCATCACAAACAGGTTTGTTGTCTAATTTGGCTCACTCTTAGAAGAGCATGGTTTGATGTACTTAAAAAAGGATATTCCTTCAGGCAGCAATATACTAAATTTTTAGGGGTCTTATAGCTCCATTTTTCTATTAAATGGTGCAGGGTTGAGAATCAAGTAAGCACATAAAAAATAGACAACACCACCGTACTAAAACTAAAATTGTTATTCCACCGTTTGGTGATTTAGTTTATATCCACATCATTCAGAAAGAGAGAGACTTTCTTCAAAAGTAGAAACTGAGAAGAGTGAGGAAGAGAAATTATTTTATTGAATAAAAGACTTTCTGTAACACTCAGTGATGGATGAAGTGAGAGATGTGGAAACTTCCAGTCAAAGTTTGTACATTTTACTCTCATCAAATGTCTATGATCCATTCCAGAAAAGCAACCCATAGATTTAGAATAGTCCCACTCACCATTGTTTCATCAAGGAAAAGTTTTCTTGGTGCTGAATGTTGGGTAATGCTATATACTATATACAACTGAATGTTGGGCAAAGCTATATTTGGGGTCTTGAATGGTGGAAGAAACCAAGAACAATTTAAGAGAAAGGGAGGGTAAATAAGAATAGACCATGGACAGAGAAGATTTGTCCAAAAGAGACTATTCAAGATTTGCTTTAATCTATCATTAACATTGAAATTTGAAAGAGTTATTAGAATAGGTTCACAGACTCTCAGAACTAGAAATCATTGTAGAAAAGAGGGTAAGCACAAAGATGCAAGCCATGAACACATCTGCTTTGCAGATATATTCATTTAAGTGGATATCTGTGGTTTTCGAGTTTTTTTCTACACGGTAGAGCTGCCATATCATTGTGAGCTGTGGAAGTTAATCACTGGACCATTTTAGGGAACATCATTCACACCTTACCCTAAAATATAGAGAAAGACAATGCAGAGATATGAAGAAAGACAGATCTGAGAGCATCATCAGAGCCTATATATCCAGCTCTGCCTGGAACGGCAAAAGTCAAAATACTCTCATTGGGAACAAGCCAGCATGAGTTGAGATTCTGTCATTTACAACAAATAGATCCATAATTAATACAGAAGAAGGTGGGGGGGAGCCTTTTGGTTTTGTACTATTTTATGAGCTGAATTTATGGTGCTGAGAAGCATTTTTCAGTCAAAATAACTAGAGTGATGTAGATACAGATCATCACTGGTCTACCTCCATTATAGTAAAAATGAACCAGGATAATCCTATGTATGTTTTATGAATTTCTGATGGGAAAAAATTAGAAAAATACTGAAAACATCCACAACTCTGCCACATAGACAAGCACTCATTATTTTTACTTATTTCTATCTTTTTCACAATTTTGCACGTTGGTACATCATATTATAGAGACAATTTTATGTCCTTTTTATTAACACTCACTTTTGTCATTAAAAATACCTTGTATTCATACTTTGAATTGATTATTCTACTATTCTACACCATAGATATACCACACTTAACTTTATAATTTTCCTGTTTGGGGATATCTTGGTTATTTATTTCCAGTTTTTCATCATTTTAAATAGCATTATGGTATACGCCTTTAAATAAAAATTTGAATTTGAATTTCTCATCATTTTATTAGAACAGCATCCTAGAACTGGAATTAGTGGTTCAGTGGGTAAAAACAGGTTATAGTCTTTTTGCTCCTTGTGTCTCGGGAATGGGGAGTTAGTGTTTAGTGCGGACAGAGTTTCAGTTTAGGAAGGTGAAAAATTCCGCAGATGGATGATGGTGGGAGCTGCACAACGATGTGAATGTACTTAGTGCCACTGAACTGTACAGTTAAATACGGTTAAAATAGTATGTTTTATATTATGTGACTTCTACCACAATAAAAAACATTTCCAGAAAGTATTCTCAATGTATCATCTCTACTCCCTAACACCTTTCTTACTTGAACCCACTACAGTCAGATTTTCATCCCTACCATTCCGTTGAAATCACTCTTGCTGAGGTCACCAGTGAGTTTTAAATTTTTATTTATTTATTTGTTTATTTATGGCTGTGTTGGGTCTTCGTTTCTGTGCGAGGGCTTTCTCTGGTTGCAGCAAGTGGGGGTCACTCTTCATCACGGTGCACGGGCCTCTCACTATCGTGGCCTCTCTTGTTGCGGGGCACAGGCTCCAGACACGCAGGCTCAGTAGTTGTGGCTCACGGGCCTAGTTGCTCTGCGGCATGTGGGATCCTCCCAGACCAGGGCTTGAACCCGTATCGCCTGCATTGGCAGGCGGATTCTCTACCACTGCGCCACCAGGGAAGCCCACCAGTGAGTTTTATATCCACAAATGCAATGATGCATTACCATTCCTTATCTTATTGAGTGTCTCCGAAGAATGTGGCATTATGGCTACTCTCTCCCTGAAACACCATCTTTGCCTGGATCCTGGAACTCCACATTCTCCTGGTTTGCCTTCTTCCTTGCAAACCGCTCCTGCTCAGTCTCCTTTTCCTACATCTTCCTCCTCTTGCTGGTATCTACATGTTGTGTTTTCTCAGAGCTCAGTCCTCAAACATTTATTCTCTTCAAATGGTCTTGGAGGGGTTCAGGACATGCCACCCCAAAACAGGCCACTAGTATAAAAGCACTTAAGCCTAACCACTTTGGGTCTTCATTTTTCTATGAGGACCCCTATGTACATGTAAAAATTATTAAATAAAATCTCTATGCTTTTCTCCTGTTAACCTGTTGTATGTCAACTTACTTCTCAGGTCCAGATGGAGAACCTAAGAGGGAACAGGTAAAGCTTTAGCTCCCCTACAATCTCATCTAGGGATATGGCTTTAATTACTATTTATACATTGATGACACACAAATTTACATTTTCATCCCAACCTTCTCTATTGAAAGCCAGGCTCATATATATACTGTAATCTATGTCACATCTACACTGGATATCTAATTGGCATCTAACATATCCTTAACATAAGGCCTGATTTCCCCCCATAGGTTCTTCCCTCACTCTTTTCCATCTCAAAAAAAAAAATGGCAATATAATTCACCTTACCAGAAATCTAGGGACTCCTCCTTAATTCTTCTGTTTCTCCCATACCCCACATTGTCAAACAAACCTGGCACATAAGATTTATTTTTTTCTCATAAATAGTTTGACTTTATTTTTCAGTTCAAACAATGATGTTACACGATGGGTTTCAGTGACCACCAATTCATTTCTGAATTCTAAGATGACAGATACATAGATAGATAGATAGATAGATAGATAAGATCAAGGAATCTTATCTCGAGGTTGTTGCCTAATTAAAACACCTCCCTGTCTTGCAATATTTCTTGCCTAGCTGTTCAGGACTTTCCCTCAGAAGCCAGGAGCCAATGAACTGCTTACTTCTTTGATACCTTGGAGATTTTAGACTCTGGAGCAATGTACCATAGTAAGATTCAGGATGGTGGAGGTTTTTTTAAGGGAAAGTTAAGAGTGGAAAGTGAAATGGGAAAAAGGCAGCATGATATCTGGATCTCAAGCATGTTCTAAAGCAGTTTTAGGGAAAAAAATTCTAATACACAAACCCATACACACACACACGCACACAAACACACACACATGACTAGATTCCATTAGAATTATCTATGCCTGCATAAACCTTGGCAAACCTTCATATAATTTCAAGCGTATAGGAATCCCAGTTTAAAGACTACTGGTCTAAAATGGGACAGGGAATTCCCTGGCAGTCCAGAGGTCAGGACTCTGCACTTCCACTGTAGGGGGCATGGGTTCAATTCCTGGTCAGGGAAATAGATCCCACATGCCTTGCAAGCACAGCCAAAAATAATACAATACAATACAAATAAAGAAAAAAAATTTTTTAAGTAAAATAAAATGGGACACTCTCGCTAACACACTTGTCACAATATACTTACTGAGAACTCATTCCTCCCCACTGATTTGAGATACTGTCTTTAACATATACTGAATTTCCATATACAATTAGGCTTAATTATTGATTTGCTATTCCATTTAATTGACCTATCTGCTTAGTCTTAACTTGCACTTAAGAAGGTTCTTGGGCTTCCCTGGTGGCGCAGTGGTTGAGAGTCCACCTGCCGATGCAGGGGACACGGGTTCGTGCCCCGGTCCGGGAAGATCCCACATGCCGCGGAGCAGCTGGGCCCGTGAGCCATGGCCGCTGAGCCTGCGCGTCCGGAGCCTGTGCCCCGCAACGGGAGAGGACACAACACTGAGAGGCCCGCGTACCGCATAAAAAAAAAAAAATCTATAATTAACACTGTATGTATACATTTTGTAATTTAATATATCCAAGAGATATCAACAAGTTCAGCTAGTTGAGTTAATTTTGCTCCTGCTAATGATTGGTTTTAAAGGGAGTTTAGAGTAGCTATTGCATAACCAGCTTGGTATTTTTTCTTTTCATTATTTAAAGTAAGATTATTTTAAAAACATGTCAATTCAGAATTTTGTATGAGAGTGTCCAAAAGATCTGTTCCGGACATGAAGGCATTCTGAACAACAGAAGTACAATCATGAGATCCTTTAATTGAGAAGTGTAACAAAGTTGAATAATATGCGGAGAAATTAATATTTTATGATTAGTCAGCTAACTGGTAGACAAAGTTTGAGTGGTTTAGATTGGAGAACAATTTCTACTGTATGTAGTACCATCAGACTTAAATGGAGATTCCGGAGCAAGATCTGAAGATGCTTCAACCAATTTAGCCAAGGCTGTAATTACTTTGAGACAAGGAGTATAAGTTTTGTTGAACTTTAAGGGGTAGGCCATGATAGGCAATGGGTCTTTGTTGTTTGCCATGTTGTTTAGTAATATCCTTAGGCATGGCTTTCCTTTTACATTCATACACAAAGAAAGGTTTATTACAATCAGTGGTGAACTTACGATCAGCTGTCTTATGGAGGTGTATGATCCATAAGCTGTCTTATGGAGGTGTATGTCACCTGCAATATATTCCCTTTAGAGCTGGGCGCACAGAATATAGGGGCTTCTTGTGGCTCTTTTAGGGTCCCAATTGAGTTAATGGGAAAAATATAAATTCAAAGGTTTGATAACCTAATGACCAAATTCTGGCATCTATTTTGGCCTTTCTGAACAGAGTTGGGATGTGAAAACTAACAGAGAAGAGAAGGGGACCTCTGTGACAGGACTCCATGTCTGCAAGCTTCATTCTAGTCTTCTGCAAAGGGAGATTATCTTTTCTCCTGCTATTAGGTCCCAAGATAGGTAACTGGACAGATGTTGTGGTGAATAATTATATTGATTGCTATATCAATACATAGGTTGAAAAAGCTGCAGTAACTAGTCTAAAGAGATTTGCCTTCTTATCATAAAGTGATTTATTTCTACCTTAGGTGAAAGAAAAGCATACATAGGTGTAAGGATACATGATCATTACATCTTAGGTTGTTTCCATAATCCATTATATGTAGTATTTTAAAATAAGTTCCATCACAGACGCAACGACTAAACACAGCAGTTGGTCGAATCATCAATCTCCCTTTCAATAACAAATTTACCTCCTGTTTATTTTCAGATGTAATTGCTATCAGTTGAAGAGCTGGTTAATGCAAAAGGAAGTCTGGGTTGAGTGAGACTCTCACCTAGTCCATAGAGAAGCTGACATGACCCACATCAACCTGCTCCTCCAGGAAACCCCTGTTTCCTGTTGCGGGGCAGCAGCAACACATAGCTCAGCAATTCTTCCCTCACCCTGTCAGGCTCACCTCACCTTGCAGAGCCTTGAAATTGAAGAAGACACTTTCCATCTAGAGGAAGACCTCAAACATGCTTCTCTCCAGCCTTCTGAAGGTCGTCATGGCTTCATTGTGGCTAGGTAAGGATGGCCCCAGTGGGATTGTACCCCTCTAGGACCTAAGGACTGGGGGAACAGGTGGTTTATGGGCACCCTGGGAAGAAGGGGCAGTAGAGTGTAAACAGAATTTCTTTGTTCCACAGTACTTATTCTTAAACTTCTGATTCTGCTTTTTTTTTCTTTAGGATCCAGTATTGCCCAGAAGGTAACTCAAGACCAACCAGTAATATTAGTGCAGGAGAAGGAGGTTGTGACCCTGGATTGCATATATGACACAAAT
Source organism: Lagenorhynchus albirostris (assembly GCF_949774975.1). Taxonomy (NCBI): domain Eukaryota; kingdom Metazoa; phylum Chordata; class Mammalia; order Artiodactyla; family Delphinidae; genus Lagenorhynchus; species Lagenorhynchus albirostris. The sequence goes on along the minus strand of NC_083095.1, from coordinate 75,249,877 downwards.
GAGTTCACTTATAGTCTATACTGGTACAAGCAGCCCAGCAGTGGGGCGATGATTCTCCTTATTCGTCAGGACTCTTATAACCAGCAAAATGCAACAGAAGGTCGCTACTCACTGAATTTCCAGAAGGCAAACAAATCCATCAAACTTGCCATCTCAGCTTCACAGCTGGAGGACTCTGCAGTGTATTTCTGTGCACTGAGTGAGCACACAGTGAGAGGCGTGTTGGAGGCAGGTATACCAAAACCCAGGGCTCTGCTTGATACATCTGCCTGCTATAGGGACCAGGGCAGGGAATTGCCTTCACAGACAGGAAGTGGTTAGGGGCTGTGGCAGCACAGGTGTAGGGTTAGAGGGAAAACACTCCTTCTAAGAACATATTTCTCTGGGTTCGTAGACCATGTCTAGAGCTATCATTCATCAAAAACAACCTTATCCCTGAAAATTTGGGTTCAAATTTTTTATTGAAGACAAAAAATAGCCACATAAAATCCTTGCCATTTTGTGATTAGAATGAGCTAGAAGAATTGACTAAGGAAATTCAGAGACCTCTGATTCAAAAATTAGTAAAAATATGCGTGAATTTTTGGATTTTCAATTTGTTCATTAAATATTTATTGAATATATATTATATTACAGGTATTGTTTTGAATAAGGAAGGTTGTGAAATCTTTTTGTGATTTTCCTCTTTTTGAATATTATGCAGTTTTACACCGTTTAATGAAGTCATTTAATTTAGTTTTGTTAGCTGAGTTAATGGTACACTTGTTTACTTTCTAAGGTGCCTGATATGTCACAAACTTTGTGCTAATCCTCATTCTGTCTTATTAACACCTCTAGCATGGAACAGCTCAATTACCATAATGTAAGCTTTACCTGCCTCCCATCAGTCTTATCCACAAAAAGATCAATAATTAGTGGCTCTTAAAAGGACATTGTGAGAAGCAGACTATGAATTATCTTGTTTCTCTGCTCTTGCCCTTCACTGCACCACTCCTTCAAAAGTATTTTTGCCATCATGTGGCACATTTTGGAAACCTCCAGGCCCTCTTTTTCAATCAGTGTTACACAATCCCAAATACTCCTTCCCTCAAATTTCCTCCTTCTACCTCTAATCCCATTTTCTCAGTGTCTTAAAATTTGAATGGTAATGGGTGGTTGCTAAGTGATCTTGTATTGTAACTGCCTCTTATATTTGCATTTCGAAAGCAGTTGTGTAGAGTAGAAATCTTAAAAGGAATGTCTTACAGTCCCTTCATTAAGTGGTGCTGGAAAAATTGGACAGCTACGTGTAAAAGGATGAAATTAGAACAGTCTCTAACACCATACATGAAAATAAAGATCTAAATGTAAGACCAAATAATATAAAACTCTTAGAGGAAAACATAGGCAGAACACTCTCTGACATAAATCACAGCAAGATCTTTTTTGGTCCACCTCCTAGAGTAATGAAAATAAAACCAAAAATATACAAGTGGGACCTAATGAAACTTAAAAGCTTTTGCACAGCAAAGGAAACCGTAAACAAAATGAAAAGACAAGCCACAGAATGGGAGAAAATATTTGCCAATGAATGCACAAACAAGGGCTTATTCTCCAATATATACAAACAGCTCATGCAGCTCAATGTCAAAAGACCAAACAACCCAGTCAAAAAAATGGGTGGAAGATCTCAATAGACATTTCTCCAAAGAAGACATACACATGGACAAGAGGCACATGAAAATATGCTCAACATCATTAATTATTAGGGAAATGCAGATCAAAACTACAATGAGGGGGGCTTCCCTGGTGGGGCAGTGGTTGAGAGTCCGCCTGCCGATGCAGGGGACACAGGTTCGTGCCCCGGTCCGGGAAGATCCCACATGCCACGGAGCGGCTGGGACCGTGAGCCATGGCCGCTGAGCCTGCGCGTCCGGAGCCTGTGGTCCACAACGGGAGAGGCCACAACAGTGAGGGGCCCACGTACCACAAAAAACAAAACAAAACAAAACAAAAACTACAATGAGGTATCACCTCACACTGATCAGAATGGCCTTCATCCAAAAATCTGCAAACAATAAATGCTGGTGAGGGTGTGGAGAAAAGGGAACCCTCCTACACTGCTGGTGGGAATGTAAATTGACACAGCTACTATGGAGAACAGTATGGAGGTTCCTTAAAAAACTAAAAATAAAACTATCACATGATCCAGCAATCTCACTTCTGGGCATATATCCAGAGAAAACCATAAATCAAGAAGACATATGCACCCCAGTGTTCATTGCAGCTCTATTTACAATAGCCAGGACATGGAAGCAACCTAAATGTTCACCAATGGAGGAACAGATAAAGAAGATGTGGTACATATATACAATGGAACATTACTCAGCCATAAAAAAGAATGAAATAATGCCATTTGCAGCAACATGGATGGACCTAGAGATTGTCATACTGAGTGAAGTAAGTCAGACAGAGAAAGACAAATATTATATGATATTGCTTATATGTTCAATCTAAAAAAAATGGTACAAATGAACCTATTTACAAAACAGAAGTAGAGTCACAGATGTAGAAAACAAACTTATGGTTACCAAGGGGGAAATGGCGAGGAGGAATAAATTGGGAGATTGGGATTGACATATAACACTACTATATATAAAATAGATAACTAATAAGAACCTACTGTATAGCACAGGGAACTCTACTGAATACTTACATGGGAATAGAATCTAAAAAGAGTGGATATATGTACATGTATAACTGATTCACTCTGCTGTACAGCAGAAACTAACACAACATTATAAATCTACTATACTCCAATAAAAATCAATTTTAAAAGTCTTAAAAATGTTTAACTCAAAAAACCTTACCTTTTTTTTTTTTTTTTGCGTTACGCAGGCCTCTCACTGTTGTGGCCTCTCCCGTTGCGGAGCACAGGCTCCGGACACACAGGCCCAGCGGCCATGGCTCACGGGCCCAGCCGCTCCGCGGCATGTGGGATCTTCCCGGACCGGGGCACGAACCCGTGTCCCCTGCATCGGCAGGCGGACTCTCAACCACTGCGCCACCAGGGAAGTCCTAGTCCCTGATCTTTGATAACCATCTCGGTCTAGGACACTGATCACAAATGAAGTCTTATAAATTGGCATCAGACTGGCTGCAACAAAACCATCTGGGAGCTTTAAAAAATTACACACTTGTGGGAATTCCCTGGCAGTCCAGTGGTTAGGATTCCGCATTTTCACTGCTGAGGGCCCGGATTCAATCCTTGGGTGGGGACCTAAGAGCCTACAAGCTGTGCAGCAGGGCCAAGGGAAAAAAAAGATACAAAGCTATGGGTCTCAATCCTGGAAAGTATGATTCATGAAGTTAGTTGTGGGATGCCAGAATCTGTAATTTTAAATCACTTACACATTGATTCTATTATCAGCTGTTGTATGAATATCAGCTATGTCTTTAATAATTTGAAAAGCTGGGAAAAAAGAGAGTCCTAACTCATGCTCGAGTCTTTTGAAACAAATCCACCTCATTAGAGTTCTTAACCCAGTGGAGGAAAATTATTTGATTAAAGTTTGGCAATAAAATATGGCCGATGGATGGTAACAGAAAGCATCCTTGAGGTTATTCACTAAGAGTATAAGATTAGTACTTGTCTGATTCACATAGGCCAACCCTTTTATCTTGGAGTCAAGAAAATAGTAGGAGAATAAGACATTGATCTCAGACCATTCTATAAGGATTTGATCATTTCAATTATGATATTTCTTTTGTTTTCACATTTTAATGATTCTGAAATTCAGGATTCTTTGACTATTGATAAGATAGTGTGGCTTTTTCCTCTGAAAAGATTTTATTAAAAAGATATTCTTTTGGGACCGATAAAATATTATATTTCAAGTAGTAGTGATTCCTCAATCAGTGACCCTTGATTCATTAGTTTTGTTTGGTATAACAAATATTTAGTGAGCATGGAATACATGTCAGTCACTGTTGCTCTATAAATTGGGGTACAATGCTGAAACACAGAGATCACTCAGTACTGATATGGCTTCTTATTATGTCCTCTGTAATCAACCTCAGATTCTTTTCTGACATTCAGTGGATTATAGGCTGGCCCACCATGGATACCTGAAAATATAAAGTACTATATAAAGTGCTTAAGAGAACTGTTATCTTCTCAGCTACAGAAATACCTGGGATGCTCTGTTAAAGAACTTCCATGTCAGGTAGTGTCCTAAGAGCAAAACAGACCTGAGAAGTTATGACAGCTCTTGATCAGATTTCCAAGCACCACCTGAAGACTGGCATGTACCTCATGAATAAAGTCAAGGATAACATTTTTCTGACTTGAGGAGACCAGGAAACGTGCATCCCATTTCAGTGTCTGTCCACCAGGGGGTGCAGTTTCCTAACACAAACACATTTCCTGTCTGAAACTAGGCTTAGGTTTATCACTTCACAGTGACTTCAATATTTCTTCATGTGAAGAGTCAAGGACATTATTCAGGAGACACTCCAGAGATGAACTCTTCTCCAGGCTTAGTGATTGTGATACTCTTAGTGCTTGGTAAGCAAAATGCCTGTAAAAATTTGGATTCTTTCTTCTGTTATGTCAACAAAACCTTTAATCATAATTTTATCCCAGAGCTTTATGCCCAAGATGATACAGAACTCTTTTATTTTTCCCCAGGACAAACCCGTGAAGACTCAGTGACCCAGATGGATGGCCAAATGACTCTTCCAGAAGGGGCTGCCTTGACCATAAATTGCACTTATTCAGCCACTGGGTACCCCATTACTTTCTGGTATGTTCAATATCCTGGAGAAGGTCCACAGGTCCTTCTGAAAGCCATGAAGGACAATGAGAAGGGAACCAATAAGGAGTTTGAAGCCACATACCACAAAAAATCAAAATCCTTCCACTTGGAGAAAGCCTCAGTCCAAGATTCAGATTCGGCTGTGTACTACTGTGCTCTGAGTGACACAGTGATGGGAACTGCAGGGGCAACTGAGCGCAAACTCTTTGAGTGGCAGCAAGGGGCCTGGAGGCTGAGTGTCTCTCCATTTGATCCACTCTGTGGCACAGTCTACGGTGGTTTGTCCCTCAGTCTCTGGTTGATACAAAACTCATACAAATTTCTAGAGAATAAGAACAAGAAGTGAATATTCCCCATACCCAACTCTTCATTAGTGATTTTGAAAAAAGAGTCTGACATCAGTAGTTCCTCATCCAGGGCCAAAGTAATTTCAAGGTAAAGTCACATAAACAATGAGACTTGGGGCCAATGTAAGAAGAAACAAGAAGCACTTGAATGTGTGCTGTACCCCTGTGGAAGGGTTTAGAAACCAGAAGCATTAATTACACTTGAATAATTAGGGTGGATGGTGCTGTGTTTGTGTGTGTGTGTTTTTTTAATTGGGTTGTTTTATTATTGAATTCTGTGATATTTAATATATATTCTGAATACAAATAATATATCAAATATATGTTTTGCAAATATTTTGTCCCCGTCCATGTGTTTCTTTTTTTAAGCCTTAGTTGGTTTTTTTTTTTTCTGTACGCGGGCCTCTCACTGTTGTGACCTCTCCCGTTGCAGAGCACAGGCTCCGGACGCGCAGGCTCAGTGGCCATGGCTCACGGGCCCAGCTGCTCTGCGGCATGTGGGATCTTCCCGGACCGGCGCACGAACCCGTGTCCCCTGCATCGGCAGGCGGACTCTGAACCACTGTGCCACCAGGGAAGCCCTGTTTGTGTGTTTTGAGGGCATTCAGGGAGTGAAGGCTAAAAATAGGAAGACTGAAAATAAATAAGCAGCAGACTACCCATGTTCTCTACCAGTGCCTGTGTAACAAGCAGTGATCATTTCCCAAACCCAGCAGAAAATTGGAAGTTAGCCATTGATGAATTGAGCAACAGCACATATAAGTAAGTAAGCCAAAATAATTAAAAATTTAAAATGTAATAATTAACTATTCACTTCAAGGAAAAAATTATTATTCAAGAAAGTAGCATACTCATAGACTATATGATTAAACTACATTTTCTTCTAGATAAGTTTTACCACCAATAGTCATAATTAGGCAGAATATCTATTTTCCCCAAACCTTGTGTATTACTAAGGTTCTGGACTGTTGCTTATCAGTTAGGCTTTTTAAAAAAAATTTAATAATTTAAAATTTATGAATGAGATGGAGCTTCATTTCATTTAAAGGTCATTTATATGTTTTTGTATAAATTGTCTATTCATATATCTTCCCATCTCCTACTGTGTTATAGTCCTTTAAATATAGATTTTAAAGAACATTCTCTATGTTAAGAAAGTTGTCATAAGACTGTCACATATACATGTCTTTTAAAAAAGTTTAATATAACCTTTTTGACTTTGTTTATGGTCTTGATTGTTTGGCAGGCAGAATTTTAAAAATAGTATGAAGTAAATTTTTGAAAAATTTCTTTTATGGATTCTGAGTTATATTTCATGCTTAAAAATTTGCAGCACTCTAAAATTATAAAATTTTATCTCATATTTTCTTTAGTTTTTCTCAGATTAATTTTGTCTTTAAATCTTTAAATTTGCGTGTGTGTGTGTGTGTGTGTGTGTGTGTGTGTGTGTGTGTAGAGAGGTTGAGGTTTAAGGCTTTGTATTTTTCTTAATTTTTGTTTGTTAGTTTATTTTGAGGCAGCTTTCCAGGCTCAACATTTTGAATGGCCCATTTTTCTGCCAGTAGAAATTATGAAATTTTGATTTCAGGGAGGCTTAACTTCAGTGTGTATAAACTTTTCACAATATTTTGGAGGGTAGTTTTTTTAAGCATATCATATGATTCAAATCACAAATAATAATTCGGAGTCTTCAGTTCCATTGGCCTGTAAGTCTGTTTTTATGCCAGTACCATACTGTTTTGATTACAAAAGCTTTGTATTATTATTATTTTTTTTTTATTTGCAGTACGCGGGCCTCTCACTGTTGTGGCATCTCCTGTTGCGGAGCACAGGCTCCGGACGTACAGGCCCAGTGGCCATGGCTCACGGGCCCAGCCGCTCCACAGCATGTGGGATCTTCCCGGACAGGGGCACGAACCCGTGTCCCCTGCATCGGCTGGTGGACTCTCAACCACTGCGCCACCAGGGAAGCCCTGCATTTTTTTTTTTTTTTTTTTTTTTTGTGGTATGCGGGCCTCTCACTGTTGTGTCCTCTCCTGTTGCGGAGCACAGGCTCCAGATGCGCAGGCTCAGCCGCCATGGCTCACGGGCGCAGCCGCTCCGCGGCATGTGGGATCTTCCCAGACCGGGGCACGAACCCATGTCCCCTGCATCGCCAGGTGGACTCTCAACCACTGCGCCACCAGGGAAGCCCGTATTTTGAAATCAGGAAGTAAAATGCCTCCCACTTTGTTCTACTTGCTCAAGATTACTTTGGCTATTTGGGGTCCTTTGCAATTCCATATGAATTTTAGGATTGTAAAAAATGTCATTGGGATTTTGATACGCATTGCACCGAATCTGTAGATTTTGTGTAAAAGCTTTTAAGTTTAATTAGGTCCAATTTGTTTATTTTTGTTTTTATTTTCATTACTGTAGGAAGTGGGTCATAAAAGATCTTGCTGTGATTTATGTCAAAGAGTATTTTTCCTATGTTTTCTTCTAAGAGATTCAATAAACAAACAATGCATTGAGTGAGATATTCTTTCTTTGTGAGAGCTTCCTTGTAAATGAATTCTTGATCACTGTCAAACTATGTGTCCTGATTTTTGGCTAGGGAAATTGTCTCACTGACTCTGATAATTCTTCAGACTATATCTTCCCCAGATGAAGCCCTTATTTTTCTCTGAGGTGTCCTTTCCCTTTCTTTACTCCTTCCTGACATGTCTGATTACTGGGGCACTTTAAGGGGAGGCAATGTTGTGAGCGTGGAAAGCCTAGATATTTCTATACCTGTGATCAGCAATGTAGCAGACAGTAGGGCACTGGTCTCAGCAACAATGCCAGTACCTTGCTGAAAAACTAGAAGGAAATCTCTGTGCTCTCCAATCTCCTTGTACTCCTCTTCGTTAAAGATAGCTGGAACTCAGCCTACCTGTTACTTTCTTCTCAGCTATTTGGGGACTAGAGGAAAGGCTTTCCCCAAACAACTAGTTTCCTTCTTAGATGTTCATTGATCTGTACATGCCAAGCTTTCTCTACAACCTATTGTTTTCTGCTCTTCATCCTGGAGTTCCCTGCTACTGACCCCAGATTTCTATATGAGCCCCAATGGGACACCTCACTTAAGCTCTGTTGGCACAGCATGGCTGGCTTCCACAGAAGCTCCTTGGCTAAGCACAGGGGATCAGGGACATTTAAAATCTACCATCTTTCTAGAATTGCCTTATTCTTAGGTCAAAAAAACCCTGTAGAACTAAAATTCTAAAGGGCCATTCCTGGTGTGAGGAAGGTCAGAATCAATGATGATGAATGGAAAATACCTTGATATGGTAATGTTTACACATTTCATTAACATACTTGTACAGAAGCTTAAATTTCTGTGAAGGCTGATCTATCAATATTTTCCCTTATTCTTTCTGACTCTCATGTTTAGAAAATTCATGACCATCCTAAATTTATAAAAATATGCTTTCATTTTATTTAAAATATTAATTATCTCTATTTGGAATTTTTTTCATAGCTGATGTTAAGGTATGCATCCAAATTTAGTTGCTGATCTCTAGATGACTCTCCATTCATGAAGACATATTTTACTGAATATACCATCTTTTCCCTATTTTTTGATAACTAAATTTCCATAAATAATTTGTATGTTTGGACTTTCTATTATGTTCCGTCGATATCTCTATCTGGACCTTTCTGGTAACATGCTTCTTCACTTAGTACAGCATTACACTTTGTCTTATTAACTGTGGAGGAAATCCCTCACCATTCTGTTTCAGAACTGAAGGCCTCCTGAAGCCCGAGATTATCTGCAGTATCAGATAGGGCCTCTAGAGGAAGATGCTACACAACTTGAACTTGATAGAAAGCCAGAAAGCAGCCAGCCCTTTGAGGAAGAGTTTTTACTTTGCATGCCAGTGTAAACTCACTCACTGCTCTGTCAGGGTGTCCATGTGGCTGAACTGTTTCCAGGAAAAACCTGCAGAAAGGAGCTTCCTGTTTCCTCACAGCTCAGACATGAAGCCCACCCTCATCTCAGTGCTTGTGATGATATTCACACTCAGTGAGTAAAGTCTCTTTTTATTCTATCTTTCTCTGGTCTTCTGATTTAGAATCAGTTTAACGAACTATTCTCCTCTGTCTGCAAGACAATCCCTGATCCAGAATTGGTGTTACAGGAGGAACAAGAGCCCAGACAGTGACTCAGCCTGAGGACCACATCTCTGTCTTTGAAGGGTCCCCAGTGCAGGTGAAGTGCAACTACTCATATTCTGGGAGTCCTGAGCTCTTCTGGGATGTACACTACCCCAAACAACACCTCCAGTTACTCCTGAGACACACCTCAAGAGAGAGTATCAGAGGTTTCACGGCTGACCTCAACAAGGGTGAGGCATCCTTCCACCTGAAAAAACTATCAGCTCAAGAGGAAGACTCAGCGGTGTATTACTGTGCTCTGAGGGACACAGTAACTGGTTTTACAAAGGAAGCAGAGCACAAACCCCTTAAGAGTTACTGAAAATATTTCTAAGTTCCCTATTTGGCCACAGTGGGGCATTCTCTCTCTAGAGACTGACACTGAGTTTATCTCTCAAGATACAGTTGCCATCAGTTGTCAGTTAGCTATAGATTAATCTCAAAAATTTGTTCAAGGAAATTCTCATTACCTACAATGCCTAAATTAATTTTTAAAATAGTAAGTGTATTTATACTATAGATTAGTACCTGGAAAAATACTTTTGAAATAAAACTATGTAATGGCATAAAAATCCTTTTCTTGGCCCAGAGGGGCTCCTCAGGCTTAAGTGGTGCAGTCCCTCCTCCCTATCTCCTCTGCCGTAGCATCCACCCCCACGTGTGCTCATCACCACGTACTGAAGCACAGTTCCTGAAAAGGAGGATACTGTTTCCCGACATGTGGTTGCTGATCTTTCTACAGCTAATGCCTTTCCTCTCATGCACTTCATGGACCCATATTACCCAAATCAAGTGCAATCAGGAGAAACATCACAGCAATTTGAACAAGGAAAGTTTAATATAAAGAATTATTAACTAATAACAGGGAGTTATTTACTAATGACTAAAAAGAACTCTAAAGAACATAAGAATAGCATAGGTAGGGAGACGCTGTTATCTCTAGGACTAAGCCAGAGTTCCGAGGAAACTAACACGTTGTAATTTGTACCCCCTTCTCCTACCAAGCCAATGACTCAGGCTTCATTGGGGAGTGTGTGGCTGCAGCCTGCTGGATGCGGAAGTTTGCTGAGTTGCCAGAGAACAAGGTTGACAGGCAGAAGAACACCTCCCAGGGTTCCAACACAATTTATAGGAAGCTGGCAAGGGAGTGCTGGTGAATTTGCTTGGGTGATTGTGAAACCTGCCAAGAAACCACCTGGGGGGCTGTCATTAAACGTTGCTGGAGGTGAGCATCACTGGTGTCCCACAGGATGGCCAAGCACTGCAGGAACAAGAAGTGTGGAAGGGCTTCCATGGTGGCGCAGTGGTTGACAGTCCGCCTGCCGATGCAGGGGACACGGGTTTGTGCCCCGGTCTGGGAGGATCCCACATGCCGCGGAGCGGCTGGGCCTGTGAGCCATGGCCGGTAGGCCTGTGCGTCCAGAGCCTGTGCTCCGCAGTGGGAGGGCCCACCGCAGTAAGAGGCCCACTCACCGCAAAACAAAAACAAAAAAGAAGTGTGGAAAATATGGCAGGACCTGGAAGAGATGCTGCTTCTTCCTGCAGTGTCCTTCCCGTTCCCTCTACTGACAAAGCTTAACATCATGCCAGCTGGCGAAGGAGAAATGTTTACAAGGTCCATGTCCAGAGTCACCCTCTGAATCCATGAAGGGTAGATTTATAATTGAAAGGCAATAAATTGACAAGTGGCATGCCCCATCTTTCTGGTTATTGATCTTTCCTACACACCCCTCCATACACATTTGAACTTCCAAACAACGGTGAAATGACTCTATGTTTCTATCTAACAAGCTAAAGCTGTCCTTTGAACAAGTGAAGATGTTCTCATCATTTCCCCCAAATGAGGAGACCCATAATCCCAGCAGTCACTACGGATCACTGGCAGTATTAATTACTTCTAAAATTAGGAGGAAATTTCATTGAAAATGCTGTTAGAGTAAATTGTAAACTTAATCTATGACAATCTGCATATAAAATAACTATGGTGAGGAGAAAGAAGAGAATGGCAATGTATACAAAGGAACACACATGTAAAGAGCAAAAAGAAAATATAGAAAACTACTACATTCTTTGATTCCCAATTTGGTCACGATACTGCAATTGACATGGACGGCTTCTTTCTTTTATTACACAGTTTATATTTTCCCTGCCCTCAGCCATAACCTCAATGGATTAGGTTACTTCCCTAGTGGTGTGATCCAAATCTTCATTCTCAAAGGGTCTGAGTACTCAAAAATCTTGTCTTTTTATTGCTTGCTGTAATTTAACATTAACGTTTAGTATCAGGCTTGGAAGTTCCCAGAGGCTCCCCTAGGAAATCTCCTGGGTTCCAGACATAGTCCTCTTTATATCTGTTGTGTGGCAGCTACCTAATTCCTCCTTGGTAATTGGTATCAATCACTCAAGTCAGTAGAATAACCTCATTTTCTATTCATTGCTGTGAGACATATGTAGCCCAAATGGACACATGGCTGTCTTATCTTCCAATTCAGTGAAATTATTGCTGTGTCCCCTGGTGAAAGCCTTCCTCCTTTCAGAGAGTAGGACCTCCAAACCAATACAGCTCAAAGTTACAAACATTGGGAGCAAAAATACTGCTAGTAGGTTACTGGTAGTAATCGTGAGAGCGTCCACTCCCAGAGCCACTTCCTTGATTCCTGGACTCGTGCATTCTGGGTATGGGGGAGAAAACATCATATAATAGTCTCTGCTATAAAGCATATATTGCATCATATAAGACAGAATCCCATCTTTTTACAGAGTTGTTTTCCAACTGCTGCTATAACGGAATCAATAAGCCATTCTACATTTCAACAGGCCGGCCACTTCTGGGTGATGGGGTATGAGGTAAGATAAATAATCCCATGGGCATGTGCCCACTGCTGTAATCTTGTGCAGTAAGAATAGCTTCTTCCTCAGAAGAAATACTGTGGGCAATCCCTTGATGAAATTAGGCATTCTGTGAGTTTATAAGGATGATGCTGGCAGAGTACAATGAGCAAGGAAGACAAATCCATGTGCAAGTATATGTGTCTACTCCTGCGAGAACACATCTCAGTCATCTCCATCATGGAAGATGTCTAATGCAATCCACTCGTCATCAGGTGTCTGGGCAGTCTCTCTGGGGAATGACACCATATCAGGGGCTCAGCATTAGTCTCTGAGTTTGGCAGATTAGTCACTGAGCAACAGCATTAGCTAGGTCAAGCTTGGTAAGTGGAAACCAATGTTTTTGACTTCATGCATATCTTCCATTCCTGCTAGCAAGGCCACTTTGCTCATGGGATCACTGACCAAGCATCGAGGTGGCTGGGGAAAGACGTTGACACATCTATAGAGTGCATTGTTTTGTCCATTATTAAGAGCTTCCATTTCCCTTGGCCAGTATCCACATAGTGCATAATTATCTTGACAGTCTGTGCCCATTCTGAGAGGTCCATCCAGATACCTCTTTCCTAGATTTCCTTGGCACTAATCTTCCGATCTTGTTCCCTCCAAGTCTCTTACCAGAAAAATCATTAGCAACTGCCCAAGAATCACTGTAGATCAGTACCTCTGGCCATCTCTCACTGTAGAGAACATGAATAACCAAAAGGTATCACCTGATGATGTGGAGGGATTGTCCTTCATCTTCAGCCTTCAGTGGGCTATAGTGCTAGTTTTGTGTGGTACCAAAATAATGTGTAAATCCATATGAAAAATAGGCTTGATTTTCTTGTTCCTTAGTTAACTGATTATAAGGAACTCCCCAGAAGGTTATAGACATGGTTAAGGGAGAGTATACAAAACAAGAAGAGTTTGTGTCAAAGGAATCTGAGGAGCTTACTCATTCAGCTTACCTGGATCTTCTGGGGATGTCTGAGCCCCGTCTCTTATATATCATTTCCACTTGATGATAGATTGCTGCTGGGCATGATCAACAGTGCAGGTATGTAGTTGGACAACACTTGGTTCATGATGGAAGTTCAGGCTGCATGGTCACTAAGTTAGTTTTTTCCTAAGTTAGATATTCAGACTTTGCCATGGTCAATTAGCAAATCAGAAGCTGTTTCTTAAAAGGAGAATCAATATTTAAAGAAAAGGGCATATATTCCCCACAGCCTCCAATACTAGTGGAGTATGCTGCTATTTTCCTGTTGGTGTTTCCCATGTCTCCATCCTATTTGCCATGGATACTCCAGGCATCATTTTTGGATCTGCTGGATCATAAGACCAAAGTGATGAAGCAGATAGCACTGAGATGTTCCTTCCTCTGCAATTTTTAGAATAGTTTAAGAAGGATCAGTGTTAACTCTTCCTTAAATGTTTGGTAGAGTGACTCAATAGCTTTTTTTTCTTTTTTGCAGTACGCGGGCCTCTCACTATTGTGGCCTCTCCTGTAGAGGAGCACAGGCTCCGGATGCGCAGGCTCAGCGGCCATGGCTCATGGGCCCAGCCGCTCCGCAGCATGTGGGATCCTCCCGGACCGGGGCACGAACCTGTGTCCCCTACATCGGCAGGCGGACTCTCAACCACTGCGCCACCAGGGAAGCCCTCGATAGCTTTTGACTCCAGTTATTTGACCCTATTGGAGATGCTGAGGCAAACCCAATATTAATTAACTTATTCCTTTTTTACTTAATTCAGCCAGAGTCAGTTTCTGTTACTTACCAATAAGAACCCTGACTTATATACAATCTCATTCCAGCATTAGGCAAATTAGAAAAAAGAAAAGAAAGCTCATATATAAAATACCAGAAGTGATTGTAAGAAACCTAACAGTGCTCCTCAGAGGTATTCTGTAAATACCAGGCATCAATATTCTTTCTTAATTGAGTTTTTACATGAATTAAGCTGTATCTGTTCTTACTCTAGGCTAGAACTGGAGTGTAATAAAGGCAGAGAATAGACTAGCTTTGTAATTTCTTCTGTATCAGCTCTAACGCTTCACCTTCCACAGCCGGCTCTATTAGCAGGATGATGTTGCCACCACAAGATGGCAGTACCCTCTCTCCACAGATTTGCTTGGTTTGAAATCAACATGTTTGTATTGAAAGCGCAGGATTGAGTTCCCTCTGATTGGCTGGGCAAGAAGCCTGAGTCTCTCTCTGGGATCCAGAGGGACTAGATAAATATACCCAGAATAAAGAACTAGACTGAGGAACCTGGCTTCATTTCAGGCTCCGGAGCTGAGTCTCCTGTGATCCCAATAAGGAAGGAGAATGGAGAAACTCCTGACCGTGTCTTTGGTGATTCTGTGGCTTCAACTGGCCAGTGAGTTGGGGCTCTTGGCGATGGGAAGAGGGTGACCAAAGTTCCGAGCCCACAAGACAGAGGGGCAAAATCTTGTTAATTGGGAAATGTACCCCCAAATTATGGAAGGAAATGCAAACACTAGAGAGTGAAAATGCAGTGACTGACTCCTGGCCTCTGGCCTTGTGTTTCTGCCTAGGGGTGAATAGCCAGCAAGGAGATGAGAATCTTCAGGCCCTGAGCATCCAGGAGGGTGAAAATGCCACCATGAACTGCAGTTATAAAACTGCTATAGAAACCTTACATTGGTACAGACAGGATTCAAGGAGAGGCTTTGCCCACCTGATTTTAATACGTTCAAATGAGAGAGAGAAGCTTAGTGGAAGACTGCGAGTCACGCTTGACAACTCCATCAAAGGCAGTTCCCTGTCCATCACGGCTTCCCAGGCTGCAGACACTGCTACTTACCTCTGTGCTACGGATACACAGTGCTCACCAGGCAACTGCAGCCCCAACGCAAAAGAGGCAGCCCTGCCAGAGCTGCCTCTTAGAAGCCGCAACAGTGTGTAGACTTGGTGGTTATGTCTTCCCACAAAGGAGAGTCTACAAACAGCTGGCAACAGGAAAGGGAGGCCTGTCAAATTCCTGATGTTTTGGGCAGCATGTTAGACTAGGGTAAAGGGCATGAGATTTAGAACGGGAAACTGAAATACCAGCTTCAGCTCTGCCCATCCTGGCGCTGTGTCCTTAAGCACACCATCAGTGTAGCAGCCTTCAGTTTCCTCACTTTAAACAAAGGATTTGGACTCATGAGCCTAAAGACCCTTTAAGCTCTAATTTTACCAGGTCACTTGTGGAGGATGAGGAAGGACTTGTCAGTATTAGAAGGTCTCATCTGTTATATGTACAGCCCCCTCAGGACTTAGGTGGCTTTGAGATGCATGAGAGGATTTTTGCATTTCTCTAATTCTAACAGTAGATTCATCAGACATTACAGTTAAAAAGGATCTTAGGACTCTTTCAACCAAACTTTTCATTTTAAAGCTGAGGAGTGAAAACGTTGTCTAATTATAGACACAAAGATCTGAATCTTTGGATTAGTAGAGACAAAGATCTGAATCTGATTCTCCCATTTATTAGTTGTGTGATTTCCAAGCTTCAATTTCTCCATTTAAGAGATGGGAATTTATCAGAGAGTCATAATCTTTCCTCATACAAGTGAGAGATGTATGTTCTCAGCTACCAGCTCCTAAAATATTGTGTTTTGAAAATGGATACTTCTATTATCACATATATAACAGTTTTCCATCCATTTTATTCTTGCTTCTGGTAAGAATAGTTTTTTTGATACATTTTTGATGCTACTGAAAATGTGTTTGTGGAGAAAGCGCATTTGTACTTATGTGATGCTTGGTGGAAAAGGTGGGGGAGGGCAGACGAAAGGTTGGTAGGACTGTGGTTCCCACATTCCAGAGCTTCAACCACCAATATCACCTGTATCAGAATCACCTACAGCACCTGGAAGATCTGGGTTATTAGGCACTTACTCAATCAGACTCTGATGCACTGATGCATTGTATTTATTTATTTTTTTTTTGCGGTACACGGGCCTCTCACTGTTGTGGCATCTCCCGTTGCGGAGCACAGGCTCCGGACGCGCAGGCTCAGCGGCCATGGCTCACGGGCCCAGCTGCTCCGCGGCATGTGGGATCTTCCCGGACCAGGGCACGAACCCGTGTGCCCTGCATCGGCAGGCGGACTGTCAACCACTGCGCCACCAGGGAAGCCCGATGCATTGTACTTTTAATGAACATCTTCTATATCAGTTAGAGACTGGGTCAGCTTCAACTTACAGAAACTTCAAATATAATATTTTTAACAAGGTGGAGTTTACTTTCCTTTCACGTAAAGAAGCTCTGTCCTATGTATCATATGCAGTCCAGGGCTGCTATACTACCGTCATCATGTTATAAAAAATCAAGGGGCTTCCTTCTAGCTCTCTGTCTCTTGTTCTTAAAGTGTCACTTTTGTTTATATACTTGGCAGAAACTGCTAGAGATCCATCCACTTTATACACATTCCAGGCAGAAAGAAAAAGAAGGTCAAGCGGCAAATGAGTACATGCTGGCCAAGTCAATCATTTCCAGAAAATCCACCCAACAGCTGCCACTTACATTTCACTTACCAGAGTGTTATTCCATGTCCCCACCTTTCTCCCGTCTGCAAAGGAGTCTGGGATGTCAGTATTTTTTCAGTCTCAGCATGTTGTCACTCACATCAAAACTGTGTTTCTATTAGTAAGAAATAGGAGAGAATGGACATTCTTTAGGCAAATAGCAATTTCTACTATCCTCAGCTTAGGGTATATTAAGGCTCATATGGGGTATTTTGCTTCATAGTTATTCATTTCTGAAATACTATATCCAGTCTATCTCCCAGTTCTGTTCTCTTTGCTTCCTAAAGGTCTCCAGAAGATGTCACAAACCCCACACGCTAATTCACCTCCACCATCCAAATTAAAAATCCATTTTAGTCCCTTGCTCCCCAGCATGTGACACACCCCATCATTCTTCAATGTAGTCCTCTGTACCACAGTGAGAATGATCTTGTCAGAGTGCAGATTTGAGCATGTCAATCACCTGGATCCCCATTTGCTCTTAGAATAAAGAGAAACTTCTTTTCAAATTTTTATTTATTTTAATTTTGGCTGCATTGTGTCTTTGTTGCTGCGCGCGGGCTTTCTCTAGTTCTGGTAAGCCAGGGCTACTCTTCGTTGCGGTGCACAGGCTTCTCATTGTGGTGGCTTCTCTTGCTGTGGAGCACGGACTCTAGGTGCACTGGTTTCCGTAGTTGCAGCACGCAGGCTGAGTAGTTGCGGTACACAGGCCCTAGAGTGCAAGGGCTTCGGTAGTCACGGTGTGTGGGCTCAGTAGTTGTGGCTCGTAGGCTCTAGAGCGCAGGCTCACTAACTGTGGTGCACAGGCTTAGTTGCTCCACGGCATGTGGGATCTTCCTGGACCAGGGCTCAAACCCGTGTCCCCTGCATTGGCAGGCGGATTCTTAACCACCGTGCCACCAGGGAAGTCCCAAAACTTCTTAATATGACCTACAAAACCTTGCATAATTTAGGATTTTGTTACGTCTCCAACCGCATTTCACAATGCACTCCTAATCTCTCTCCCTCTCTGTCTCTCTCTCTCTTCAACAATACTGGTATTATTTTTCTTTTTTTTTATTAATTAATTTTTGGCTGCGTTGGGTCTTTGTTGCTGCGTGTGGGTTTTCTCTAGTTGTGGTGAGTGGGGGCTACTCGTCATTGCAGTTCGTGGGCTATTCATTGCGGTGGCTTCTTTTGTGGCAGAGCACGTGCTCTAGGCACGTGGGCTTCAGTAGTTGTGGCACGTGGGCTCAGTAGTTGTGGCTCGCGGGCTCTCGAGTGCAGGCTCAGTAGTTGTGGTGCACAGGCTTAGCTGCTCCGCGGCATGTGGGATCCTCCTTGACTAGGGCTTGAACCCATGTCCCCATGCATTGGCAGGTGGATTCTTAACCACTGCACCACCAGGGAAGTCCTTAAGTTTCTTAAAAGTACCTTTTTCCTACTATATGACCCCTTCATAGCAACTGTAGGTGATTTCTTATTTATTTTCCTTTTCCTAAATTTTGTTCCTCCCTTCAAAAGAGTAAAAAAAATAGTAAATGCCTATTCATTCTAATACATCTGTCCAAGAGTCAGTAGCTGAAGGAAGCTTGGGGGCATTTTTAGAATTAAAGACCTCTGCATTTTCAAATTTGCAGTTTCTCCTTTATTTCTTTGATTATTTGATTAAGACCTGTTTTCACTACTACTTCTGTGAGTTCCTTAATGGTAGCGTCCATATCTGTGTGTCTCACCCTTGAAAACTCAGCATCAATGTATCTTAGGCATTAGGATCATCTAATTTCCTTCTTCTTCTTTTCTATCCATTAATGTATTCTTTATTTTAAGTCTCCTCAAAAAGATATGATAATATTTATTAAAAAAAAGAAATCTTTGGAAGTTTATGGATACATTCTTATGGCATAGAAGGGATTGGCAAAGCACAGCCCACAGGGCAAAGCAGCCTGCCACCTGTGTTTGTAAATAAAGTTTTATTGGAAAACAGCCATGTCCATTTATTTATGCATTGACCATGGATGCTTCGTGTTATAAGAGCATAGTTGAGTAGTCACGACAGAGACTATATGACTTCAGAACCTAAACTATTTACTATTTGACCCTTTACAGAAAAAATGTTTGCCAACCTCTGGGGTGTAGGAATTACATGGAAATTTTTAGATTTGCAGTTTTTTGTTTGATAGCAACAAATTAAATAATAAAAGCATATTTCTAATCATCTGTATGGCCAACTTAGAATACTTCCCTTGCTTTTGAGGCTTTTGTGTTCTTTACGTTATTTTTATCAAATGAAAGACAAATGGAATAACGGCACTTTACAAATAAAAGCATCTCAGTTCTTTAAATCGATAAGTGTTAAGAATATTTTTTAAAAATTTAAAACATTTTTACTGAAGTATAGTTGATTTACAGTGTTGTGTTAGTTTCAAGTGTACAGCAAAGTGATTCAGTTATACATACATATCTATTCTTATTCAGATTCTTTTCCATTATAGGTTATTACAAGATATTGAGTATAGTTCCCTGTGCTATACAGGGATCTTGCAGGGCAGTTTGTCTTGCATAACACATGAGCCAAGATTTTCTTGACGATTCCACCAAAGGATCAAGAAACTAGAGGAATAGTTCTGTCAACTTTTATGTAACTCCAAACAAAACCTCCTGCTGCTTCTCAGCCAGCCATGCTGTTTGCTTTCTGCATACTGCATAATGGAGAATTTAACAGTTATCATAGTTTTAATGGTACTGGAGGATGTAGTCACTGTCCTCACCTAACAGGGTGGATGTCTGGACACCCACCTGAAGGTAAACACTGCCTTCTTCCCTAACATTCTGGAGTCCTGCACACTGGGTGTTGGACACCTGAGCATTGGGAGTTAAACATCAGGATAAACAGGCCAAAGAAATGGAGAGGGAGATAAAAGAACAAAAATAAATCTAAATAGTGGAAATAAAGTATTCAAGCAGGTTTTATTTCCCTGGTGATAACTGCATCAGCTCTCTACTTCCAGTCTGAGCCCTCATTCCACATGGCTGGGTCCAGGCTAGTGGGAGTACAGGCAGGGCATAAGATTTGTTTTACTTACCTGCTCCTCACTCAACTGAAAGCAATTTGAGATAAGAATCGTGTCTGGTTTTGGTTTACACATTGTAGACAACTCCGTAAATTTCCAGAATGAATGCTTGAGCCTAGGGATTCCTGAACACGCACAATAATATAAGAGTACCTAGGTGGTCCGCTGAGCCAGAGAGTCTTGCCAGCAGGATAACTCTACTCAAGACCTTAATTTTAGTAAGAGCTAAAAAAATAGATCATTTTAACTGGTGAGAAAATCTATGTAGGTGAATATGTATCATTTGAAGAAGACGATTCTTGTGTTCAAATGACTTAGTCATAGCCATTGTGACTAGATTGACAGCACTGCCCTGAGAGCCTGTGTAAGGCAACATCACAGCTGTCTGCAGAAACAAAGTCCCCATGCCTTAAAAGAGTTGATGTGAGCAAGTAACAATGTTTTGACTTCTTGCTATAAATACAGTCATACTTTGCATAAAGTAAACCTAATCCTAGGGAAAGAACAAGCTATGAAATGACCCTGTCAAATCTTCTGCTGTGTTCATTTCACTAGCACAAATAATTGCACAAGAAACTAGACAAACAAGCTGACCGACACTGAGCAAACAGTTCTTTACATTGAGATTCCTGAATCCCTAATAATACAAATAAACAGGAGACAGATAAATACCACACACGTGCCTCTGGAATGAAGAGAGTCTGGCTAATACTATTAAGTATCTAAACTCTACTTTCGTAATAAATTACTTAGTTGAATTAAAACAAGAATGTGACAAGAAGTGAAAAGAAGGTGTTTCAAAACAACTAAATGAAGTGGAGATAGGCAACCTTCCAGAAAAAGAATTCAGAATAATGATAGTGATCCAGGACCTCAGATAAAGAACGGAGGCAAAGATTGAGCAGATGCAAGCAATGTTTAACAAAGACCTAGAAGAATTAAAGAACAAACACCGAGAAGAATTCAAGAAGAAGCAAACAGATTTGAAAAATACAATAACTGAAATGAAAAATACACTAGAAGGAATCGATAGCAGAATAACTGAGGCAGAAGAATGGATACGTGACCTGGAAGACGGAATGATGGAATTCACTGCCATGGAACAGAATAACAAAAGAAGAATGAAAAGAAATAAAGACAGCCTAAGAGACCTCTGGGACATTAAACTCACCAACATTCGCATTATTGTGGTCCCAGAAGGAGAAGAGAGAGAGAAAGGAGCCAAGAAAATATTTGAAGAGAATATAGTCGAAAACTTCCCTAACATGGGAAAGGAAATAGCCACCCAAGTCCAGGAAGCACAGAGAGTCCCAGGCACGATAAACCCAAGGAGAAACACACTGAGACACACAGTAATCAAAGAGACAAAAATTAAAGACAAAGGAAAATTATGAAAAGCACACAAGGGAAAAACAACAAATATCATACAAGAGAACTCCTGTAAGGTTAACAGCTGACTTCTCAGCAGAAACTCTATAAGCCAGAAGGGAGTGGCACAATATATTTAAAGTGATGAAAGGTAAGATCCTACAGCCAAGTTTACTCTATCCAGCGAGGATCTCATTCAGATTTGATGGAGAAATCAAAAGTTTTACAGACAAGCAAAAGCTAAGAGAACTCAGCACCACCAGTCCAGCTCTAAAACAAATGCTAAAGGAACTTCTCTAAGTGGGAAACACAAGAGAAGACAAGGACCTACAAAAACAAACCCACAACAATTAAGAAAATGGGAATAGGAACATACATATCTATAATTACCTTAAATGTGAATGGATTAAATGCCCCAACCAAAAGACACAGGCTCGCTGAATGGATACAAAAACAAGACCCATATATATGCTGTCTACAGGAGACCCACTTCAGACCTAGAGATACATACAGACTGAAAGTGAGGGGATGGAAAAAGATATTCCATGCAAATGGAAATCAAGAGAAAGTTGGAGTAGCAATACTCATATCAGATAAATAGACTTCAGAATAAAGAATGTTACAAGACACAAGAAAAGACAGTACATAATGATCAAGGGATCAATCCAAGAAGAAGATATAACAATTATAAATATATATGCGCCTGAAATAGGAGCACCTCAATACATAAGGCAAACGCTAACAGCTATAAAAGAGGAAATCGACAGTAACACAATAATAGTGGGGGACTTTAACACCTCACTTACACCAATGGACAGATCATCCAGACAGAATATTAATAAGGAAACACAAGCTTTAAATGACACAATAGACCAGATAGATTTAATTGATATTTATAGGATATTCCACCCCAAAACAGCAGATTACACTTTCTACTCCAGTGCACACGGAATATTCTCCAGGACAGACCACATCTTGGGTCACAAATCAAGCCTCAGTAAATTTAAAAAAATTAAAATTATATCAAGCATCTTTTCCGACTACAAGGCTATGAGATTAGAAATAAATTACAGGGAATAAAGCGCAAAAATACACAAACACATGGAGGTTAAACAATATGTTACTAAATAACCAAGAGATCACTGCAGAAATCAAAGAAGAAACGAAAAAATGCCTACAAACAAATGACAATGAAAACACAATGATCCAAAACCTATGCGATGAAGCAAACGCAGTTCTAAGAGGGAAGTTTATAGCAATACAATCCTACCTCAAGAAACAAGAAACATCTCAAATAAACAGTCTAACCTTACACCTAAAGGAACTAGAGAAAGAACAAACAAAACCTAACGCTGGTAAAAGGAAGGAAATCATAAAGATCAGAGAGGAAATGAATGAAATAGAAACAAAAAAAACAGTAGCAAAGATCAATAAAACTAAAAGCTGGATCTTTGAGAAGATAAACAACATTGATAAACATTTAGCCAGACTCATCAAGAAAAAGAGGGAGAGGACTCAAATCAATAAAATTAGAAATGAAAAAGGAGAAGTTACAATGGACACCACAGAAATACAAGGCATCATAAGAGACTACTAAAAGAAACTCTATGCCAATAAAATGGACAACCTGGAAGAAATGGACAAATTCTTAGAAAAGCACAGCCTTCCGAGACTCAACCAGGAAGAAAATATAAACAGACCAATCACAAATAATGAAATTGAAACTGTGATTAAAAATCTTCCAAGAAACAAAAGTCCAGGACCAGATGGCTTCACAGGTGAATTCTATCAAACATTTAGAGAAGAGCTAACACCCATCCTTCTCAAACTCTTCCAAAAAATTGCACAGGAAGGAACACTCCAAAACTCATTTGACAAGGCCACCATCACACTGACACTAAAACCAGACAGAGATACTACAAAAATGAAAATTACAGACCAATATCACTGATGAATATAGATTCAAAAATCCTCAACAAAATACTAGCAAACAGAATCCAACAATACATTAAAAGGATCATACACCGTGGTCAAGTGGGATTTATCCCAGGGATGCAAGTATTCTTCAATATACACAAATCAATCAGTGTGATACACCATATTAACAAATTGAAGAATAAAAACCATATGATCATCTCAATAGATGCAGAAAAAGCTTTTGACAAAATTCAACACTAATTTATGATAAAAACTCTCCAGAAAGTGGATACAGAGGGAACATACCTCAACATCATAAAGGCCATATACAACAAACCCAC
Source organism: Lagenorhynchus albirostris (assembly GCF_949774975.1). Lineage (NCBI taxonomy): Eukaryota > Metazoa > Chordata > Mammalia > Artiodactyla > Delphinidae > Lagenorhynchus > Lagenorhynchus albirostris. Next base: position 75,226,468 of record NC_083095.1, on the reverse strand, counting down.
AGCAAACATCACTCTCAATGGTGAAAAACTGAAAGCATTTCCTCTAAGATCAGGAACAAAACAAGGATGTTCACTCTCTCTACTTTTATTCAACATAGTTTTAGAAGTCCTAGCCACTGATCAGAGAAGAAAAAGAAATAAAAGGAATCCAAATTGGAAAAGAAGAAGTAAATCTGTCACTGTTTGCAGATGACATGCTACTATACATAGATAATCTTAAAGATGTCACCAGAAAACTACTGGAGCTAATCAGTGAATTTGGTTTAGTTGCAGGATACAAAATGAATGCACAGAAATGTCTTGCATTCCTACACATTAACAGCAAAAGATCAGAAAGAGATATTAAGGAAACAATCCCATTTAACATCACATCAAAAAGAATAAGACACTTAGGAACAAACCGACCTAAGGAGACAAAAGACCTGTACTCAGAAAACTATACTGAGTGAAAAAATACTGATACTGATGAAAAAATCAATGATGACACAAACAGACAGAGATATATACCATGTCCTTGAATTGGAAAAATCAATATTGTGAAAATGACTATACTACCCAAAGCTTGATAGGGATTGCACCGAATCTACAGATTCGGTGCAATCCCTATCAAACTACCAATGGCAGTTTTCACAGAACTAGAATAAAAAATTTCACAATTTGTATAGAAACACAGAAGACCCTGAATAGCCAAAGCAATCTTGAGAAAGAAAAATGGTGCTGGAGGAATCAGGCTCCCTTGCCTCAGACTATACTACAAAGCTACAGTAATCAAGACAGTATGGTAGTGGCACAAAAACAGAAATATAGATCAATGGAACAGGATAGAAAGCCCAGAGATAAACCCACGTACCTATGGTCAACTAATCTATGACAAAGGAGGCAAGGATATACACTGTAGAAAAGACAGTCTCTTCAATAAGTGGTGCTGGGAAAACTGGACAGCTACATGTAAAAGAATGAAATTAGAACACTCCCTAACACCATACACAAAAATGAACTCAAAATGGATTAAAGACCTAAATGTAAGACCAGACAATATAAAACTCTTAGAGGAAAACATAGGAAGAACACTCTTTGACATCAACAACAGCAAGATCTTTTTGACTCACCTCCTAGAGTAATGGAAATAAAAACAAAAATAAACAAATGGGACCTAATGAAACTTAAAAACTTTTACACACCAAAGGAAACTATAAACAAGATGAAAAGACAACCCTCAGAATGGGAGAAAAAATTTGCAAATGAATCAACAGACAAAGGATTAATCTAAAAAATATATAAACAGCTCATGTAACTCAATATTAAAAAAAGAAGCAACCCAATCCAAAAATGGGCAGAAGACCTAAATAGTCATTTCTAAAAAGAAGACATGCAGATGGCCAAGAAGCACATGAAAAGCTGCTCAACATCACTAATTATTAGACAAATGCAAATCAAAATTACAATGAGGTATCACTTCACACTGGTTAGAATGGGCATTATCAGAAAATCTACAACAACAAATTCTGGACAGGGTGTGGAGAAAAGGGAACCCTCTTACACTGTTGGTGGGAATGTAAATTGATACAGCCACCATGGAGAACAGTATGGAGGTTCCTTAAAAACTAAAAGTAGAACTACCATAGGACCCAGCAATCCCTCTACTGGGCATATACCCAAAGAAAACCATAATTCAAAAAGACACATGCACCCCAATGTTCATTGCAGCACTGTTTACAAAAGCCAGGTCATGGAAGCAACCTAAATGCCCATTGACAGACGAATGGATAAAGAAGATGTGGTACATATATACAATGGAATATTACTCAGCCATAAAGAGGAACGAAATTGGGTCATTTGTAGAGACGTGTATGGACCTAGAGACTGTCATACAGAGTGAAGTAAGTCAGAATGAGAAAAACAAATATCATATATTAACTCATATATGTGGGATCTAGAAAAATAGTACAGATGAACCAGTTTGCAAGGCAGGAATAGAGACACGATGTAGAGAACAAATATATGGACACCAACCGGGGAAAGCGGGGTGGGAGGGGGTGGTGGTGGGATGAATTGGGAGATTGGGACTGACATATATACACTAAAATGTATAAAATAGATACCTAATAAGAACCTGCTGTATAAAAAATAAATAAAAGAAGGTGCTTCAAGAACACAGACACCTAAGTAAGGTCACCTATCCCTCATAAGGCTAAAGGTGTAAGGCTGCTGTTACCTAAGTATGGTTCATGCGCCCAAAGGAGGCCCTTTCAGGGTGGTTTACCAAACTCGAGTTTTCTCTCTTTTGTTGCAGATTAGTACTGCCCACAGGATTCACAGTGACCCACCCCCCCCCCCAGCCATTATCTCTCTCTCTCACTTTTTGTACACGTCCCTCCTCTCTGGTACACTGGTCTACAAATTCTAGGTGCTTCAAGATCCCCAATCTCCTATTCCGTCTCAATCTCACAGTGAGACAGCTGAGCTATTTTTGGTAAATCCCTCCCGCACTGGTGCCGAGAAGCTGCCTCCATGAAGTAAGCTAGGCAATGTTCGGGCTCACCTCATCTGTTTTCCTTATCTCTGTGCTACCTGTAGTCCAATGTCTAAAAGCTGTTTCATATAGTTTGTCCAATGGAAGGAAGGTCAACTCTACCTTTATCAGTGAAGAAGTTACAGTAATTTGTTTTTATTGTATCTTACAAATATGTCATTTCATGATGGATAGGGATAAAATCCTTTTCAACCAACCACAAATTACTTGAGACCTGCCTTAGGTATGTTTCCTCGGTGGCATGCTGAATGAGTCTTGGGGATGAACAGTAATTCAGGCAAAGGATTTGGGGAGATTAGGGAGCACTTTCTAGGCAGATGAATCCCTCTCTTACCCATGGGAGTCATGGACACATATGCAAGGAAGAGACCTCTGACTATTCCAGTTAAAAATTCTGCCTGGGATTATTTGGGTAGCTAGAGATACTTGTACCATGCAGAAAATGATGGAAGCAACAACTGAATATTTCCCTAAGCATGCTCGTGTTTAGAGCTCTCTTCTGAGTCCTGTCCCATTCCCCTTTATCTATGCCTCAAGCTATTAATATTTTATCAGGAAAAAGGTCAGATATAGCTGTGGTGCAATTTTCAAGATGAGACCCGGAGGGCGGGGTTTCCTACAAATGTGGTTCCTCTTTTTATTCAGGTGCTGGTTTGACTTGTTTACTTTGTAGCCACAAGACAGATTACTGTTGCTGTGCAGAAAGGGGCTCTCAGTTTCTAAGTGAGGAGTTTCTATAATATTCAGCTGCAAACTAGCCCCATTAGATTTGGTGTATTCTAGGGAGCAAGGACCACTGCCAACATGTTTTCTGCCACTCACTCTGTTCTTGTGATCTTCTTAATATTCAGTAAGTAACATTTTATCCTAAATGTTCATGATTTTTCATTTTCCTATAATTATAGGTAACTTTAGTTTTCTTCTCTGGCTGAAAACTCTCCTTCTGTCCATTTATAACATAAAAAAGTGATTCTCTTGTAGGAGGGACCAATGGAGACTCAGTGAACCAGACAGAAGGCCCAGTGACTGTCTCAGAGGGGGCGCCTAGGACCCTGAACTGCACTTACCAGACCTCTGATCCAGGTTCCTATCTTTTCTGGTACGTCCAGTATCTCAACAAAGCTCCGCAACTCCTCCTGATGGGCTCGAAGGCAAACCAGAGGGCAGAGCATCAAGGTTTTCAGGCCATTCTTGTTACGAGGGACAGCTCCTTCCACCTGCAGAAAACCTCAATGCAAGCATCAGACTCGGCTGTGTACTACTGTGCTCTGAGTGACACGGTGAGAGGGGCTGCAGGGGGAGCTGAACACAAACCCAAGGGGAGCAGGAGGGCTGAAGTGAGCAGCCTTGGGAGGAGGAGGTATATTCTCTCCTCGGGCAGTGTTTAGTTTATTTAGAGCTTTTCAGGAAAATAAATCAAGGTCAGATCCAATTCCTAGAAACCCAGGAGGCTGGGACTTGCTCGTCAGGGAGAATAGGGTGGATGTCAGTCTTAAAGAAGACCCAAGCTCTGATCCCCAGAAGCATCCGTGTTCAGCCAGAAAGACTCCTCCCTTCTCTAGACTGACTTTCAAAAACATCTATTTTCTCTTAATGTAAGATGGATGTTAGATGTCACGATATTAATATATTCATTTAGGGAAGAGAAAAGGAATAGATGACTAAAAGCTGCATCAGCTGAATCACAATCATATATCAGCACAGGGATGCCAAACAAATCATACACAAATTTTCACGCGGCTGAGACGTAACGCTGTTGAGGCGCTGCTCTCAGTGAAATGAGCCAGAGCTGCTGCAGCAGTGGGATGAAAAGGCATTTGTGATTTTTGAATGGCTACATTTTTGATATAAGGAACTAGGAATGCATGGTCTGGTGATTTTGCCTTCATTTTGACTATAGGATGGGATACTTGAAAGCAAGGTGTTTCTAGCACAGACTGACTATTGATTGGCATTAGACACGTACAGCTGGACAAATTTTGTCCACCAGGAAACTTGCTGTGTGATAGCATTAAGCAGACAAGGAACTTTATCCAATGTAAATTTCCGCAGGAACCAATGCCTTGCAGTGAAGGAAGAAAAGTTATGATGACTGAGGGTAAATAGTTTGATCTTCCTGTCTGGAAGAAGGATCTGTGAGCTTATTTCACTGTAGATTTTGGCTGCAGGCCAAGAAAAAAAAAAAGCCATACAAAAACATGGATGACTATTTGTTCTCAGAAGTCACCATAATCATAACAAATTGTATTGCTCATAAAACTTATGTCTATCCTAGATGCATTGGCTGCATATGGCAAATGGCTGCAGCACTGATATAATTGTTGTCAACTTAATTACAATAAAGTCTAAATAGGCAGGTTAGATTCACCAACCAGGTCAAAAAGCCATGACATGCCACAGGCAAACTGATAGCAGCAAGTTACATTTCCTGTTCTGGTGCAGAAGCATCTCACACTTCAGTACTTGTGCACGTGCCCTCTCAGGCACAGGGCAGGCATTTAGACCTGAATTTGAGACAGAACACAGCACATTTCACTCAGAGGAAGAGCTTCCAACATGGGGTTCCCTGGCCTGGTGAGAGTTGTCATAGCCTCCATCCACCTTGGTAAGGCTGGTAAGTATGGCCATAAACAGACTCAGCTCCACTCAGCTCCCATGTTTGGGGGTAGGGCAGGTTATTATTGTCTGGTGGTGTGTAGGAGAGTTGCGTAATGGGTAGAGGAATTAGAAGTCTTAGTCCTGATTGTCCCTTGTAGCCCTCGGGGTTCCACCAGGAGAATCAGCCTAATTCTTTCTCTCTGTCTGTCTGCCTCTCTCCATATATATTATATATATAAATTTTTTTCTTCTCCGCAGGATCCATCACAGCCCAGAAAGTAACTCAAAACCAGCCAGCGGCTTCCCTGGTGGTGCAGTGGTTGAAAATCTGCCTGCTAATACAGGGGACATGGGTTCGAGCCCTGGTCTGGAAGGATCCCACATGCTGCGGAGCAACTAGGCCCGTGAGCCACAACTACTGAGCCTGCGCGTCTGGAGCCTGTGCTCCGCAACAAGAGAGGCTGCGATAGTGAGAGGCCCGCGCACCGCGATGAAGAGTGGCGCCTGCTGGGCACAACAAGAAAAAGCCCTCGCACAGAAACTAAGACCCAACACAGCAAAAATAAATAAATTAATTACTAAACTCCTACCCCCAACATCTTCTTAAAAAAAAAAAAAAGAATTTTAAAAAAAAAAAAAAGGACCAGCCAGAAATTTCTATGCTGGAGAAGGAGGATGTAACCTTGGATTGTGTATATGAAGCTAGTAGTTACAGTTATTATTTATTCTGGTACAAACAAACACCAAGTGGGGAAATGATTTTCCTTATTCATCAGGAGTCTTACAATGAGTGAATACAACAGGGGGTTGGTAGTTTTTGGACTTCCAGAAAACGGCCAGTTCCATCAGCCTCACCATCACAGCCTTGCAGCTTGGGGACTCAGCAGTGTATTTCTGTGCTCTGAGAGACCACAGTGATGCCGGTCCCTGTGGGAACCCCACAGAAACCTCAGATCTCAACGTGAGGTGTCCCCCAGCTATGAAAACCTTAGGGAGATTCTCGGGAAGGACAGGAGAAGGCAGGGGCCGTGTCAACGGGGTAGGGGAGTTAGAAGTGGAAACCTCTCTCTAAGGAAAATGCTATCTCTCTGGCTCAGAGAACATATCTAAAAGTGTCATTCATCAAAAGCATCTTTATCGTCAATTCTTCATCTTGAAGTAGATCATTTGCCAAAAAAATATTTAAAACTTTTTTATGGTGATTATATTAAAGCAAGTGATTTGGTTTAAAAAAATTCAGGAATATTTGGCCAAATCTGCACCTGAATTGTTAGACTTTTAGGTTCACTGCACAAATATTCATGCATTGCTGACTAAGTCTTGTCATTATGTTAGATCTGAAGTATCTGTCAATTGGCACTTCTTGGACTCTCCCTGTCCCATTGTCTCATGCTGTGCCATGAATGACCTGGAATGATGTACACAGAATAAATGTCACCACAAGACTTGACACCAAGGAGGAATGAAGCTCTTCAGTTCGCTCAGAACCAGCCCCATTACCTGATCACATTCTCTATATGCAAGTTTAATGCAGATAAAATAGAATATCCAAAGAAGTAATACTCAAAACAAAACAGAACAACTCAAAAATTCTACTAGTCAGGAAAAACTCTGCTACAGAATCACATCTTATAGGATGTTTTCCATTCTGCGTTTTTACCCAACAGTATATTGTGAAATTATTATTTGCCCAGCATTATTTACATATCAAAATCACAGATTCTCATGGTGATATTCCAATGTATCATTTTTTTCTTTAAGAAGATATTGGGGGTAGGAGTTTATTAATTAATTTATTTTTGCTGTGTTGGGTCTTCGTTTCTGTGCGAGGGCTTTCTCCAGTTGTGGCAAGCGGGGGCCACTCTTCATCGTGGTGTGCGGGCCTCTTCACTATCACGGCCTCTCCTGTTGCGGAGCACAGGCTCCAGACGCGCAGGCTCAGTAGTTGTGGCTCACGGGCCTAGTTGCTCCGCGGCATGTGGGATCCTTCCAGACCAGGGCTCGAACCCGTGTCCCCTGCATTAGCAGGCAGATTCTCAACCACTGCGCCACCAGGGAAGCCCCCAATGTATGATTTTATAATACTTTTTTGGCAAATTCTGTCTTACTAGCTGTTTAGATTGTTTTACTCACAGTAACAAATAATGCTGGAATGAACACACGGGTATTTGATGATTTCCTTGATAATTCCCAGGAGGTGAAGAGGAATTTACCTTTAGTCTTTCTGGTATGGGCTCCCTGATCATTTCTGTGACCCTGGAGTATAGACATTTTCACTCTGCAACTACTAAACACTCATATTTTTCCTGTTACACAATATTCTGTTACATCAAGGCGTTGCTGTACAGTTTAGCTCCTAATGACTCCAGATGGCCTCAATTTCAGACAATTCTGTACCACATATGTTCAAAGTAGCTGTAATATAACATCTAAAAGAGTAATGTCTCTGTGCTATTGTATGGTGATATTAGGTGGCAATTAACCTGGTGGATATGTTTTCATCTGGAATTCCAAAAAGAAAGATATTCTTCCTTGTGTAAGGATTTTCTATCCCTACTATACAAAAAACAACGATCCCAATACAGAACAACTTTCCAGAAAAGAAAGCATAAGTGTGTGTGCGTGCGTGCGTGTGTGTGTGTGTGTGTGTGTCAGGGAGAAGGAGAGAGAGAGAGAGAGAGAGAGAGAGAGAGAGAAAACACGATAGACGTATGTAGCAAAGCCATGAAGTAATTAACTAAACAGTTGAATTTCGTAAAACGTATTGGAAGTAAGCAGTCTTTCAGACACAACTTTTAATGAAGAAAATAGATGTAAGTAGTTTACAAGGGAATAAATCAAAGATTTGAAGCAGGAAAAATGTATCTTAGAATCTGGTGCAGGAAGCGGTATTGGCGAGAGGTACTCAAAGGAGGATTCCCAAAAGTTAGCAAAAATTTTTAAAAACACCAGACCGAAAATAATCAATGACCTATCTTGTTTAACAATTATTTCAATCTATTTGTACTTTGAAAGTCTGAGAAATCTTCTAAAATGTTGTGGATAACATGCATACCAGCTCAAACTGGAGCCGTTGTAAAATCACGGTCACTAGTCTCTACTTGATCCCTAACATCCCCCAAATCATATCCCGTCTCCTTCATCAATGAGCTGTCTAATCATAATCGCCTTTTTAAATTTTCTTGATTGTCACATAACTCTAATATTTCTAATATCTCCATCAGATTATTTTGCCAATAAATAAGTAAATGCCATCTGGGAAGGAATGCATTAACAGTGTGCCTGTAACTTGTTTTCTGCTTCCTCTGAGGTCACCTGAGGCCTTTGGGGTTTCCTGAGCTGACCTCTTTGTGGACACAGTATTCTCATTTATACTTGAAAACTAAAGAGGAGTTTTTAGGAGTTGTCCGTACTAAGTTCTTATCCAGAATGACCTTAGCAGGACACCCAGGGTATTTCTAGATTATTCATTGCAAATAAACTAGAATTTATGGACATGGGATATATCTGATTGGAAAATGGCAGTCAACTAATGTTGGATCTCTTGTACATGATTAGAAAAACCTGAAAGACCCCAAACCTCAATGACTTCCCTGTTGCAACCTGTGTTGCTATAGTTGATGCTTCTCATACTGAACCCCAAGTCTGTCCTGGTGTTAAAAAAGGGACTTTGTGAAGCTTCATTTGAACAATTCATGAGCTCCCAGAGACTGAAGCTGGGTCTGCTGCTCTTTCTTGCTTGGTTTTGCTCTTCAGAAGCCCTGTTTTATCCCCTTCAGGTCACTACCATCCTTCCAAGGAAACCACAGTCCCATAGATAGATTGGTTTTGCCCATTTCTGAACATTATACAACTAAAATAATATAGTTTGTATTTTTTTCTATCTGGATATTTTTCTAAATATCAGATTTGTAAGAGTCATCCATGTTGTATACAGTTTAGTTTATTCTCATTGCTGTATGAACATACCGGAATTTATTTAGCTACCTGCTTAAATGGTTCCTTGGATTTTTCCTGCCTTTGTCTGTTATCAATAGTGGTATTATGAATATTCTTATACACGTTCTTTGGTGAACATATTTACACACTGCTATTGGGCATATATATTCGAATTTCTGGATTAAAGGATATACATATATCTATCTGGCTTTAATTCCTCCACTAGCTAAGCCCTCAAAGGGTGCTAATAAACTCGGTGTTGTAAATCAACCGAAATTTCCAAACCTCATCATTGCTGACCTCTCAGAAACTTTAGACACATGAGTTGTGACCATTTACTCTTGCTTCAAATCCTCTCTTCCTTAGAGAAAGTTTCTCTCTTTCTTAGAGAAACAGCTTCTTCTCTGACAAAACACTCTCTGAGGTTTGTACCTACTTCTTGGGCTGTTTCCTCTCTCACTCCCGCACACACCTTCATCTCCCTTCCAGTCATTAACTATTGCGTGTCTGCAAGGTTTAGCTCTAGACTGTGTCCTCTCTTTGTGTTATTCTCTCTCTCTCTCTGACATTTTACTCATGTCTACATGACTCCGTGTCATACCTCATCATCTACTTTCTCTAGCTTCTCACTCAATTTAACAAGTACGAGCCACCTTTCTGTCACATATACACAGAGATAAAAATAACAGAGTAATCAGCATTCTGGCCATAAGTACAGTAAAGTGAGAGAAATTGTCATTGCCGCCTAGTGTGACCCTCTGAATCCTCCAAACTCCAGGGGATTCATTTCAAACTCTCTGAGCCAATCTTCTGAATCTCCTCTAACTTGGCTTGAGGAAGATTGAGGAAGACACACCATCACAGCTTCACTTCTGTTTGCTCTAACTCTTCAGTGAATTATCAGTTTTCTCATATATCATTACTCTGCATGATAGGCTAAGGAAAGTTGAACAAATGCACTTCATATATGTTTTGGAAGTGTACCCAAGCATGTATTGTGGACTCTCTCCATCGGTTCTCATGTACTGAAGGCTCTCTTCCAAGTCCAAGACAAAAGGAAGTGTTGCAATTAATATGTTTTTATAATCTACATCTATATCTATACTTATGTATAGACTTCTAAAATTCCTGCTATGCCTGTAACTGTGAGTTCCATACAGTCAGGAAACATGTATGTATTGTACATTACACAGTACATGGCACATAGTGGTTGCACATTAAATATTGGCTAACTGAAGAATGAATTAATTGACAATATCAACAGATACAGAGCTTCTACCCTTTGGATGCTGTTAGATAATTGTGTATCAATTAGTTCTTGTATTCGTCCAATTCTCATCACCATAAGAATACTTCTATTTCCATGTACCATAAATCCCCTTTCTGTTTGTACAGATTTTCGTCATATGGTACTATTTTCAGGTTTGCAATTAGATGGTCTCCCTCTTGTTGGCGTAGACAGAGCCATCTTCATCACCTGAGTGAGTCTATAGGAAGATGTATATCGAATTCATTTTCTTGTGGACTTGGAAGTCCCTCTTATCGGTGAGTCTTCCGGTTTCACCTGGTGATGACGTATTCCTGCATAATCTCTTTTCTGCTTTCTTCTCTAGAGCTTTTATCTTAGAATTTCAGCCTCAAATATTTATTTCCTGTGGCTAGAGATATGAGTCCTATAACGCTAAGGGTGGTAGTGGGCAGAGAGTGGGGGAGTGGTCCAGGCCGAAAGAAAATCACAGTTAACTTAGTTCTCTTTGAGTCCCAATATTTTCCTTTCCATCCTAATTCCTAGGGCTCAAAGGAAATGACCTTTTTATAATAGGTGTTCTCCATACACTAGATGTTGCCCATGAGTACAATTGGATGGAGTTAAACTATCTGTTTCTATTTATCTTTACCATTGCCATCACTTGTTCTGCTTCTTTGTATATTTTTAATTTCCAGTCTAGTGACCTAGTTTGGGGGTAGATATTCCTACCATTGGGAGTCCTAGCTTGAGACAAGAAAAAAGTCTTGTCTGTTTTTCTAACTTCCTGATTCTGGTTCCAAGGGCTGAATTATTTCAATCAAGAATCCTTTTAAGTTCCTGGATTCTCAACCCTTAAGAAAACTTTTAGGAAGTATTATCCTCGATTGTAATATTGGTATTTTAAAAGTTCTCCTACGAGAGCAAAAATCAGGACTCTGCCTCTGGCACAGCAGAAAGAAGAGTCACTACATCCTTGGGGAAATGAGCTATTTGACCTTGGAATGGTGACTGTGCAAAAAGGTAGATGGAAGCATGTAATTTTAGCAAAAAGTAATAAGAGAAAGAGGGAATTCTCTTTCTTGTGACAATTTGTAGAGAATATTCTCTTTTTCAAGAAACACATGCTCAATTATAGGAAAGAAGTTATAGACAAGGAAGAGACTCTCACTTTAGTTCACTTTGATGACTTAAATATTAATAGGCATTTGTTTTCTCAGAGAATTTTAAAGTTTAGAAGAATGTGAATTTTAGGAAAGATTACAGTTATCCTCGATCATAAGATAGATGTAACGATTTTCCAAATCTCTACTAGAAAACATTGCCCTGTAATACATGATAGATGATTTCAGAGGCTGATATGTTGAGAAGGGTTTGGGTTTGTACTATAGTTTTAACTTTACTTTTAATTTAGAGAAATCACAGTAAGTATAAAAAGGGAAGCTCACAGGCTCAAAGCATAAAAGTTTTTTTCAGTCTTCTATGAGAAGTGCTCAAGCTACATTTTGGTTATGTTGCTTTGAACTAGTTACTTGATAACAGCAAATAGGTAAAGCTTAAGACAAAGATGATGACAGATTCCTCTTTTCTAAAAAAGATCTTCTTAAAAATATACATTATAAAAATCAACTCAAAATGGATCATAGACTTAAATGTAAAATATAAACTATGAAACTTGAAAAAAAATAAGAGAAAATCGTCAGGCCTGGGGCTAAGTAAATCTTAGATTTGACACCAAAAGCATGATACACACACACACGAACATACACACACACACACACACCTAACTGAATCAAATTTAAAAACTTTTCCTCTACAAAAGACCCTGTTAAGAATATGAAAAGATAAGCTACAGACTGGGGGTAAATATTTACAAACCATGTATCTGACATAGTACTTGTATCTAGAATATATAAAGAACTCTAAAAGCTAAATGGTATAGAAAATGAACAACCAATTAGAAAAACGGGTGAAAGACTCAGACTGATATTTCACCAAAGAGGATATACAGATTGCAAATCAGCACATGAAAAGATGCTCAACATCATTAGCCATCAGAGAAACACAAATTAAAACCACAATGAAATATCACTATACAACTATCAGTGGGGTAAAATAAAAAATAGTGACAACACCTAATTCTGGCAAACGTGGGTAAAACTGGATCACTCATAAATTGCTGATGGGAATATAGAATGATACAGGCACTCTGGAAAATAGCCTGGTAATTTCTTATAAAACTAAACATGTAATGCAGACTTGGACACTTATCCTAGATAAATAGAAGACTTTATTTACATAAAAATCTGTACCTGAATATTCATAACAGCTTTATTCACAGCAGCCAAAATATGGAAGCCTGATGTCCCTTAGTAGGTGACTGGTTAAACAAACTGTGGCACGTCCCTACCATGGAATACTACTCAGAAATGAAAAGAAACAAACAGGTTGGATACACACTATTACCTGGACAAATCTCATGTTTTTACTACTCATTCTGAGTGAAAAACATCTCAATGCTTACTTCTATATAATTCCATTTATATAACTATTAAAATAACAAAATCGTAGGGATGAAGAACAGGTTAGTGATTATCAGGGGTTAAGGACTAGGGAAGGGGTGGGTGTGGCTATAAAGGGGTGGCATGAGGAAGCCTTGTGGTTATGAAACAGCTGTGCATCTTGATTGTGGCAGTGATCCTATACATGTGATATACATGAATGCATGAATCTGTACATGTGTAAAATTGCTTAGAAGTACACACGCACACAAATGGCTGCATGTAAACTGTGGAAATATAATAAGCCTTGTGTGTTGTACCAATGTTAATTTCCTGGTTTAGAGACCCCTGGAGGACACAGGGTGAAGAGTACACAGAGTCTCCCTATACATTTTTGGAAACTTCTATGAATCTGTAATTATTTCAAATTAAAAAAAATTTTTTTTTAATTACAAACAAATTTCATAAAAATCACAACTGTAAATCATCTCCTTGGTTTCATTACACATCACACATTCAGCTTCTGGGTTCTTTTAGAGCCTATCCTACAAAGAGCTCCTGCATTAATCCTGCAGTTATCTTTTTCACGTTCTTTCTGAGACACACGTTCAGAAACAGAGAAACACAGCCTTTTAAATATGATTTCTAAGAGTCACAGTTTGCTAAGTGTGACTAGAATAAATCAAATCAAAGGATGAGAAAATGGATACAAGTTAATGACTTTTAGATCACTGAGAAATTATCAGATTTTCAAAGAAAAAGTCAAAGAACAACAAACCCCTTACCTACACTGTTAGTGCAATAATTCTGTGCAGCTTATTCTTTTCTAATCCCTGAGTGTGTGAGGGATGAAGTGACATCAAAGCAGTGCGTCTGAGAGTTGATGTTCTTTTTATGGGTTGTACCTAATGGGGGTAGAGTGTGCTCTTTGGGCAAGTCTGAAGAGAGCTTATATAAATGGTGGTCAACTCTGCAACATCAACACATGTTCAATGACAAAACCCAATGGAGTGGGGCTTCCGGGAAGATGGCGGAAGAGTAAGACGCGGAGATCACCTTCCTCTCCACAGATACACCAGAAATACATCTACACGTGGAACAACTCCTACAGAACACTTACTGAACTCTGGCAGAAGGCCTCAGACCTCCCAAAAGGCAAAACTCCCCACATACATGCGTAGGGCAAAAGAAAAAAGAATAAACAGAGACAAAAGGATAGGGACGGGACCTGCACCAGTGGGAGGGAGCAGTGAAGGAGGAAACGTTTCCACACACTGGGAAGCCCCTTCGCGGGCAGAGACTGCGGGTGGAGGAGGGGGAAAGCTTCGGAACCACAGAGGAGAGCACAGCAACAGGGGTGCCGAGGGCAAAGCGGAGAGATTCCCGCACAGAGGGTCAGGGCCGACCGGCACTCACCAGGCCGAGAGGCTTGTCTGCTCACCCGCCGGGGCGGGCGGGGGCTGGGAGCTGAGGCTCGGGCTTTGGTCGGAGCGCCGGGAGAGGACTGGGGTTGGTGGCGAGAACACAGCCTGCAGGGGGTTAGTGCACCACGGCTAGCCGGGAGGGAGTCCGGGGAAAAGTCTGGACCTGCCGAAGAGGCAAGAGACTTTTTCTTCCCTCTTTGTTTCCTGGTGCGCGAGGAGAGGGGATTAAGATCGCTGCTTAAAGGAGCTCCAGAGACGGGCGCGAGCCGCGGCTAAAAGCGCAGACCCCAGAGACGGGCAGGAGACGCTAAGGCTGCTGCTGCTGCCGCCACCAAGAAGCCTGTGTAAGAGCACAGGTCACTCTCCACACCCCCCTTCCAGAGAGCCTGTTTAGCCCGCCACTACCGGGGTCCCGGGATGCAGAGACAACTCTCCCGGAAGAACGCACGGCGCGCCTCAGGCTCGTGCAACGTCACGTCGGCCTCTGCCGCCGCACGCTCGCCCCGCCCTCCGTGCCCCTCCCTCCGCCCCGCCTGAGTGAGCCAGAGCCCCCGTATCAGCGGCTCCTTTAACCCCGCCCTGTCTGAGCGAAGAACAGCCGCACTACGGAGACCTACACGCAGAGGCAGGGCCAAATCCAAAGCTGAGCCACTGGGAGCTGTGAGAACAAAGAAGAGAAAGGGAAATCTCTCCCAGAAGCCTCAGAAGCAGCGGATTAAAACTCCACAATCAACTTGATTGTACCCTGCATCTGTGGAATACATGAATAGACAACGAATCATCCCAAATTAAGGAGGTGGAATTTGAGAGGAAGATTTATGATTTTTTCCCCTTTTCATCTTTTTGTGAGTGTGTATGTGTATGCTTCTGTGTGAGATTTTGTCTGTATAGCTTTGCTTCCACCATTTGCCCTAGGGTTCTATCCGTCCGTTTTTGTTTTTAATTTTTTTCTCTCAATAATTATTTTTTTAATTTTAATAACTTTATTATGTTTTATCTTATTTTACTTTATCTTCTTTCTTTCTGTTTTCCTTCCTTCCCTCCTTCCTCCCTCCCTTCTTTCTTTCTTTCGACTTCTACTAATTCTTTCTTTCTACTTTTTCTCCCTTTTATTCTGAGCCGTGTGGATGAAAGGCTCTTGGTGCTACAGCCAGGAGTCAGTGCTGTGCCTCTGAGGTGGGAGAGCCAACTTCAGGACACTGGTCCACAAGAGACCTCCCAGCTCCACATAATAGCAAACGGCGAAAATCTCCCAGAGATCTCCATCTCAACACTAGCACCCAGCTTCACTCAACGACCAGCAAGCTACAGTGCTGGACATCCTATGCCAAACAACTAGCAAGACACGAACACAATCCCACCCATTAGCAGAGAGACTGCCTAAAATCATAATAAGTCCACAGACACCCCAAAACACACCACCAGACGTGGACCTGCCCACCAGAAACACAAGATCCAGCCTCATCCACCAGAACACAGGCACTAGTCCCCTCCACCAGGAAGCCTACACAAACCACTGAACCAACCTTAGCCACTGGGAACAGACACCAAAAACAACGGGAATTACGAACCTGCAGCCTGCAAAAAGGAGACCCCAAACACAGTAAGATAAGCAAAATGAGAAGACAGAAAAACAGCAGATGAAGGAGCAAGATAAAAACCCACCAAACCTAACAAATGAAGAGGAAATAGGCAGTCTACCTGAAAAAGAATTCAGAATAATGATAGTAAAGATGATCCAAAATCTTGGAAATAGATAGACAAAATGCAAGAAACATTTAACAAGGACCTAGAAGAACTAAAGATGAAACAAACAACGATGAACAGCACAATAAATGAAATTAAAAATACTCTAGATGGGATCAATAGCAGAATAACTGAGGCAGAAGAACAGATAAGTGACCTGGAAGATAAAATAGTGGAAATAACTACTGCAGAGCAGAATAAAGAAAAAAGAATGAAAAGAACTGGGAAAGTCTCAGAGACCTCTGGGACAACATTCAATGCACCAACATTTAAATTATAGGGATTCCAGAAGAAGAAGAGAAAAAGAAAGGGGTTGAGACAATATTTGAAGAGATTATAGTTGAAAACTTCCCTAATATGGGAAAGGAAATAGTTAATCAAGTCCAGGCAGCACAGAGAGTCCCATACAGGGTAAATCCAAAGAGAAACACACCAAGACACATACTAATCAAACTGTCAAAAATTAAATACAAAGAAAACATATTAAAAGCAGCAAGGGAAAAACAACAAATAACACACAAGGGAATCCCCATAAGGTTCAGAGCTGATCTTTCAGCAGAAACTCTGCAAGCCAGAAGGGATTGGCAGGACATATTTAAAGTGATGAAGGAGAAAAACCTGCAACCAAGATTACTCAGCAAGGATCTCATTCAGATGTGATGGAGAACTTAAAACGTTTACAGACAAGGAAAAGCTGAGAGTGTTCAGCACCACCAAACCAGCTTTACAACAACTGCTAAAGAAACTTCTCTAGGCAAGAAACACAAGAGAAGCAAAAGACCTACAATAACAAACCCAAAACAATTAAGAAAATGGGAATAGGAACATACATATCGATAATTACCTTAAATGTAAATGGACTAAATGCTCCCACCAAAAGACACAGATTGGCTGAATGGATACAAAAACAAGACCCATATATTTGCTGTCTACAATAGACCCACTTCAGACCTAGAGACACATACAGACTGAAAGTAAGGGGATGGAAAAAGATATTTCATGCAAATGGAAACCAAAAGCAAGCTGGAGTAGCAATTCTCATATCAGACAAAATAGACTTGAAAATAAAGACTATTAGAAGAGACAAAGAAGGACACTACATAATGATCAAGGGATCGATCCAAGAAGAAGATATAACAATTGTAAATATTTATGCACCCAACATAGGAGCACCTCAATACATAAGGCAAATAGTAACAGCCATGAAAGAGGAAATCGACAGTAACACATTCATAGTAGGGGGCTTTAACACCCCACTTTCATCAATGGACAGATCATCCAAAATGAAAATACATAATGAAACACAAGCTTTAAATGATACATTAAACAAGATGGACTTAATTGATATTTATAGGACATTCCATCCAAAAACAACAGAATACACATTTTTCTCAAGTGCTCATGGAACATTCTCCAGGATAGATCATATCTTGGGTCACAGATCAAGCCTTGGTAACTTTAAGAAAATTCAAATTGTATCAAGTATCTTTTCCGACCACAACGCTATGAGACTACATATCAATTACAGGAAAAGATCTGTAAAAAATACAAACACATGGAGGATGAACAATACACTACTTAATAACGAAGTGATCACTGAAGAAATCAAAGAGGAAATTAAAAAAATTCCTAGAAACAAATGACAATGGAGACATGATGACCCAAAATCTATGGGATGCAGCAAAAGCAGTACTAAGAGGGAAGTTTATAGCAATACAATCCTACCTTAAGAAATAGGAAACATCTCGAATAAACAACCTAACCTTGCACCTAAAGCAATTAGAGAAAGAACAAACAACCCCGAAAGTTAGCAGAAGGAAAGAAATCATAAAAATCAAATCAGAAATCAATGAAAAAGAAATGAAGGAAACAATAGCAAAGATCAAAAAAACTAAAAGCTGGTTTTTTGAGAAGATAAACAAAATTGATAAACCATTAGCCAGACTCATCAAGAAAAAAAGGGAGAAGACTCAAATCAATAGAATTAGAAATGAAAAAGGAGAAGTAACAACTGACACTGCAGAAATACAAAAGATCATGAGAGATTACTACAAGCAACTCTATGCCAATAAAATGGACAACCTGGAAGAAATGGACAAATTCTTAGAAATGCACAACCTGCCAAGACTGCATCAGGAAGAAATAGAAAATATGAACAGACCAATCACAAGCACTGAAATTGAAACTGTGATTAAAAATCTTCCAACAAACAAAAGCGCAGGACCAGGTGGCTTCACAGGCGAATTCTACTAAACATTTAGAGAAGAGCTAACAGCTATCCTTCTCAAACGCTTGCAAAATACAGCAGAGGGAGGAACACTCCAAAACTCATTCTACGAGGCCACCATCACTCTGATACCAAAACCAGACAAGGATGTCACAAAGAAAGAAAACTACAGGTCAATATCACTGATGAACATAGATGCAAAAATCCTCAACAAAATACTAGCAAACAGAATCCAACAGCACATTAAAAGGATCATACACCATGATCAAGTGGGATTTATTCCAGGAATGCAAGGATTCTTCAATATACGCAAATCAATGTGATACACCATATTAACAAACTGAAGGAGAAAAACCATATTATCATCTCAATAGATGCAGAGAAAGCTTTCAACACCCATTTATGATAAAAACCCTGCAGAAAGTAGGCATAGAGGGAACATTCCTCAACATAATAAAGGCCATATATGACAAACCCACAGCCAACATCATCCTCAATGGTGAAAAACTGAAAGCATTTCCACTAAAATCAGGAACAAGACAAGGTTGCCCACTCTCACCACTCTTATTCAACATAGTTTTGGAAGTTTTAGCCACAGCAATCAGAGAAGAAAAGGAAATAAAAGGAATCCAAGTCGGAAAAGAAGAAGTAAAGCTGTCACTGTTTGCAGATTACATGATACTATACATAGAGAGTCCTAAAGATCCTACCAGAAAACTACTAGAGCTAATCAATGAATTTGGTAAAGTTACAGGATACAAAATTAATGCACAGAAATCTCTGGTATTCCTATACACTAATGATGAAAAATCTGAAAGTGAAATCAAGAAAACACTCCCATTTACCACTGCAACAAAAAGAATAAAATATCTAGGAATAAACCTACCTAAGAAGATAAAAGACCTGTATGCAGAAAATTATAAGACACTGATGGAAGAAATTAAAGATGATACAAATAGATGGAGAGATATACCATGTTCTTGGATTGGAAGAATCAACATTGTGAAAATGACTTTACTACCCAAAGCAATGTACAGATTCAATGCAATCCCTATCAAACTACCACTGGGATTTTTCACAGAACTAGAACGAAAAATTTCACAATTTGTATGGAAACACAAAAGACCCCGAATAGCCAAAGCAATTTTGAGAACGAAAAACGGAGCTGGAGGAATCAGGCTCCCTGACTTCAGACTATACTACAAAGCTATAGTAATCAAGACAGTATGGTACTGGCACAAAAACAGAAAGATAGATCAATGGAACAGGATAGAAAGCCCAGAGATAAACCCACGCACATATGGTCACCTTATCTTTGATAAAGGAGGCAGGAATGTACAGTGGAGAAAGGACAGCCTCTTCAATAAGTGGTGCTGGGAAAACTGGACAGCTACATGTAAAAGTTTGAGATTAGATCACTCCCTAACAGCATACACAAAAATAAGCCCAAAATGGATTAAAGACCTAACTGTAAGGCCAGAAACTATCAAACTCTTAGAGGAAAACATAGGCAGAATACTCTATGACATAAATCACAGCAAGTTCCTTTTTGACCCACCTCTTAGAGAAGTGGAAATAAAAACAAAAATAAACAAATGGGACCTAATAAAACTTCAAAGCTTTTGTACAGCAAAGGAAACCATAAACAAGACCAAAAGACAACCCTCAGAATGGGAAAATATAGTGCAAATGAAGCAAGTGACAAAGGATTAATCTCCAAAATTTATAAGCAGCTCATGCAGCTCAATAAGAAAAAGACAAACAACCCAATCCAAAAATGGGCAGAAGACCTAAATAGACATTTCTGTAAAGAAGATATACAGACTGCCAACAAACACATGAAAGAATGCTCAACATCATTAATCATTAGAGAAATGCAAATCAAAACTACAATGAGATATCATCTCACACCGGTCAGAATGGCCATCATCAAAAAATCTAGAAACAATAAATGCTGGAGAGGGTGTGGAGAAAAGGGAACCCTCTTGCACTGGTGGTGGGAATATAAATTGATACAGGCACTGTGGAGAACAGTATGGACGTTCCTTAAAAAACTACAAATACAACTACCATATAACCCAGCAATCCCAATACTGAGCATATACCCTGAGAAATCCATAACTCAAAAAGAGTCAAGTACCAAAATGTTCAATGCAGCTCTATTTACAATAGCCCGGAGATGGAAACAACCTACGTGTCCATCATCGGATAAATGGATAAAGACGGTGTGGCACATATATACAATGGAATATTACTCAGCCATAAAAAGAAACGAAATTGAGCTGTTTGTAATGAGGTGGATAGACCTACAGTCTGTCATACAGAGTGAAATAAGTCAGAAAGAGAAAGACAAGTACCGTATGCTAACACATATATATGGAATTTAAGGAAAAAAATGTCATGAAGAAGCTAGGGGTAAGACAGGAATAAAGACACAGACCTACTACAGAATGGACTAGAGGATATGGGGAGGGGGAAGGGTGAGCTGTGACAAAGCGAGAGAGAGGCATGGACATATATACACTAACAAATATAAGGTAGATAGCTAGTGGGAAGCAGCGGCATAGCACAGGGAGATCAGCTCGGTGCTTTGTGACCGCCTGGAGGGGTGGGATAGGGAGGGTGGGAGGGAGGGAGACGCAAGAGGGAAGAGATATGGGAACATATGTATATGTATAACTGATTCACTTTGTTATAAAGCAGAAACTAACACACCATTGTAAAGCAATTATACTCTAATAAAGATGTAAAACAAAACAAAAAAAACCCAACGGAGTGTCATAGACCCAAACAAATTAAACAATACTAGTTTTGCTATACGTATCTTCCTGTTCCCCACTCTGCCCTGTGATGTTCTGATCTCTCCAGGGTCTAGAATGGAGAGCTCTGCTTTCCCTCTGCCATGCTCTTCCCTCCTGTTCTCCTAAGATCTATCAAGTTCGTGACCCTGAGTTGTAGTTACACTTGGTCCCTGTAGCCAGGCATAAAATTATTTGAAGCAATGGTTTCTTAACTTATGTTCCCAATTCTCTGTCAAAGAGGTCTCCAGACATATCCACAGCTATTCTATTCCCCCGCTTTTTTCAGCACTCTAGTCCTTTTAAGGTCTCACCTGCTGAGATTCTTCTGTACTATAAAGAGAAACACAATCCATTACACCTATGCTTGGGTTCAACTTTTATAACCTCTGGTAGCAGTTTAGCTTTAAAGGCCAAACATGGAAAAATGAAACGATTCAAATTGCAGGCAGAGAAGGGTTTTCTGATTACTACTTTAAACCTCATATGCACTATGCCCACCAATATAAAAAATGTCCTCCCATCAACTTTTGTCTTTGTAGGGGGCATGGAGTGGGTGCTGTGAGATGTTTGTGTTTGTGACCACCAGGTGGCAGTGGTTCCATTCCTCTCATTCCTCCAGTGCCTTAACTGTCAAAAGCATGACAGCCACTAGAGGATTTGCGCTTGATTGGCTGAGCCACCAACAGAAAGGCTATCTCGTGCATTAGAGAAGGAGAACTAAGACACAGGAGCAGCTCCTCAGGGGAGAAGATTGGGAATCATTAAAATTGTGTCAAGAGTGTGATATCAGGATGGAGAACATGCTGGAATGTGCATTCATAGTCTTGTGGCTTCAGCTTGGCTGTAAGTTGGAGGTTAAGAGATGAGAACCATAAGGGCACATTTATCCAAAGCTGGAGAGAAGAGACAGAGGGGTTTAGTCTCAGCTCATCCCAGGCTTTTTGTTGGAATTTTTCAAAACTGCTGAACTGAAAGCTTTGTTTCATTTCTGATTTTGTTTTCCTGAACAGGGTTGAGGGGAGAAGACAAGGTGGAGCAGAGTCCTCAGACCCTGAAAATCCAGGAGGGAGACAGTCTCATCCTCAACTGCAGCTACACGGTCAGCAATTTTAACGGGCTACTGTGGTATAGACAGGATCCTGGGAAGGGACCCGAACTTCTCTTCCTTCTTTACTCATTTGAGAACGAAAAGCAGAACGAAAGACTGAAAGCCACCTTGTTAAAGAAGGGAAGCTCTCTGCACATCACAGCCCCTAAACCTGAAGACTCAGCCACTTACCTCTGTGCTGTGAAGACACAGTGCTCCCCAGGCACCTGCAGCCTGTACACAAACCCTGCAGCTGGGGCTCTGGAATCAGGGCATCTTTGGTGTTCTCCTTCCTCGAAGAAGTAGTTACTTAGCACCCAGAACCTCTTTCCAAGTAGTCCTATGGAGAATGAAATCTTGTGACACAGCCAGACAGCAGAGATTACTATTCATTCTGTCCAGGATCCTGAGTGATACTGGTATTCAACTTTTTCTTTCATTAAAATGTTTAGGTCAGATTTTGGTATCAAGATTATAATAGTTCATTAGATAAGTTGCAATTTATGGCTCCTTTTCTATCTATAGAAGAATTTGTGCAAGGTTTTTAATAATTTTTTTTTAATTTTCAGAAAGTTCACTAGTGAGCCATCTAAGCATAGTTTCACTTATGGGAGAAACTTAATAATCCTTCAATTATGGATTCAGTTACTTTAACGGGTAAGGGGTTCTTTACATATTTGTTTTTTCTTGTGAAAGTTGGTCAATTTTGTTATTTCCGCACATAGTTTATTATTTGCTACCTTTACTTTCTTTTATTTATCTTGCTACTTTTTCCACTTCTTTGAGTTGCAAGTTTGACTATTGATTCTCAACATTTCTTCTTTCCTAACAAATATAATTTAAATCCATAAATTTGCCTCTAATTACAAATATTCCTTGACTTCCAGTGGGGTTGCGTCCCAATAAACCCATCATAAGTTGAAAATATCTTAAGTCAAAAGTGCATTTAATACACCTAAACTCCGGACATCATAGCTTAGCCTAGCTTACCTTGAACGTGCTCAGAACACTTATATTAGCCTACAGTTGGGCAAGATTATCTAACACAAAGCCTATTTTATAATATGGTGCTGACTCTCTCATGTAATTTATTGAATACTGTACTGAAAACAAAAAGCAGAGTGGTTGTCTGGGTTCAGACCGGTTTTGTTTCGTTTTTGTTAACATCTTTATTGGAGTATAATTGCTTTACAATGGCGTGTTAGGTTCTGCTTTATAACAAAGTGAATCAGCTCTACATATACATATATCCCCATATCTCCTACCTCTTGTGTCTCCCTCCCACCCTCCCTATCCCACCCCTCTAGGTGGTCACAAAGCACCGAGCTGATCTCCCTGTGCTATGCAGCTGCTTCCCACTGGCTATCTATTTTACGTTTGGTAGTAGTGTGATGGTCCTTTACCCTTGTGATACAGTGACTGGCTGGGAGCTGTCCAGCATCAAAAGAGAGCATCATACTAGCCCAGGAAAAGATCAAAATTCAAAATTTGAAGTGTGGTTCCTACTTAATGCATATCACTTTCATACCATTATAAAGTCAGAAAACCGTAAGTCAGGGACCTTCTGTACTGCTTTTGCTGTATCCCACATGTTTGGATATGTCATATATTCATTATTATTCAACTAAAATGTTTGGTAATTTCCATTTGAAGTGGGGATTTTATGTGCCATGATGATATTTCCAGGGACGTAAGATTGGCCAAATCCTGCCCTGCTCACCACTGGGAAGATTCCTCAGGATGCTTATATGTATTAGCTTAATACAAATGGAAAGTGAAGAAGGACTTTCAGCTGAACCAGGACCTGATTACCTCTAAAGCAGGAAAGATGGGTTGAGGTTCAGGCCTAAGTGGAGTTTCCCACTTCCTTCTGAATCCAGAAAAGCAAGCTCAGAATTCCTATAAGGATGAGTAGGAGAGATAGGCCACGCCTCAAACTAGCCAAGGGTTGACTTGATTTTCAAGTATCTGAGCTGAAAGAGAAAGAGAAAGAGGTAGCCAATCACAGCGTACTAAATTAGCTCTCCTTAGATTTGCTTATTATCACAGGTAGGCAAAGACTTAAAATGCAAGCGATATAAGCAGAGTGAGTGGAGTCTTGAGTCCTACATTTTAAGTTAGACTAAGGACTAATTTCCTACTCATAAATGGACTGCGAACAACAGAATCAGCTCTCCTCACCCCTCCCGTGTGGGGAGGGGAAGAGGCAAGGTCTACAAAGAAGGAAAGCAGAAGTGGAAATTTCCTGATTTAGGGAAAGAGAGGTATTCTTTAATCCACACCATCTGGTTTTGTTTAATTTTAATCTTTTGGGTTTACAGCTTTAAAGTCTGCCCAATGTGTTCAGGGAAAGCGATCAGAGAATTATCATGGGATCCTTGTTTCCACCTGCCCTTATTTTGTCATTCGCATCATTACCACAATCATCTTTATTATCATTTATGGAACACTTACCATATGCCAAGTCCATTGCTAAGCACTTTACAACTCATTTTATAATCTAAAAACCGCAAAGTAATATTAACCCATCCTCAGTTGAGGTAAACTAAGGCTTAAGAATGTTTAAAGATGAAGGGATTTCTGAGATAAAGTAAATGCTGCAGGCAATATAAGATGAGATTAAAAAATAAAAACTCCAGAGTTAACCAATTGGACAGTATTTCTCAAAGTTTACTGTACATTTAAGAATCACATTTAGAAAAAATGTATTATTCTGATCAACAGATTCTGATTCAATAGATCTGGCATGAGGTTGGGGGTTTACTTTTTTAGTGAGTTACTTGATGATTTTGGTTCAAGTGACTGGGAGATTTTACTCTGAAAAACTCTGAAAAATATGGAAGACTGCTGAATTTCAGGAGGATGGATGATATGAAAATGTATGTGTTGTGTATTCACTTAGATGTTAGGTGGTTAGAGAACCTCAGAACCCACCTGGGGACACCTAATGCACGTAACACCTTATTCTGATTAAACCATATCCTATTTTGATTAGTAAAAAAAAAACTCTCTTTTTTAATGATAAACAAGGTAATGACTTTTGTTTTCAACAACAGCAAAAAGAAATTTATCCATGGTTTAATGAATGGTGAGATTTGGTATAAAACTGATGTAAGTGCAAGTTTTTGTCACGTTAATGAGCTAGGCCAGCTGTTAGTGGAATGCCTTTTGTAACTGCAGGTACTCAAACGTGAAATGGAGAAAGTCTGAATTCTATGCCAAGGGCTATTGTTATGATGATGGACACTGTTGGATCAAAGATTTCTGTAAGTGTTCATTGTTTATTTGTTTTCATTCTTTATTTTTAATTAAAAAACAAAACCTCTCTATATGTTAAAGGCCATGAGTCAGTTATTTCTTAATATTTCCTCCTCTGTTCTAAAGGTTAAATATATTATACTTCATAGTTTTAATTAATCTTTTTACTCTTTCTGGATTCTTTACAATATTTAAAATTCATATTGAAGAAAGCAATTTACAACACTGATAAAATTTTGTTTATTGCAAAATATAGCACAATAATTATCTGACCTCTGCCTTCATAGTTCTCCTAATAATTTCCAGGAGAGACCACACTGATGACTTATAATTGTTTTATGACCATGTTTAATCTTCTGCCATATCCTCACAGCCAGGCTTTCCTTTTCCTGTATCTGTGGTGACTTGGTTGGTGCAGGGCTTATTATTGAATTTTGTTCCTCAAGCTCATCTAATTGGTAAATATTAATTGATATTACTAATATTATTGGAATATATTTAATTATAATATATATAAATTACACAATATAAAATATTGGACTATATATGTATATTTTTTTATTTTGTCTTAAGAATTAGAAACCTTTATTTAGAATCACTTATAGAATCAAAGAGATTTTTTTTCCATTTAGATGAATAAGATGTACTCTGGAGCATTTTTCATTGTCACAAATTTGGCAGCTGGGACCCAGAACTAGGGACCAAGAGGCATTAAGCGTTCACCATTTTCCATTAAGAACAACTCACAGCCAGGCACTCTAGGATTTATGAAGAAGCAACTGTACAGACCCTGCAACCCCTGATCTTCACTTCTTTAGCTGATGTGAGGGATGCAGCAGTCAGGAGAAGAGTATCATCAGAGTGTTCCACTTTCCCCATGAGCCACTTCAGACATCGCTATCCTAAAATACTTGCTTTTAAAGACAGAGATCATCGGAGTAAAAAGGAAAACTGCATGGCATTCTGTCTTTGGATATCTGTTTCTGGAGCAGATTTTGATCTATTTTTGCATCTACTTAAGCAGAAGATGAGGAAATCAGAGAAGGATGGTACAGTGAAGGGGGGCAGCATTGGGGCTGCCTGGGTGTCTCCACGAGGCACGGTGAGGAGGAGTGAGTGCTGTGTCCCACAGGTGCCACCTCTGAAGGCAGCAGGCCTGAGTCATCAGCCAGTTCTCCACCAGGAAAAGGGGAGACAAGAGGCCATGAGGAGTGCTTCCTGAATGGGATCTGACAGGGAGGGGGAGATCCTGCCCTGAGGAGGCTCCTGAGGGTCCCCGGCTGCTCTCTCACAGGGATGCTCGCACATCGAGGCCATCAGTGGTTGGGCAGGAAAGCAGTGACACCCAAAGGTGCACACCAGGTAAATGAGAAAGTGTCTGCCATTTTAAAACAATTCTTCTTCACTTTTGTTTCTTCCCTAACCTCAAGGGAATTAGAACCAAAGAAAAAAGGCAGAGGAAGAGAACAGAGCAAGCCATGCTGACCTTACTGCAGCCAGGAGTCAAGCCTCAGGTTCAAAGAGCAGAAGAGAGAAATGAAGATGGAAGTTTTAACCAGGGCTGCACTGAGATTTATTTAATACATGAAAGTGGCCCAGAGGTCTTGTGGTTTTCTTTCCAAGATGTCTCTAGGGGACAAGGTTCAATGTTCCTCCAAGGACCCATCGATACTTATGCCTCCTTGCTTTACTCGGATACTCTCTCCTCTCCCCCCTTGCCCCACTTAGAAAATGCTTATTTTGCCTCAGGTAGGCTAACTTGTATTCTTTCAGTGTATCATCTCCTAAATCTGTAACTGATGCTTGTCCTTTGATTTGCCTATAGGACTAAAACTTTTGAAATAAAATGGTAAGCAAGGCAGCTTTATTTTTTTCCCAGCAGTACATCCTTTCTGCCATCACATTCTCAGTGATGAGCTGAGAATCACCCATCTTCCTGAATGAAGGAAACATCATGTGGTTTTAAAAATGAAAAAAAACAAAAACTCTGTAAATACTGCAACAATTGTCTTGTTACACACAGTGATCATTCTAAAAACTTAAATGACCAAAACTGTCCAATCTGTAACATGAGACGCACATCTAAGCTGTTCTCTTCCATTATCCCTACAGTAACTTTACAAAAGCTGGTAGGTGGACTTGCCTGGGATCTGGTGACGGCATTCATGTGTTTAGTCGCAAGAGGGGCCTGCTGTATCTCTGTCAGTAATGTCCCTGATCAGATGGGGAAAGAGTAGTTAGCTCACATGCAATATTGAAGTCATGTGGAAACTATGACAAATGATATATTTTATTCTCTTTGTTATAAGCAGAATAGTCTGGGCATAGCTTCCAAACATTCAATGATTCCTGGCCTTGTCCCAATCCATTATGAAAGGTTTTCTTGCTACTTACAATGGGATGACACACAAACAGGAAGACAGGAAGTGGCTATGCAGCTTTCCAGCTTAATTGATCCATTTTTGTCAATTTTTTGTAGGAACAAAGAAAAGTGTAATTTTTTTTCCAATGGGAAGAGAATTATTTTTCCTCAATCTCTTTTAGTTCTCTTAAACTTGAGAAGATAACAAGAAAACGTTTTCAAGTCTACTCCCCCTTCTTTCTTACAGTGTCTTTCCTTTTTTCCCTCCTTTCTCTCCTCCTGGCCAGTCCACTCTGTGTTGGGGCCGCTAGGCACACGCAGAGAATGGGGAAAGACCAGTTATGAACAGGGTTTGTGGAGCGTAAGGGTGAGTGCCAGGTCTATTGTTTCCTTTATACCAAGACATGCCGTCTATAAATGCCCTCCTATTAACACATTATCCCTAGAAACATTTTAGGAGACCAGAGAATCGGGCAACTTGGCTTCTAGGTTAGGATCTGACCTTAACCTTCTCAGTCACTTTGAGCACATCACCCTCTGTATCTGAGTCTCATTTACTCTTTCTTGTCATTTTTTTAAAAGTATTTCTTTTCTTTAAAATTTTTATGAGTTTATTTATTTTATTTTTGGCTGTGTTGGG
This sequence comes from Lagenorhynchus albirostris, assembly GCF_949774975.1. Classification (NCBI taxonomy): domain Eukaryota; kingdom Metazoa; phylum Chordata; class Mammalia; order Artiodactyla; family Delphinidae; genus Lagenorhynchus; species Lagenorhynchus albirostris. The sequence goes on along the minus strand of NC_083095.1, from coordinate 75,198,106 downwards.
TGTTCGTTGCAGCGCACGGGCTTTCTCTAGTTGCGGAGAGCGGGAGCTACTCTTCGTTGCAGTGCGCAGGCTTCTCATTGCGGTGGCTTCTCTTGTGGAGCATGGGCTGTAGGCGCCTGGGCTTCCGTAGTTGCGGCACATGGGCTCAGTAGTTGTGGCTCACGGGCTCTAGAGCGCAGGCTCAGTAGTTGTGGTGCATGGGCTTAGTTGCTCTGTGGCATGTGGGATCTTCCCAGACCAGGGCTCGAACCCGTGTCCCCTGCATTGGCAGGCAGATTCTTAACCACTGCACCACCAGGGAAGCCCCATCTTTCTTGTCATTTAGAGAGACTTTCCCCCTCCTCTCAAGGCTGTATAAGACTTGGTGTTCTTCCTGAACAGGCCACAGAAATGCCAATAAAAATTCCATTAGAAAAATCTTTTAACTTGCTTATGAACTAAACGTTGTTCAACCGAAAATAAACAGCATACAGACTTCCTACTCCAGTTCTTAATGTGCACTTTTTCATACACAAAAAGAGAAAGAGAAAAGAAAATCACATCATTTGGCTTAGCAGTGGGAGACGTGCCCACAAGATGTCAGTATATGTTTGAACGAATACACAAATTCAGTAAAGTTGCAGGATAGAAAAGCAATACACAAAAATCAGTTGTGTTTCCACATACTACTAACAAACTATCAGAAGGTGATGTTAAGAAAACAATTCCATTTACAATTGCATCGAACAGAAAATATTTAGGAATAAATTTAAACAAGGAAGTGAAAGACCTGTACATTGAAATCTATAAGACATTGATTAAGGAAATTGAGAAGACAAAAATAAATGGGAAGATACTTTGTTCTCATGGACATAAAAAATTCAATTGTTGAAATATCCATAGTACCCAAAGCAATCTACAGATTGAATGAAATCCTTGTCAAAATTCTATGGCACTTTTCACAGAAATAGAACAAAAAAATCCTGAAGTTTGTATGGTACCAAAATAGACCACCAATAGCCAAAGCAATCTAGAGAAAGAGGAACAAAACTGAGGGCATCACATTTGCTTATTTCAAACTATATTACAAAGCTATAGTAGTCAAAACACTGGTACTGGCATAAAAACAGACACATTGATCAATGGAGCAGAATGGAGAGTACAAATATAAGCCCCTGTTTTCTAGGTCCTCCGGCCTGGTGTCAGGCCTGAGCCTCTGAGGTGGGAGAGCTGAGTTCAGGACATTGGACCACTAGAAACCTCCCGGCCACATGTAATATCAATCAGTGAGAGCGCTCCCAGAGATCTCCACCTCAATGTTAAGACCCTGCTCCACCCAATGGCCAGCAAGCTCCAGTGCTGGACACCCTATGCCAAACAACTTGTAAGACAGGAACACAGCCTTACCCATCAGCAGAGAGGCTGCCTAAAATAATATTAAGCTCACAGACACCACAAAACACACCACTGGACGCAGCCCTGACCACCAGAAAGACAAGATCCAACCCCACCCACCAGAACAAAGACACCAGTCCCCTCCACGAGGAAGCCTACACAAGACACTGAACTAACCTTATCCAATGGGGGCAGACACCAAAAGCAAGGGGAATTATGAACCTGCAGCCTGCAAAAAGGAAACCCCAAACACAGTAAGTTAAACAAAATGAGAAGACAGAGAAATATGCAGCAGAGGAAAGAGTAAGGGAAAAACCCACCAGAGTAAAAAATATGAAGTGGAAATAGGCAGTCTACCTGAAAAAGGATTCAGAGTAATGATAGGAAGGATGATCCAAAATCTTGGAAATAGAATGGAGAAAATACAAGAAACGTTTAACAAGGACCTAGAAGAACTAAAGAGCAAACAAACAATGATGAACAACAAAATAAATGAAATTAAAAATTCTCTAGAAGGAATCAATAGAGAATAACTGAGACAGAAGAACGGGTAAGTGACCTGAAAGAGAGAATAGTGGAAATAACTACCACAGAGCGGAATAAAGAAAAAAGAATGGAAAGAATCAACGACAGTCTCAGAGACCTCTGGCACAAAATTAAATGCACCAACATTCGAATTATAGGGGTCCCAGAAGAAGAAGAGAAAGGAAAGGGACTGAGAAAATACTGGAAGAGATTATAGTTGAAAACTTCCCTAATATGGGAAAGGAAATTGTCAGTCAAGTCCAGGAAGTGCAGAGAGTCCCACACAGGATAAATCCAAGGAGAAACACGCCAATTTACATATTAATCAAACTATCAAAAGTTGAATACAAAGAAAAAATATTAAAGGTAGCAAGGGAAAAACAACAAATAATATACAAGGGAATGCCCATAAGGTTAACAGCTGATCTTTCAGCAGAAATTCTGCACGCCAGAAGGGAGTGCCAGGACATATTTTAAGTGATGAAAGGGAAAAACCTACAACCAAGATTACTCTACCCAGCAAGGATCTCATTCAGATCTGATGGACAAATTAAAACCTTTACAGACAAGCAAAAGCTAAGAGGATTCAGCATCACCAAACCAACTTTACAACAAATGCTAAAAGAACTTCTCTAGGCAGGAAACACAAGAGAAGGAAAACACCTACAATAACAAACCCAAAACAATTAAGAAAATGGGAATAGGAACTACATATTGATAATTACCTTCAATGTAAATGGATTAGATGCTCCAACCAAAAGACATAGACTGGCTGAATGGATACAAAAGCAAGACCTGTATATATGCTGTCTACAAGAGACCCACTTCAGACCTAGGGACACATACACACTGAAAGTGAGGGGATGGAAAAAGATATTCCATGCAAATGGAAATCAAAAGAAAGCTGGAGTAGCAATTCTCATATCAGACAAAATAGAGTTTAAAATAAAGACGACTACAAGAGACAAAGAGCGACACTACATAATGATCAAGGGATCAATCCAAGAAGATATAACAATTAAATATTTATACACCCAACATAGGAGCACCTCAATACATAAGGCAAATGCTAATAGCCATAAAAGGGGACATTGACAGTAACACAATCATAGTAGGGGACTTTAACACCTCACTTTCAGCAGTGGACAGATCATCCAAAATGGAAATAAATAAGGAAACAAGCTTTAAATGACACATTAAACAACATGGATTTAATTGACATTTATAGGACATTCCATCCAAAACAACAGAATACACTCTCTTCTCAAGTGCTCATGGAATATTTCTCCAGGATAGATCACATCTTGGGTCACAAATCCAGCCTTGGTAAATTTAAGAAAATTTAAATTATATCAAGTATCTTTACTGACCACAACACTATGAAACAAGATATCAATTACAGGAAAAAAATTGTAAAAAATGCAAACACATGGAGGCTAAACAATACACTACTAAATAAGCAGGAGATCACTGAGAAATCAAAGAGGAAACCAAAAAGTACCTAGAAACAAATGACAATGAAAACACGACGACCCCAAACCTATGGGATGCCCCAAAAGCAGTTCTAAGAGGGAAGTTTACAGCAATACAATCCTACCTTAAGAAACAAGAAAAAGCTCAAATAAACAACCTAAACTTACACCTAAGGCTATTAGAGAAAGAAGAACAAAAGAACCCCAAATTTAGCAGAAGGAAAGAAGTCATAAAGATCAGATCAGGAATAAATGAAAAAGAAATGAAGGAAACAATATCCAAGATCAATAAAACTAAAAGCTCTTTCTTTGAGAAGATAAACAAATTGATAAACCACTAGTCAGACTCATCAAGAAAAAAGAGAAGGAGACTCAAATCAACAGAATTAGAAATGAAAAAGGAGAAGTAACAATTGACACTGCAGAAATACAAAGGATCATGAGGGATTACTACAAGCAACTACATGCCAATAAAACGGACAACCTGGAAGAAATGGACAAATTCTTAGAAAAGCACAACTTTCTGAGACTGAACCAGGAAGAAATAGAAAATATAAATAGCCCAATCACAAGCACTGAAATTGAAACTGTGATTAAAAATCTTCCCACAAACAGAAGCCCAGGACCAGTTGGCTTCACAGGCGATTTCTATCAAACATTTAGAGAAGAGCTAACACCATCCTTCTCAAACTCTTGCAAAATATAGCAGAGGGAGGAACACTCCCAAACTCATTCTATGAGGCCACCATCACCCTGATACCAAAACCAAAGGTGTCACAAAGAAAGAAAACTATAGACCAATATCACTGATGAACATAGATGCAAAAATCCTCAACAAAATACTAGCAAACAGAATCCAACAACACATTAAAAGGATCATAAACCATGACCAAGTGAGGTTTATCCCAGGAATGCAAGGATTTTTCAGTATATGCAAATCAATCAATGTGATACACCATATTAACAAACTGAAGGATAAAAACGATATGATCATCTCAATAGACGCAGAGAAAGCTTTCAACAAAATTCAACACCTATTTATGATAAAAGCTCTCCACAAAGTAGGCATAGAGGGAACTTACCTCAATGTAACAAAGGCCATATATGACAAACCCACAGCCAACATCATCCTCAATGGTGAAAAACTGAAACCACTTCCTCTAAAATCAGGAACAAGACAAAGGTTGTCCACTCTCGCCACTATTATTCAAAATAGTTTTGGAAGTTTTAGCCACAGCAATCAGAAAAGAAAAAGAAATAAAAGGAATCCAAATCGGAAAAGAAGAAGTAAAGCTGTCACTGTTTGCAGATGACATGCTACTATACATAGAGAGTCCTAAAGATGATACCAGAAAACTACTAGAGCTTATAAATGAATCTGGTAAAGTAACAGGACACAAAATTAATGCACAGAAATCTCTTGCATCCTATACACTAATGATGAAAAATCTGAAAGAGAAATTATGGAAACACTCCCATTTACTATTGCAACAAAAAGAATAAAATACCTAGGAATAAACCTACCTAAAGAGTCAAAAGACCTGTATGCAGAAAACTATAAGACACTGATGGAACAAATTAAACAGATTTCTTCAGATGGAGAAACAGATAGAGAGATATACCATGTTCTTCAATTGGAAGAATCAACATTGTGAAAATGACAATACTACCAAAGCAATCTACAGATTCAATGCAATCCCTACCAAACTAACAATGGCATTTTTTTTTAACAGAACTAGAACCAAAAATTTTAAACTTTGCATGGAAACACAAAAGACCCTGAATAGGCAAAGCAATCTTGAGAAAGGAAAATGGATCTGGAGGAATCAGGCTCCCTGACTTCAGACTATGCTACAAAGCTACAGTAATCAAGACAGTATGGTACTGGCACAAAAACAGAAGTCTAGATCAGTGAAACAGGATAGAAAGCCCAGAGATAAACCCACGCACATATGATCACCTTATCTTTGATAAAGGAGGCAAGAATATACAATGGAGAAAAGACAGCCTCTTCAATAAGTGGTGCTGGGAAAACTGGACAGCTACATGTAAAAGAATGAATTAGAACACTTTCTAACACCATACACAAAAATAAACTCAGAATGGATTAAAGACCTAAATGTAAGACCAGACACTATCAAACTCTTAGAGGAAAACATAGGCAGAACACTCCTTGACATAAATCACAGCCAGATCTTTTTTGACCCACCTCCTAGAGAAATGGAAATAAAAACAAAAATAAACAAATGGGACCTAATGAAACTTAAAAGCTTTTTCACAGCAAAGGAAATCATAAACAAGATAAAAAGATAACCCTCAGAATGGGAGAAAATATTTTGTTGCAAACGAAGCAACTGACAAACAATTAATCTCCGAAATATACAAGCAGCTCAATATCAAGGAAACAAACAACCCAATCCAAAACTGGGCAGAAGATCTAAATAGACATTTCTCCGAAGAAGATATACAGATTGCCAACAAATGCATGAAAAGATGCTCAACATCACTACTCATTAGAGAAGTGCAAATCAAAACTACAATGAGGTATCACCTCACACTGCTCAGAATGGCCATCATCAAAAATTCTACTAACAATAAATTTTAGAGAGGGTGTGGAGAAAAGGGAACCCTCTTGCACTGTTGGTGGGAATGTAAATTGATATAGCCACTATGGAGAACAGTATGGAGGTTCCTTAAAACCAGAACTATCATATGACCCAGCAATCCCACTACTGGGCATATACCCTGAGAAAACCGTAATTCAAAAAGAAGCATGTACCACACTGTTCATTGAAACCCTATTTACAAAAGCCAGGACATGGAAGCAACCTAAATGTCCATGGACAGATGAATGAATAAAGAAGATGTGGCACATATATACAATGGAATATTACTCAGCCATAAAAAGAAACGAAATTGAGTTGTTTGTAGTGAGGTGGATGGACCTGGAGTCTGTCATACAGAGTGAAGTAATTCAGAAAGAGAAAAACAAATACCGTATGCTAACACATATATGTGGAATCTAAAAAAAAAGAAAAAAAGTTCTGATGAACTTGGGGGCAGGACAGGAATACAGACGCCGATGTAGAGAATGGACTTGAGTACACAGGGAGGGGGAAGGGTAAGCTGGGACGAAGTGAGTGAGTAGCATTGACATATATACACTACCAAATCTAGAATAGGTAGCTAGTAGGAAGCAGCTGCATCGCACGGGGAGATCACCTCGGTGCTTTGTGCCCACCTAGAGGGGCGTGATAGGGAGGGTCGGGGGGAGATGCAAGAGGGAGGGTATATGGGGATATATGTATACATATAGCTGATTCACTTTGTTATACAGCAGAACCTAACACAACATTGTAAAGCAATTATACTCCAATAAAGATGTTAAAAAACAAAAGTAAAAAGAAACCCATGTGTACATAGTCAATTAATTCATGAAAAAGAAGCCAAAAATATACTTTCAGGAAAGGAAAGTCTCTTCAATAAATGGGGTTAAGAAGAATGGAAAGCCCTATGCAAAAGAATGAAACTGGACACTTATCTTACACCATACACAAAAATCAACTCAAATTGGATTAGAGACTTGAACATAGACCTAACCCAATAAAACTCCTAGAAGAAAACATACAGAACAAATTCCTTGACATCAGTCTTGACAATGATTTTTTGTATTTGACACCAAAAGCAAAGACAACAAAAGCAGTAATAAACAAGTGGGACTACATCAAACTGTGAGGCAAAAGAAACCAGGAACAAAATGAGAAGGCAATCTAGGGAATGGGAGAAAATATTTTCCAATTATATATCTGCTAAGTGGTTAATATCAAAATATATTAAAATATCATATGATCAATAGAAAAACCAATCTGATTAAAAAATAGGCAGATCATCTGAATAAACATTTTCCCAAAGAAGCCATACAAATGGCCAATGGGTGAATTAGAAGATCCTCAACATGACTAATAATCAGGGAAATGAAAATCAAAATGAAAATGAGGTATCACCTTACACCTGTCAGAATGGCTATTATCAAAAAGAAAAGGAAAAAAGTGTTGGTAAGAATGTAAAAAAGAGGGAACCCTGTGAACTGTCAGTGGAAATGTAAATGAGTGCAATGTCTATGGCAAACACTATGGAGATGCCTCAAAAAAATTAAAACGAGCACTACTATACGATCCAGGATTTCCACTTCTGGGTATATACCTGAAGGAAATAAAAGCACCATCTCAAAAAGATATCTCTTCATTGCAGCTCATCTACAATAGCCAAGACTTGGAAACAACCTAAGTGTCCATTGACAGATGAATGAACAAGGATAATGTCATCAAAAAAAAAAGAAACCCTGCCATTTACAACATGGATGAAACTAGAGGGCATAATGTTAAGTGAAGACAAAGTCAAATACTGTATGAAAATTAAAATTAAAAAAATACTGTATGAAATCACTTGTATGTGGAATCTAAAGCACAGGCACAGACATACACACACAGCAGAACTCATAGGTACAGAGAACAGATTGGTGATTCTCAGAATCAGTGGGGATGGGGGTGGGAGTCTGTGAAGGTGTTCCACAGGTACAAACTTCCAGTTAAAGATAAATTCCTCCTGGGGATGCAATGTACAGCATGATGACTATAGTTGAAAAATTTTAAGAAAAGATGTCACTATATGAATTCCTCTGGCTCTCAAAGTTCGTTTTGCTTTTTTTCTAGTAGTTTGAACAGTTTAATAACAAATTCGGAGTAGAATGTATATATGAGTAGAGTAGCTTTCACTTGAATGAAATATACAAGATTAAAATAAGATATAATGCCTAGATGGGAATGCATGGTCAGCATGAGAAAACAGTCATCAAGGATGTCACAGGGAGGCACTAGGGAAGATCTGCGAACCCCAGTAGTGATTCTGTGCCCTCATATGATATGTGAATTTGGAATTCCCATAAAGGAATCAAGGAGAGTCTGAAGACAATCTACAACAGAATAACTCAGTTATTCTCATTGGGGTTTCTTTATGAGGTGCTGAAACAAAAATAAAACGCTTGAAATTTGATCATTTGGCATAAACAACTTCATTAGATGAAATTTCAGGATAAAATGGAAAAGAATCTTCATTCCTTCAATGTCAAGAGAAGAAAATATTTTTATTTTGGAAAGCATTTATACTGTTAATAGTTTTTATATTTTCACTGATTAAGCAGTATGTTATGAGAAGCTTTGTCTTCGTGACAACTATAACGATAATTATAGAATTGCACCAAACAATATATGTGCACTCATGACAAACACATGGCCAAATATTTGGATTTAGAGGACCTGTGGAGCCTTGCTTCCTACAACTTCTAATAAGTTAAGCATAGAGTTACATCACAAGCGAATATGATTTTACTGCCACTACTATCTGTTATTCCAATACACAACTGGAGATATAACAGAAGTCAGAACCCTGTTTTGTTCTCATTTGTCTGAGTGATATTTGCTGTTGTGAAGTTACCAGTTCCCATGATTTGGCGGGTAAGTAGGAAGGAAGGGGGGTGATGGCTTCTGGCTTATCTTTTGTAGGGAAGTCGAGGATCAGTGAACATATTTCACCTTAGAATCGAAATTGGAGGCAAGAAAACAATCAGAAGAACATGAATGAATATTTGCAAACACAGCATGATTCATAATGAATTTGTTTCTGGTAAGCCCTTCAGATTCCATCACAGATTAATTTACTAAATTTGGAAATTTGAAGTAATAAATCTCCTTCCCATATGTCCTTCAATATTGATCACTGGACTGGCCTTTACTATATATAATCATTTATCATTAAACCACAAGGAAAGGGAGCACAATGTTTAAGGCAGGCCAAATCTCCCAACCTGGGTGTTATACACATTCAGACTTGATCCAGCCAGAAACTACATTTCAGAGACAGCTGCTATAGTGCAGCTGAGGGACCTTGCACCTTTACTGTCAGGAACTCAGAGCAGGGCCATTTCAACAAGGGGGAAATCCTGCCATTATGCTGCTCCCCAGACTGCTGTGGGCATTCATGGCTCTCCTCTGCTTAGCTACACATAATTGCAAACCAGGGCCTTGGCTGCCTGTCAGCACTCAGAGGTGAAATGGGACAGAGGAGTAGATGTCTCAACTAAACATACACTCTCACCCCTGCGTCACTCATTAATGAGTTATTTTGACCTTAAAGTCAAAGGACTAGCACTGTTTTAGAGACCTTGTCTGTACTTTCTTTTCTACTTGTCTATTTGCCTTTGGTTCTTTTATTTTAATTCTCCCGTTAAAACAATGAAACCAAATGGAAGATTGACAGCTACATTCCACAAGAACGTGTAACAGTATACAAAACGTCAGTTACCAACTTCTGTGGCATTGACAGGTACTGAGTGTTTACAGCCTGTAGATAACATGTTTTGTAGGAGTGCATTATAGCATTGTGTCACAGAAAGATCTGGCGTGCTTATCTTGACTTTATTTTACAAAGAAAAAAATAATCAGCTCCTCACAAGTGAGACAGAACACTTTGGACCAATGGGATAGAAAATGTGACATCAAGACAAGCATAGGACACACGATCTACTAAGTACAGTTCTACCTGGGGAGGCAACAGGACTGAAGATCCGGAATATCCTGATCTTCCTCAAAGTCTAATAAATAAGACTCAATGTCAGGTTTCAAAAGAATATATTATTCCTGTTATAATTTCATGAAAACATAAAAAACTGAATAGATTCTGAAAACCTGAGGGGCTGATTTTTTAACATTCCATGTTAAAGTAACTTTATTTAGTGAAAACTCTAAATAGAGCCCTAGAACCCGGTTAAAAAAAAGAGATACATTGATTATTTTGGATAATATTGCCTTTCACCAAGAAAGCTGAAAATCTGTGAGTTTTAAAAGAACTCCACTGATTCAGAATGGAGAAAAGTAAAGAGAGGCTAAATGAATGACCAGTAAGTAGATTACAAGAAGGGTGCATACCCTATACTAAATTCTATTTTAAATGGGCCGGCAAAATTATTCTGCTGAATAATTATCAACACGTGTCAACCTGTTTAATCTGTAGTTCCCCTTAGCTCAAAACTTTAATACTAATTTTTCCATGCTCCTTTTCAGATACTGCCTAACAATTACCGTGGGAAGAAAAGTAGACATAGTTTTGTGGTGAGCCAGACTTTTTCCCCATCTGTGCACTGACCACGTGGTCTATGAACATAACACCCTACTTCCTGTTTGGAGGAGTGACACAGGAACCCAGGTACTATGTATATGTGCTGCGAGGCCCTCAAAGACACTGAACTCTCAGCTTGAGGCAGAACTGAAAACATATGTGCAGGGGAATTCTTGCCACATGGTGCTCTCCAGCCTGCCCTGGGTATTGCTGGCCTTCATCTTCTCTGGTAGGGATGGTTCCAAATATGGGTACAAATGTTCAGGTTGAAAGGACTGCACACAGGCACATGGTACTTCACATGGACTTGGGGAGGAAAGGAGGATTGGAGAAAAGAAAGCTTATCATGATTTCAATTTGGTTTTTCTTTGGGTCCTAAATTAGTCTAATTCCTACATTATTTTGTTCACTACTTCAGCTCTGTTTTCTGATTTTTTCCCACAGGATTTGGTGCGGTCCAGAAAGTTACTCAAGTCCAGCCAGCCATATCCAGTCAGCTAGGGGAGGCGGTCACCTTGAGCTGTCAGTATGAAACAAGCTTGAGCTGGTACGTTATTGTTTGGTATAAGCAGCTTCCCAGTGGAGAGATGACTTTCCTTATTCATCAGATTTCTTCTGACCAAAATGCAAAGAATGGCCGCTATTCTGTAAACTTTCAGGAAAGACATAAATTCATCAGCCTCACCATTTCAGCCTTACTGGTGGAAGATTCTGCAAACTACTTCTGTGCTCTCTGGGACCTCACAGTGCTTGAAGTAATAGGAAAAGCCAAACAAAAACCCCAGAGCTCAATAAGAGAGAGCCCCCTTGCTGCGGGAGCCCCGCTGAAAGGCACACCTGCAGATGCCAGACAAGAAATGGTAGTCCTGTGGTTGCTTAATCTGTGGTCTGGATCAGGAGATTTAATTCTAAATAAAATCTCCTGCTATCTCACTTGGGAACAGATGTCCAGAGTAACTTTCTACTAATACATACTCAGTCTTGAATTTTTGACTTTAAGTCCATCACACAGAACATGTGTAAAATTCTCTAATGTTGAAAATTTGCTCCATGATAATTTAAAGTGGCAGTTCCACCTAAAGACACTCACATCACAAACCTGGGTCTAGTTATCTGAAATGGTCATGAAAATCATTTCCTTAGTCCTTTCTCCTTAGACTTTGTGTCAGGGTACAATCAGAGAAGCAAATTACAAGTGATCTAGAATAAGAGGCTCACTGTAGAGAATAGCACTCAGGCAATAGCTAGAGCTGGTGGAGGGGTCTATACAAAGCTGTTATCTTTGCATCTGGTGTTGAGCCTGAATTCACTGTTAGAGTGTCATTTGGGAAGGAAAGTTGGATGTGGACAAAAGCATGGACAGACTGTGACATGTATGGATACTAGAACCCATGAGGACAATGGTACCCACAAAGACACACTAAAACTTGTCTGTCTCTCACCTCCTTCAGTCTCACAATGGTGGGTGACCTCAAGGAGAAGTGGGTGTCATTTACCCTCATGCTACACGCATACTTGGTCCAAGACAAAGAGAAGATGAGGAGGAGATCGGGTGGGCGGTAGAGGAGTTGTGAGTCAACAATAAGATGAGCTAGTTCATCAGCAGCCACATGTGTGAGTTGCCCAGTTCCTGGAGCCCTGCACCAACCAGCAGAGCATAAAAAATGTGGCTACTTCATGACAACTACCTTCTAAACCTTGTGCAAGTCTTTTTTGTGGCCAACCCTAACCCAGAACAATACAGGGAAGCAAATTCTGGGACACAGATATCCAGATAGTTGAGACACTACAAAGCTACTACAGTACCCTCTATGTCAACTGTCACCCATCTATACCTCTTTTAACAAGACAACTTTCAAATAAACACAACAGCAAAACTATGCTTCCTGTTAGTAAGATGCAGTTATTCCCCATTCAACCAAAACCAAGCTAACCCTGTCCCGAAGAGAGTACACCAAGTTAATTTATCCATTTTGGGGTGGTGTTCTTTCCTCTTATACCTCATTCACACTGTCCCATTGAATCCTGAATCTTAACCACTGAGATACAATGAGATATGAGATAAACTTATACTTGCACATCATATGTTACCACAGGCAGACAAGTAGGGGAGAGATTTAAAAATGGTTAATGTATACATAACCATATTCATATCAAAATGAAAAAGAAATTGTCATAAGTATTATAGTTCTTGTTTCTGCAAATGACCACATGATTGTAGGTGGTATTTATAACTACCATTTCCATTACCCATTCCATAACCTATTTGCTCATAGCAAGTACCTTCACTCACTGTACTACTTGACTTCCTAAAAAACAAGTTTCTTATTCAGGAGCAATGCTATGTGGAAAACCATAAAGATGAATAAGGAATTCTGCAAGTCCACCACTGTGGTTTTGACAGAAATTTGCAAGGCATTGAAGGCAAATCCACTTAAATATTTAAGTGGAAATAATCTTGCCAATACCCAGGGAAAATCGATATATTGTATTCTGGGAAATATCATTAAGAATGATGCCTGATTTCACATCAGAAGTCACCAAGTGAAAACATTTTTGAAGTGTTAAAACAAATAAATAAAACTTTGAAACTGGCTTCTTATGAACATGAAAGGATATTTTAAAATTGTCTTTGTTAAAAATCACTGCTAGTAGGGGGGAAAGTCAAGGCACAGAATGGTAAACTGTATTTGCAATGCATATTTCTGATACAGACTCAAATGCAATATATATTAAAAGCTCATGTAAATCAATAAGAAAAGAGTTAATAAGAATGGCAAAATCTTGGAGATCCAATTCAGAAATATTATATCCAATACCTAATAAATATACAAAAATTATCATTATTCATCAGGGAATATTATTATTATTCATTAGGGAAATGAAAATAAAACCTCATCTGTGTCCTTTTAGCATCCTGAGTGAATCAGTATGGCTAGGAGAATAGGACCTAAGAAGAGAGGGAAAAATAATGATTGTCTCCAGGAAAATAAGTGCTTAAGTAAATTTCTTAGAGGCTCCCATCATTGAACTGATGTGGAGAAAACAACAAGCAGTAACAGAACACAGACCCGGACATTGAAGGAAAGGAAAGTTTTACTAAAAAAAAGAAAGTTGGTCCTTATTGGGCTTACTATATGTCAGGCACTGTAGGATGCATCTCAGATTCATTATCTAATTCAAATATCATAAACCCTATGAGATAGATTTTATTGTTCCAATTATTTTAATTTTTCAGAAATAAGAAAGAACTTTCCTAACTGTGAATATCATCTCTAACTTTTATTGCCAGCCAGAGTGTAGCATTTATGGGGCTCCTAAAGAGCAAGGTTTGAACTATGGAGAAGCACTTGGCCCCAGCACAGGGTGGCTGGATGTCTCAGTGATGGTGACATTACTGGTTTAAACAGGAACCTAAAGGGAACTAGGAAAGAAGATGCCAAACCTAGGCACAAATTGCCCCAGGATCAATAGATGAGGAAATCATCCACTAATCAGTTAACAGTGCTGAATGCTTTAGCAAGTTCCTTATGCAATAGTGTGCTGGGAAGAATAAGGGGCCTCAGGGAAAGATATTATTCCTTAAACACTCCAAGCATGTTTCTATATCAAGACCTGTGCTCCTTGCCTTTGTCCTCTCTATTGTGATGTTATGCCCCCAAATATCTACATGGTGCACCTCTGAATTCCTTCATGTCTTTACTCAAATGTCATCCCTTTGGGAATCTTTTATCTTTTATCTCTTTAATCTTTCTATTTTCCTTCCTTGAGAATCAGGCTCTAGCACACTGCATGCAGCAAGAAAGAAAGCTGAAGCACTGCCACCTGGTGTCCTGCTCAAATATTTTGTGATGCCTACACTGGCCTCGCTGCTGCCCTCTAGTGACATTGGGTAAAATTGTGGTGAAGCCTAGTCACAATAGAAGCTGCCATTGCTGAACCAGTCAGTAAACTTCCCAATGCAGAAATCAGGAGAGAGAGGATTCAGGAGAACTGGATGGTTTTTTTCTTTTGCTAGCCAGATGTGAAAGTGATTGATTTGAAATGACATATACAACACATGAGATGATTTTGCCTGTGGAGTTATAGGCTACCTTGGAAAGAAAGCTCAGAATTGTTGTGCAAGTTTGGGGTTTCTTGTCTGGTAAGTATAACTGTGTCTACTGCTCTGTCCTTTCTTGTAGTATAGCAATATCCTGAGAAGTGGGAGCAAGAGTCAATAATGGGAAAAAATAAACAATTGTAGCCAATACTGGGTGGTACACTCATTTCATATTATAATATGCCCACCCAATCTCTCAATATGACACCTTAATGAATTGACTTCTCATTAACAGTAAGAACATGATAGACCATGGATACTTACGATAACACATGAAATCTGCCAGGTAACCTGCTACATATATCTCAAAAAAATATTGAAATTTATCTTGGGCTAGATTCCTCTGCAATTTCAGATTCCGTCTCCCAACATGCCCCCCCAACCCCACCCCCACCCCAACCCCCCACCCCCCCGCAAGATTCTGCACATTGCCTGCAGCTGGTTGAGTGCCTAAGCTAGGGAAGGTATTGTGTTGGGTGATTTGAATGTGTGTTCTCACTTAATTCTTACTGGAACCCTTCAAGGTTGGGTCCATCCTACTTTAGGGAGACAGTGTAGCAAAGTGCTTGAGACCAAAGACTTGGGTTGTATTTCTAGATCTACCACTCGGTAGCTGAGTGATCTTCGGAAAATGACTTAATAATTTTTATGCTTCCATTTCCTCATATCTACCATGTGGATATTGACAGAATCTACCATGCAGGGTTCTTATGAGAAGTGAATGAGATGATGAATGCCAGTGCTGAGCCCAGCACCCCCAGAAAGATACTGGCTACTTGCAGAAAAGGGAATTGAACATGAGAGAGGTTCAATACCTTGTCTGGTGTTACAGAATAAGTGTCGGAGTGGAGCCCTCTCTCCATACCCTGTCTAGAGCAGATGCCTTCCCTCACCCCAAGAGCAACTCTCTATCTCAATACAATATTGTATTTTTATAAGTGCTAATCACTATCTATAATTATCTTTCTTTAAAAATTCATTTATTCAATTCTTCCTCCTCCTACCGCACTGTAGGCCTTTTATATCCTTTCACTACAGAATCCTCTATGAGTGAACAATACTTAGTGCAGGAGGCTCAACTTATATGTGTGTGTGTGTGTGTGTGTGTGTGTGTGTGTGTGTGTATATAAAATAAATGTACAAAAGATAAAATTATTTCTAGAGTCCATGCTATTCAAACACTGATATAAAAGCTTAAACTGGACTAATCTTTGTGTGTTTATCTAGAACTGTCAATATGTATATCCTGCAAGTCACTTCATCTAAGATTTGATTTATGCAATATATCTAGTGATCAATTGGCTTCTCCTCGAGTTCAGGTAAGGTGGGTTGCTGTAGATTACAGGATTCTACCTTACTAGCTGCATGAATGTCAAGGCTGTTGGAGGTATGCCTGTCTTGTTCTGGATACATACCTTCCAATATCCAGGTGAATTTTTCAATGGATCAGTATTTTCATCAGAAATACGCTTCACAGCAAGTAGGCTTTATGATGGTGTGGTCATACCCACACTATCCTATTCATCAAGTGGTCTGATCTGGAGGAAAAAAAAAAAAGGAACTTTACTTGTACTAGTTTCTGTTTGTCTAGCAGTCCATCCCTAACCTCAGCCTTTGCACTTCTAAATTGGGAGACATTAATGAGGTTTTTCACGATTTCCTTTATTAACCACAGTGGCATCTCTTTTCTTGGGAAGGAAAGTCAGAGGTTAGCCATTGAGATATCTTCCAATCCTGTTCCACTTTCCAGAACACTATTTCAGTGTGTGGAAGGTACTGTTCCCTGAGTTTAGTACCTTCCCCATGCTCTTTCCTTTATTTATTTCAGTTGTTCACTGGAAAGAAGGTTATATAGTCAATTTACACTGCCAATTTTCCGGAAGTACATTTAGATTCTGAACAATCTTAATTACTGCTATCTTGTACTGTTAAATTTCCCCTGGATGTCTTTTTTTTTTTTTTCCAGCTGTTTTTTAAGCTCACAGGGAACAGAGAGTATTGCTTTCATAATTTTCAGATCTCTTAAGGACATTCTGGGCACAAGATGACTGTTTAAACTAATATGCGTATGTTCAATCAAACTAGCATTATTCCTGGACTGTGACACGGGCAAGATAGAACATAATTCTTCTTTACTTTTAAACAACGCTATTTGAGGTAAAATTGACATTCCACAAAATTCATCCATTTTGAATGTACAGTTCAGTGATTTTTGGTAAATTAGCTGACTTATGAAACCATTACAATAATCTAGGTTTAAACACTTTTATCACCACAAAAAGCTCCTTCATGCTCAATTATAGTTAATCCCTGTTCCGATACCTGGCCACAGGCAACCAGTGATCTACTTTATATCTCCATAGGTTCCTTTTCTGAACATTTCATGTAAATGGAGTCATTCAGTACATTTAAGTTGTTCCATTTTTTGGCTAGTAGAAAGAAACCCAAAAAGCAGACTCCTGTTATTTTTAGAACGTATCTTCTCTACCATTTAAAACATTTACTGAGTATCACAAAATGTAAGTGGCGTGGCAGATTCCAAACACCATGGACCCCTTACCAGATAGATATGTGTTCTAGTTATTACCAGGTGTTTGACCTGGAGTGAATTCCTCAATCTCTTTCAGCTTTAGTTTTCCTGTTGGTAAATTGGGAATGATAGTAATTCTATTGTGTGATTTCTGTATTCGAACAATGTACATAAAGCAATAGATAATTTAGCACATGGTATGTGTGCACATTTATAATATGAGGATTTTGTTGAAAGTCTGTATAAAAGATTCCTAACCGAAGTGTTTTTCCTGCCACAAATTGCCATCCCAATCTCTCTCAAGTTGAATGATTGCAGTGCACGATGGGGCAGCCCACTTCTGAATGGTTGTCAGCTCTCTTTGTGCTGTGGACTCATGGGGGATGTCCTCACTGTTTGTGAAGTTGGTCTCAAGAAAGCAGTGTTTGAGCCCTCCTTTTGAGTAACAGGAAACTGAGTCTAGGTCAGAAATTGTTGGTGTGTTTCTAGGCCTTGTATGGGGTCTTGTCTCTTTTTGGCTGGGCAACCAGATGCAGAATCCTATTTTCTGAAGAAGAATATTCCTCTGCTGAGGATACTTGGGCAGGATAAATGGAGAGGAATCCTTTGCCAGCTCCATTGTTAATCCTGTGACTTCATCTTGGCCTTAAGTCCAGGGGCTGCTGAAGACATTCTGAACAGTATGTGGCAGTGATGGAGAAGGAGGGGTTGTAGTCACGTAACTCCAGGTTCTATCTGGGAACGTGTGAAGACAATGAATCCTGTGTAGAGAGATCAGTGTATGTCCGACCCTGCCTTTCTGAACAGAAATGAGCAGCATATTGAGTGTGGAACAGATTTCTCCATCTCTGCGTGTTCAGGAAGGAGGGAGCACCAATTTCACCTGCAGTTTCCCTTCCAGCTCTTCTTATGCTTTACACTGGTATAGATGGGAAGCTGGAAAAAGCCCTACGGACCTGTTTTAATGACTGTAAATGAGGATGAAAAGGAGGAAGGATAAGTAAGAATCACTCTGAATACTAAGGAGGGTTTCAGCTGCCTGTACATCAAGGATCCCAGGCTGAAGACTCAGCCACGTCTCTCTGTGCCTGCACACAGTGCCCTTCAGCCTCTGCAGCCCAAGCCTGCACCTGGTGCTGCTCTGGTACCAGCACTGAGAAAGAGCCATGTGTGAGGTGGAAACGGCAAATTCAATGAATTACAGTCTTTGCTATAACCAGGGGGAAATGCAATGATAGATAAACAAGAGTTCCAGTCACTGTACCTCCGTCAACTAACAGGACTGTCATTACACATCACTCACCTCCATTCCCACCAGTATATTGGCCATATCATTGAATCAGATTCCTAGCCTCCTCTTTTGCCATGATTCCAAGTGAACTAGATAGTTACTCAAACCTTTCTAAAATAATCTGATTAAAGTAGGGTAATATTCACCACTCGTTGCTACATCCTGCTTCATTGAAGGCATGTTCTTCAACACAAAAAAAAGAACAAAGAAGAGAAATGGGAAAAGCAAATAATTTTTTATTGATTTCTCCTAGGTTTTCACAAAAAACTTTCTTAAAGATTTTGAAGTGAATATACCTTCTTTTCCGTAAGGGAGTTAACATCCGAGTGCCCTATAAGCTCACTCTCATGTAGCTCATTTCCAAGAGTATTAGAGTGTATTATGTGTTGACTATTCATGCTCTCTCACCCTTACTATGCTAATCTTTAGCTGGACTATATTTTCTATACTTGGCCTCACTGTGGACTTTGGACACGGCAATGTGACCAGCTTTGACCAATGGAATGTGAGTGGATAGGAAGTATGTTATATCATAGCTAAAACTAAATATATTCACATGGCATGTCTTCTTTTGTTTCTTCCCTGCAGTTACCAGGTAGTGGTTGTCTTTTCAGCTTTTATCCATAATGTGAAGAAGACGTAAGGTCCAGAATGGAAAGATAACTCATAGTAGCGGAACGGAATCGTCCTGTATCCAGGAGCAGAGCCTCAGAGTGCTGGGACTGCAGTTGACCCACAGCTAACATACCATGGACAACTCAGTAAACTTTGTTCTTGTGAGCCACTGACATTGTGAGGTTGTTTGTACTGAGCATTGCCCTACTCAAAGTTGACTGATATATGAAGTCATATCAATTCTGTCTTGTAAATATTTCTCACATTCAACCACCTTCTTTTTTTTTTTTTTTGCGGTACGTGGGCCTCTCCCATTGCGGAGCACAGGCTCCGGACGCGCAGGCTCAGCGGCCATGGCTCACCGGCCCGGCCGCTCCGCGGCATGTGGGATCTTCCCGGACCGGGGCACAAACCCGTATCCCCTGCATTGGCAGGCGGTCTCTCAAGCACTGCACCACCAGGGAAGCCCCAACCACCTCTTTTTACTTGCCTTGTTACTATCCAGGTCCAGGTGCTCATAATCTCTCACTGAGTTGGTTGGAATAACTTCTTAAATGTATCCCCTATCCATGAGCTCTTACTTCCCAAATCTATCCCTTTAGTTATCATTCTAAAATACACATCAGATTAGATTGCTGTTCTATTTCAGGACCTTCTATGGCTCCCCATGACCCAAAAGTAAAAACCAAGGTTTATGTGGCCATCTACAGTATTACTTCCAGTAAGTGTTCATCTTCCTCCCCAGTATTACGCAAAGATTTCTGAACATCAGCCATATCAAATGAACTCACTCTCATATTTTCTTCTTATAAATATTATTTCTTTCTCAAGTTGGCAAAATCCTATTCAATCTTCAGGACCCAGTAAATGTCACATTTACTTTTAAAAAGATTTTCCAGGTTACATATATTATACTTATTTGCCCTCTCCCTCTTTTAGTGTTCTGTACACAGTTTTGTAAGAGCACATATCTACTATGCTAAGAATATTTTTTGGTTTTAAATCTTCACTAGTCCAAATTCCTCAAGGATGGGGGCCCATACATATTATTCTTTAATCCCAGCTGTTATTATTGTCCCTGACTTATAAGAACCATTCAGAAGATCTGCCTACAGCTTGACCACAGTTTACTCTTGACAAGTGCACTGATTAATGAGAGCTGGTTTGTGAAGCTGGTTTATATGAGTGGGCTGGAAACCTTCCACTACGGGAACACTTGAAGATACTTCTACTTCATTATATCCCTCAAGCCAACACATGGCTGTGTTTCCCACTCTTACACCTAGTTCTTACTTAAACCATCATCCCAGGAGGACAATGTGTCCCAATCTAAGCATATGTATCAACACAGCCATACAGAAGTTTGTCTCCATATATTCGTGGTTTTTAACATCAATTGTAAATGAAATGGTGCGTGAAAATTCTGTATGTTTTTATAACATACCATTTCTATACTTTACGATATCTCCTTTGACTCTCTTCGCTCTTAGTACAGCTTACCCAGGACCTTATGATGAGTCAAGACAACTCATATCATTATGCGTAAAGACAACTCATATCATTAAATGAATCTTCCTCAACCTTCTGCTTTCCACATGAAACATTCCTGCTTTTACACATATAATTCACTTTCCCTCCCCTAATAATAAAAAAGATATCTCTCTTCCTTTTAAATAGTGTGCCTCTGTCCAAACGCTTCACCCACTCCATTCACTTTGACTTCTCTGGCACCTGAGCCCACTGATCGTCCAAACTCTATGGTCTGGTTCTTCAGTACTTTCTTGCTACTGATTTCTTCCCATCATTTAAAATATTCAAGCATGCTCCTCTGAAAAAATATTTAATATTCCTCCAAACTCATACATGCCTCTCCTGTAACCAATCTATTTTTTCTCAGAAATACCAATGATCTCTTTATTATTAAATCCAAAAGGTATTTTTTTACCTCCTTCATCTAGACAAGTGTTTCTCAAATTCTAATGTGCGCAGGAATCTTATTAAAATGCAGATTCTGACTCAGGAAGTCTGGGTAGGGCCTGAGCTTCTGCATTCAGAATAGCTCCCCGGTGATGCAGACGCTACTCACCTGCAGACCACATTCAGAGCAGCCACTTTCTGTAGTGCTTGCCACTCCTTTCGGAGACTTTTGTGTTCCTGGCAGGAAGGAGGTGAGGAAGGTTCACAAAAATTGTGAACTGCTCTTTCTTTCTCTATCTGACCAATAGAGGGGGCTGTTGTGTAAACTGGAAATGGTTTTTCTATATAAGATCAGAATAATCGCACAAAAACCTTCCTTCCCTACACTTTAAAGAGATATTCTGACACCACTTTTTGCACAATGACATGTAAAGCATCTCAGACACCAGAGGCAGGCAGTCTTGTTAAGACAGCCTCTCTCCCAACACACCTTACAACGTCCATCAGATGAAGAAATCTAAATCCTGTGTCATTCCTTCTCAACCTCACAGCAACCTGGGTTCAAGTCCACCAGTCATCAGACTTTTGTTTGTGGAGAATCTCCCAGAAAGGAGCTCACTGCCTCCTCACTGCTCCACCATGACCTTGGTGTTCACCTTGATGCTTGAGGTGCTCCTGTTCCTGAGTGAGTACTGTTCCATTTTACTCTCTTGTCTACACATGGAACATTGCTTTGGACTGACTTTGAATAGAGACTTTTTGTTCTGGCTGAGTTCATTGATTCAGCATTGATGTTTCAGGAGGAGCCGGAGCCCAGTCGGTGACCCAGCCTGACGGCCACATCACTGTCTCTGAAGGAGCCCGTCTGGAGCTGAGGTGCAACTACTCAACTTCTTTTTCGTCCTATCTCTTCTGGTACATACAGTACCCCAATCAAGGACTCCAGCTTCTCCTGAAGTACACATCTGGAAACAGCCTTGTCTCAGGTATCAAAGGTTTTGAGGCTGAATTTAGGAGCAGTGAGAAGTCCTTCCACCTGAGGAAAACATCAGCCCATTGGAAAGACTCGGCCAAGTACTTCTGTGCTCTGAGTGACACAGTGACTAAGACTACAGTGGGAGCTGAACACAAATCTCCTGAGACTTAGTAGCTTAAAGACTCAGGGTCTCAGCCTATGTTATTTTCAGGATGTTGGCATGTTCTGTGAAGGCAAACAGTACAGAGAATACAGAATCCTGAAAGTGTTTGGTTCTCATGGGCATCTTAGATTTCTCTTTCGCAAAGAAAAGACTATTGTTTTCTTAATTTCAGTGCTCTCAGTGGTCTTGAGGCTGGTGGGTGGTTTCTTGTCAGTGACACCTGAGAATGCTGTGCCTATACTGTACTGTTTTGTTCAGAGTAAGTTTTTATGTCATAAAAAGAAAACCCAATCTTAATATTCTTTTCCAAAATATAGTTGACAATTCCAAGGTATTTGTTCTCACTTACTTAGTTTCGTTCAAACAAATGGGATTCTGGTTGGAATCACATTGGAAACTGACATTTTAGGATATTATGTTTTCCTACCCAAGAATATTATATGCCTCTTCATTTATTCAGGTCTTGTTTTAGTCCTTTAAAAGTAAATTTTGCTTGCTTGTTTCCAGAAAAGTTGGAAAAAATGAAATGAATCATTGAATAAGTGGAGAGTTGATGTCTAGTATTCTGTGTCTGTTCCTCTCTCTGAACAGGGAAGAGAGCCAACAGAAAGTGGAGCAGCATCCCCAGTCCACAAGTGCCATGAGGGAGCGGTTTCTATTTTTAACACAGTCACACACGCAGCAAGAGTGAGAGTTCCAACCATTAAGAAGAACATATCTCTGTGCAGGTCATAGGCTCAGACTCCACCTTCTGCTCTGTAATCATGGGGACCCCGCCCACGTTCAGTCTGTTCACAACCCCACAGAAGGAGGCACTCACTTTCACACAAAATGATGTTTCTCAGAATTCATACCTGAAGTTGTTCTGTTTCCTCCTTTCTGCACACTTCATTAGGCAATATAAAAATATTTTACGAATGATGATTGTACACAAAGAGCTTACTACCTAACAGTCATAGGAATATCTCTCTCATTAGACTTAAGCTTTATGAAGATACCAATTTGTTTTTTACCAATAAGCATTCACTGAACAATGGTTGAAATAATGAATGGCTGATAATATTTATACCCATATATACAGGCACATTTATAGCCAATGGTTAGAATTTGTATGGAAACTAATTTCAGCTCCCTATAAGGAAAAATGAACAATTAGAGGCTTTTCGAAACAAAACAGACTGCTTTGAGGTGTAAAATACTCCTCACTACAGGAACTAGTCAAAGAAAAGTGGAATGTCCATTTTCCAGTGATCTGCAGAAACAATTACAAAACATTATGATTTTGCACCAAACTAAGAATTTTAAGTTTTAAATGAGGGAAAATACCGTGAAAGAACTGAACAACCAAAAAGCTTGTAAAATTCACCACAGATTAAAAAAAAAAATCACTTCCAAATTCACGGAAATTGGATTTTGAATTTTTACTTGACGCATGTGTAGGAATTTAAGTGAGGGCAATGGTAGGAGAACACATTCCAAGCAGGGTAAACTTATTAAGAGCAAAGATCAAGAAACAATAAGCAAGAAGAGTTTAGGAAATTAAAAGTTTTTAATATTACTGAAAGGGACAATTTTTATTGGATGGTACTTTGAGATAATATGAAATGTTAGCTTGAGGCAGTAGTTCATCCAAGAGGGCCACGCACAGCTCACAACTGGGTTTCTTTCCAGATAAAAATACAACATGTCATGAGATTACCTGTCTTTAGCATAAGCAACATTAAGGAATATCTTGAAATTGTTTTTTAGAAAGAGCTATTAATCTAAATTTCAACTGGTAGATAATATCAAAGATTTACTTTTACAAGCACACTTCTAAATGTATAGAAAAACTGCATTTCCATAATGATTGATTCAATGAATAAATAAATTTCGTTTTCCCTGAGCAATTCTACCACCAACTAATCACCATATTGCAGGAAAGGAAAAATCTAAACACTTTCCCAATGTGTTGCAATTTTATGATCACTTTGCAGCATGAGTTTTGTTTAGACGTAGGGGGAGACTAATAGCTTCTCTGCGTTCATTAACCTCCCGTAAAGGACAAACTTTTAAATCAAATAATACAGACCAAACAAATAAAAATAACTACATTCTGCTTTGCTTTGTACTTTGTTCTCTTCCTCATCTGGCTGCAAAAACCCTTGCATGATTTTCACTGAAAATAACTCCTGAATACATGTGAGATTTTGCCCTCCTCAGTACTTGTACTGGTATAGTTTAGATATGTTCCCATCTACTTCCCTGCTCTTCAGGGTACTGAGTTGCCATAAGGATAAGCCAGACAGATAGTCCTTCAACATTAAGGCTAATTTCTAACTTACCCCCACTGTTCCTTTTATCATCACAAACATGTTTGTTGTCTAATTTGGTTCACTATTAGAAGAGCATGGTTTGGTGTACCTAAAAAAAGGATATTTCTTCGGGCAGCAATATACTAAATTTTTAGGGGTCTTATAGCTCCATTTTTCTATTAAATGGTGCAGGGTTGAGAATCAAGTAAGCACATAAAAAATAGACAGCAACACCGTAGTAAAACTAAAATTGTTATTCCACCGTTTGGTGATTTAGTTTATATCCACATCGTTCAGAAAGAGAAAGGCTTTCTTCAAAAGTAGGAACTGAGAAGAATGAGGAAGAGAAATCTATCTTATCGAATAAAAGACTTTCTGTAATACTCAGTGATGGATGAAGTGAGAGATGTGGAAATTTCCAGTCAATGTTTGTACATTTTACTTTCATCAAATGTCTATGATCCATCCCAGAAAAGCAACCCATAGATTTAGAATAGCCCCACTCACCATCGTTGCATCAAGGAAAAGTTTTCCTGGTGCTGAATGTTGGGTAATGCTATATACTATATACAACTGAATGTTGGGTAATGCTATATACTATATACAACTGAATGTTGGGTAATGCTATATTTGGGGTCTTGAATGGTGGAAGAGACCAAGAAGAATTTAAGAGAAAGGGAGAGGAAATAAAAATAGACCATGGACAGAGAAGATTTGTCCAAAAGGGACTATGCAAGATTTGCTTTAATCTATCATTAACATTGAAATTTGAAAGAGTTATTAGAATAGGTTCACAGACTCTCAAAGCTAGAAACCATTGTGGAAAAGAGGGTAAGCACAAAGATGCAAGCCATGAACACATCTGCTTTG
Organism: Lagenorhynchus albirostris; assembly: GCF_949774975.1. Classification (NCBI taxonomy): domain Eukaryota; kingdom Metazoa; phylum Chordata; class Mammalia; order Artiodactyla; family Delphinidae; genus Lagenorhynchus; species Lagenorhynchus albirostris. The sequence goes on along the minus strand of NC_083095.1, from coordinate 75,172,804 downwards.
CAGACAGATTCATATAAGTGGATATCTGTGGTTTTCGTGGGGTTTTTTTCTGCACAGTAGAGCTGCCATATCATTGTGAGCTGTGGAAGTTAATCACTGGACCATTTTAGGGAACATCATTCATACCTTAGCCTAAAATATAGAGAAAGACAATGCAGAGATATGAAGAAAGACAGATCTGAGAGCATCATCAGAGCCTATATATCCAGCTCTGCCTGGAACGGCAAAAGTCAAAATACTCTCATTGGGAACAAGCCAGCATGAGTTGAGATTCTGTCATTTACAACAAATAGATCCATAATTAATACAGAAGAAGGTGGGGGGGAGCCTTTTGGTTTTGTACTATTTTATGAGCTGAATTTACGGTACTTAGAAGCATTTTTCAGTTAAAATAACTACAGTTATGTAGATACAGATCATCACTGGTCTACCTTCATTATAGTAAATATGAACCAGGTTAATCCTATGTATGTTTTATGAATTTCTGATGGGAAAAAATTAGAAAAATACTGAAAACATCCACAACTCTGCCACAGACACTCATTATTTTTACTTATTTCTATCTTTTTCACAATTTTGCACATTGTTACATCATAGAGACAATTTTACGTCCTTTTTATTAACACTCACTTTTGTCATTAAAAATACCTTGTATTCATACTTTGAATTGATTATTCTACTATTCTACACCATAGATATATCACACTTAACTTTATAATTTTCCTGTTTGGGGATATCTTGATTATTTATTTCCAGTTTTTCACCATTTTAAATAGCATTATGGTATATGCCTTTAAATAAAAATTTGAATTTGAATTTCTCATCATTTTATTAGAACAGCATCCTAGAACTGGAATTAGTGGTTCAGTGGGTAAAAACAGGTTATAGTCTTTTTGCTCCTTGTGTCTCGGGAATGGGGAGTTAGTGTTCAGTGCGGACAGAGTTTCAGTTTAGGAAGGTGAAAAATTCCGCAGATGGATGATGGTAGGAGCTGCACAACGATGTGAATGTACTTAGTGCCACTGAACTGTACAGTTAAATACGGTTAAAATAGTATGTTTTATATTATGTGACTTCTACCACAATAAAAAAACATTTCCAAAAAGTATTCTAAATGTATCATCTCTACTCCCTAACACTTTTCTTACTTGAACCCACTACAGTCAGATTTTCATCCCTACCATTCCGTTGAAATCACTCTTGCTGAGGTCACCAGTGAGTTTTAAATTTTATTTATTTATTTGTTTATGTTTTTATTTATGGCTGTGTTGGGTCTTCGTTTCTGTGCGAGGGCTTTCTCTAGTTGCAGCAAGTGGGGGTCACTCTTCATCACGGTGCACGGGCCTCTCACTATTGCGGCCTCTCTTGTTGCGGAGCACAGGCTCCAGATGCGCAGGCTCAGTAGTTGTGGCTCATGGGCCTAATTGTTCTGCGGCATGTGGGATCCTCCCAGACCAGGGCTCGAACCTGTGTCCCCTGCATTGGCAGGCGGATTCTCTACCACTGCGCCACCAGGGAAGCCCACCCGTGAGTTTTATATCCACAAATCCAATGATGCATTACCATTCCTTATCTTATTGAGTGTCTCCGAAGAATGTGGCATTATGGCTACTCTCTCCCTGAAACACTATCTCTGCCTGGATCCTGGAACTCCACATTCTCCTGGTTTGCCTTCTTCCTTGCAAACCGCTCCTGCTCAGTCTCCTTTTCCTACATCTTCCTCCTCTTGCTGGTGTCTACATGTTGTGTTTTCTCAGAGCTCAGTCCTCAAACATTTATTCTCTTCAAATGATCTTGGAGGGGTTCAGCACATGCCACCCCAAAACAGGCCACTAGTTTAAAAGCACTTAAGCCTAGCCACTTTGGGTCTTCATTTTTCTATGAGGACCCCTATGTACATGTAAAAATTATTAAATAAAATCTCTATGCTTTTCTCCTGTTAACTTGTTGTATGTCAACTTACTTCTCAGGTCCAGATGGAGAACCTAAGAGGGAACAGGTAAAGCTTTAGCTCCCCTACAATCTCATCTAGGGATATGGCTTTAATTACTATTTATACATTGATGACACACAAATTTACATTTTCATCCCAACCTTCTCTATTGAAAGCCAGGCTCATATATACTGTAATCTATGTCACATCTACACTGGATATCTAATTGGCATCTAACATATCCTTAACATAAGGCCTGATTTCCCCCCATAGGTTCTTCCCTCACTCCTTTCCATCTCAAAAAAAAATGGCAATATAATTCACCTTACCAGAAATCCTGGGACTCTTCCTTAATTCTTCTGTTTCTCCCATACCCCACATTGTCAAACAAACCTGCCACATAAGATTTATTTTTTTCTCATAAAAAGTTTGACTTTGTTTTTCAATTCAAACAATGATGTTACACGATGGGTTTCAGTGACCACCAATTCATTTTTGAATTCTAAGATGACAGATAGATAGATAGATAGATAGATAGTTAGATAGATAGATAAGATCAAGGAATCTTGTCTCGAGGTTGCTGCCTAGTTAAAACACCTCCCTGTCTTGCAATATTTCTTGCCTAGCTGTTCAGGACTTTCCCTCAGAAGCTAAGAGCCAATGAATTGCTTACTTCTTTGGTACCCTGGAGATTTTAGACTCTGGAGCAATGTATCATAGTAAGATTCAGAATGGTGGAGGTTTTTTTAAGGGAAAGTTAAGAGTGGAAAGTGAAATGGGAAAGAGGAAGCCTGACATCTGGATCTCAAGCATGTTCTAAAGCAGTTTTAGGGAAAAAAAATTCTAATACACAAAGCCATACACACACACACGCACACACACACACGACTAGATTCCATTAGAATTATCTATGCCTGCACAAACCTTGGCAAACCTTCATATAATTTCAAGAATATAGGAATCCCAGTTTAAAGGCTACTGGTCTAAAATGGGACAGGGAATTCCCTGCAGTCCAGTGGTTAGGACTCTGCACTTCCACTGTAGTGGGCATGGGTTCAGTTCCTGGTCAGGGAAATAGATCCCACATGCCTTGCAGCACAGCCAAAAATACAATACAATACAATACAATACAATACAATACAATACAATACAAATAAAGAAAAAATACAATACAATACAATACAATACAAATAAAGAAAAAAAAATTTTTAAGTAAAATAAAATGGGACACTCTCACTAACACACTTGTAACAATATACTTTCTGAGAACTCATTCCTCCCCACTGATCTGAGATAGTATCTTTTAACATATACTAAATTTCCATATACAATTAGGCTTAATTATTGATTTGCTACTCCATTTAATTGACCTATCTGCTTAGTCTTAACTTGTACTTAAGAATGTTCTTGGGGCTTCCCTGGTGGCGCAGTGGTTGAGAGTCCGCCTGCCGATGCAGGGGACACGGGTTCGTGCCCCGGTCCGGGAAAATCCCACATGCAGCAGAGTGGCTAGGCCCGTGAGCCAGGGCCGCTGAGCCTGCGTGTCCGGAGCCTGCGTGTCCGGAGCCTGTGCTCCACAACGGGAGAGGCCACAACAGTGAGAGGCCCGTGTACAGCAAAAAAAAAAAAAAAAAAAAAATGTTCTTTCCTTTCTCTTTCTTTTTACTTTCATACAACAGACAATGTGCTCTTTTCTTCCACATTTCTTTTAACTGTTTATTTTTGCATATGAATGATATAAAAGCTGCTTTTAAATTATTGTTTACCTGTCTTCTGATAGTGGCTTTTCTTCTTTTAGGTTTTCTGATATATCATTATTTCATCTGCAAATATGCAGATGATATTTTACCTGTTTCTTTCCAATTATTATGCTTCTAATTGTTTGTTCTCTTGGCCGACTGCATTATGTAGTAGCTCCAACACAATGCTAAATAGTGGTAAAGGTAGTGGACATCTTTGTCTTTCTCCTAACTTTAGTGAGAAAGCTTCTAGCATTTCCCCAGAAGTAGGTGCTGCTCTGAGGTTGTGGCATATGCATTTTTCTATGTTAAGGAATTAGCTATTAATTACTTTTCTAAGTGTTTTTTAACATGAATGTATACTGTATTTTGTCACAGGCCTTTTCTGCATCAATGGAAATGATCATATGACTTTTCTTGTTAGCTCTAATGCCAGTGATGAAGCTACTCACTTTTTTTTTAAACATCTTTATTGTAGTATAATTGCTTTACAATGGTGTGTTAGTTTCTGCTGTGTAACAATGTGAATCAGCTATATGTATACATATATCCCCATATCCCCTCCCTCTTGAGTCTCCCTCCCACCCTCCTTTTCCCACCCTTCTAGGTGGTCACAAAGCACCGAGCTGATCTCCCTGTGCTATGCAGCTGCTTCCCACTAGCTATCTATTTTACATTTGGTAGTGTATATACGTCAGTGTTACTCTCTCACTTTGTCCCAGCACTTTCCCCTCCCCGTATCCTCAAGTCCATTCTCTACATCTGTGTCTTTATTCCTGTCCTGCCCCTAGGTTCATCAGAACCATTTATTTTAGATTCCATAGATATGTGTTAGCATACGGTATTTGTTTTTCTCTTTCTGACTTGCTTCACTCTGTATGACAGACTCTAGGTCCATCCACCTCACTACAAATAACTCAATTTCATTTCTTTTTATGGCTGAGTAATATTCCATTGAATATATGTGCCACATCTTCTTTATCCATTCATCTGTCGATGGACACTTAGGTTTCTTCCATGTCCTGCCTATTGTAAATAGTGCTGCAATGAACATTGTGGTACACGACTCTTTTTTTTTATGAAAATGAACATTTATACTTGTTACGATGTTTAAATGTAAACTTACAGAACACCAGCTTCCATTCACATACACTGAGCTGCTAAATATGTTTGTTGAACTTGTCTTTTCTAGTTTTCTATATTACTTTAAATATGATTCTAAGTTTAGAAATCAAATATTTGGGTGTATTTGAATTAACATTGCATAACTCTTTTTGAATTATTGTTTTCTCAGGTATATGCCCACTAGGGGGATTGCTGGGTCATATGGTAGTTCTATTTTTAGTTTTTTAAGGAACGTCCATACTGTTCTCCACAGTGGCTGTATCAATTTACATTCCCACCAACAGTGCAAGAGGGTTCCCTTTTCTCCACACCCTCTCCGCCATTTATTGTTTGTAGATTTCTTGATGATGGCCATTCTGACTGGTGTGAGGTGATACCTCATTGTAGTTTTGATTTGCATTTCTCTAATGATAAATGATGTTGAGCATCTTTTCATGTGTTTGTTGGCAATCTGTATATCTTCTTTGGAGAAATGTCTATAATAGCAGATTCTATTTTGTACATTTTATTAAACATCCCCACAGGGTTAAGTTGAATAAACTTGACGTAGCAGACACAGCATTTATTGCTGGCTGCCTATTATTGCTTGAGAAAATCACTTATCACCTTTAACTAGATACATTCTTGCTGGTTCTGACCTGGAATGTTGAAATCACCATCTGTGTGACAGGAGAGAGAAAATTCCATGCAAATGTAAAACTCTCTTGTAAATGTTACTTCTTCCAAACAATTGTAACCATTCCTTCTATTTTTCCCAAACTAAAATTCCCTTCTTTGGGAATATTCCTGCTAAGTATCCTCATTAGGAGAGAAAAAATCTTAAGACATCTAGAAATTCTGCTAACATTTTTGTGGTTCCAGATTTGATATGATTTGGCAATGCTCTTATTCAGAAAAAGAGCAATCATGTTCCCAGGAAAGTGTATCAGTTGACAAATAGCCAGACCCCCCAGTGGCCACCCCAAGTCTGCTGTTTACTCCTCAAGCAGAAATGAGAGGGTTGGGAAAGACATAGCACAGTTCACCTTGGACCCTACATCTCCAAGAGGGATTTAATTCCCAGCTGAGGTACAATGACACTGTGCTTCAGGAAAATGCTAGAAAAAGCAGTCTCCCTACTTCATGTAATTTCATACATGAGGAAGACTAATACCCAAAATTAACATCAAAGAAGATCACAGCTCTTTACTCACCACAGACTCTCAGACCTCAGGCCCACAAGAAGAAATAAAGGAAGGGAAGGATGGGGATAGATTGCCAGGGCCAGGCCTTTAGCTAGGGAATGCAGCTGAGAAAATGTGGTTAAGTGGTAGCACCTAGAATCAGCAGGGTAAGGACTGAATGCAAAGACTAGAAGAGAACTTTCCTCCTTAACCTCTCCTCTTCTTTAGTCCCTAATCCTTCCTGTAATATAGAAGATCGCAAAACAGGGTTTCGTATACCTAATATGTAAAATATAAGAAATTATCAGAGTTTGCACAGAAGCCCAGACCTAAATATAAGAAACACTTAGATTTTTGCAAGTGTACTACCATTTTCAGAGTTAGCCAGATACGAGGTTGCTCTCTCACATCTGAGAACATATGAAAAGAAAGATACTGTATTTCCCTCCTTTATACTTATATAGAGAACTTAGAAAAGGCCTAACTCTTTTAGCTAATTTATAATTGTTCAGAGTGAGAAATACAACAAAGCCATAGGAGACCCTAACCAGTTAAGGGAAAGAATCAGGTCTTCTCTCAACTTTTTATTTATGCCCCTCAGAACATAGTACAGAGAGTCATACAGGCAAAGCACATGCACTGATCCCTTATAGGTGAGGGGAGTGAGGAAGGGAATTCCAGGCACTAAGGATATTAAGACAGTCATCACTAGAGAACATTCTGACACTATGTTTTGTTTCCTTTCTTTTTTGTTCACTCTCCACCTCTCTGTATGTTCTATCTTCCTTTAATTTAACATAAGGAATTTCTTTTTATTAAGGGAAATGAAAACAAAATTCAATTTAAAAGTTCAGACTACATGGGGGCAGTGCTTCACTGACAGAAGTGACTGGCTGGAAACTAGAACTATGTGAATGGAAGCAGCAGGAGTGAGTATATTCAATGATGCATTTTGCGACAAGTGAGATTTTGATTGGTTGTGAAAACACAGTGAAGATCACTGGGGCTTCCAAACCAAAAGAAGCAGAAAAATCTAGAACAACGAACTAGAACAATTGAACATGGTCCGTTTCAGGCCTCCAAACTGAATCCTCGGAGACTCCAGGAAGAAGCAGGAATGGAGCCTCACCTGCAAGCTTCACTGATGCTCCTGTGTGTGCAGCTAAGCTGTGAGTGGGGAGGACAAGGGGGGGCGGGGGGAAGGGTCAAGCCAGGGAAATGGGGCAACTCTGGTAAGGAAATTTAGGGGGGATCTCGGGGACAATCCAGAGTTTATATTAAGGAATTTTCTAAAACAAATAGGAAAAGTTCTTTATTTAAAAAAAAAAAGTTTCTTTTTTTTTTTTTGGCGAAGTATACAGTTTATTAAAGAACTCACATCCAATGCAGTGTCTCTCCAAAGATAATTTGCAAGCACCTTGCCTCAGAACCACTTGAGCACTTGGCAAAATCTGTAGATACCAAGGCCTGACTCTAGAAAAGGTGGTGCAGAGTCTCTGAGAATGAAATTTGGAAATCTGCATTTTTCGTAAGTGCCCCAAGTGATTCTACTGTGCACTTATAGATAAAGGAGCCCCGATTGGAGGAGTGTGGAAAAGCCAAATAATTACAAAAATAAGCTGAAATGCTTTTGAAAAAACTTCAGTGAGACAGAAGAAACGAAAACACCAAGAAGAAAACAGATTACAAAAATCTGAATAACCTAAGTGACTTTTAAAACACTTTCTATTAACTGGTAACATTTACACAGACAAGTACATACATTATGAGTATACACACAGCTCAATGAATTTTTTTTTTAAAGTTTCTTATGTATGAAAATCTTTTCACTCCTCCTGAGCAGGGTCAAATGGACAACCACTGGTGGAAAAGAAAGTCAAGGAAGGCGAGAGCTTCACACTGAACTGCAGTTACACAGACAGAGCTGCTGATTTCTTCCAGTGGTTTACGCAGGATCCCAGGGAAGGCCTCCACTCCCTGATACAATTGTTTTCAAGTGAGAAAGAGAAGATCAGTGGAAGATTCACAGCCAGGCTTAACAAAAATGACCAGCAATTTTCCCTGCACGTGAAGGATTCCCAGCTCAACGACACAACCACCTTCTTATGTGCAACGAGTGCACAGTGCTGCTCAGACACCTGCGTCCCGCACCTAAACCCTGCTAAGCCTGCACCTCCTGCCTGAAGGGCTCCAGGGCGCTGACTTTGCACTCTGAGCAAAGGGAAATAGGAGGAGCTTTGTATAACAGTGTCAAATATTCCATTTGAATACCATGTGCAGAGGGATAGTGTTTTCAAACACCATCTAATATATTTTGTTTCTCTGTGTGAAGTCCTAACTCTGTTCAAAAACCTGAGGCTTAATATCAGAAAGAAGAGAGCACTAAAGAAGGCAGGAAACAGTAAAATTCTTGCCTTTGAGCTCCTTTGTAGACTTTTACAAATATATCAAGAATACAAAATCTTAAAAGCCGGAACCATCAAATTCAGTAGTGAAAGAAAATGTACATTGACATTCTGAAAAGACTGGGGTAGAAGACCAAGTACCAAAACCTGAGGGAAAATGGTAAAAAGTTTAGAAAAGGACAGAGTGAAAGGAGACCACAGTATGATGGCAAATCTGTCTCCTCCTTAGAAGAGGATAAAATTTCAACCAGCTGTCTGGAGACGAGTCAAAGGGGTGACTTTTAAAAGTGCCTAGCAGCGGTCTCTATCCTTTTTGGCGCCAAGTACTGGTTTCAAGGAGGACAATTTTTCCATGGGGCGGGGGGCGGAACAGTTTCGGCAGTAACGTGAGAGATGGGGGGCAGCAGATGAAGCTTTGCTCGGTCGCCCACCACTCACCTGCTGTGTGGCCTGGTTCCTAACAGGCCACGAACCAGTACTGGTCCGTGGCCCTGGGGTTGGTGACCCCTGGCCTAGCATCTTGCTCTTTTCTACGGTCTGCTGGGGTGGGAGGAGGGAGAGTCACATTTAGGAGTGACCATGAACTGAAGGGGCAGCAAGTGAAGGCACACAGTGTTTGGATCACCGTCTCACATCCTTGCTCCCCAGGGAGTGTCCACTATGAGGAAGCATCGAGTGACCACATGGCAAGATGATCCAACCAGGGGATGTCACCAGCCTCTGTCTTCGTCCACTTCACTGCTTGAACAACAGACCCGTAGACAGATTAGCCAAGCTGACAGCATGGAGGTTCTCCGTGAGCCCAGAAGCACGGGTTTTCTCTCACCAAGTCGGACCTAACTACTTCTGCTGTCAAATATCCAACCTGTCAGCCACAGATACAACAGGGAGCCTTCAATGTGGAATCACCCCTCAAGAAGACCAACCAGCCACTTGCTGGCAAGTTGATTACATTGGACACTTCCACCCTGGAGGTGGCAGAAATCTTTTCCTATTGGGTTAATACATGTTCTGGGTATGAGTTTGCCTTCCCTTCCATACTGCCACACATAGCGGCATAACCTGAGGGCTCAGAGTGCCTGATTGATCATTATGATTAATCAAGGGATTTCACATCCCTTTGCATCAACAGACCCAAGTTATAGCAAAGAGTTGGGACAACAGGCATGTGACCATTGAGTATGCTGATCTACTACATACAGCATTATCCACAAACCACTAGCCTAATAGAACATTGGAATGACCACTGAAAGGCTCAACTAAAGCACCAGCTTAGAGGTAGTGCTCTGAGAAGCTGGAGAACTATTCTTCAGGATGGTGCTGTGTTCCTGTTAGATAAAATGCATGGACCTGGGAACCAAGGAGTGGAAGTAGGGCTATCTCCCCATCAACTCCCAGTTTCAGTGACTCACTTGGATATTGTGTGTCTCCTGTTCTCATAATTCTAGGTTCTTCTGGACTAGAGGTCCTGTTTCCTTTTGAAGAGAAAGGAGAGGGTATTTCTATTAGGGAAACAGAGAAGTTTTCACGAAACCAAACTTTACATGTACCACCTGGTCATTTGGAGATACTCACGTCCGAAGACCAGAAGGCCAAGAAAGGAGTTACTACACTGGCAGGGGCAATCTATCTTGATTATCATGAGGATTTAGGGCTATTGCTGCCTATTGGGAGCTGGAAAAATAGGACTAAAACTCAGGGGATTCACCGGGATGACTTTTAGCACTTTCATGACCATAATTACTGTAAACAGGCAATTGTAGCAACTATGGCCTGATAAGGGGAGAATAACCAGGTGCTCAGGCCCCTCAGGGATGAAGGTCTAGGTTACCTCCCTGGGACAGAAGTCTAGATATAGAAGTATTAGTCAAAGGTGAAAGAGAATCAAGAATGAGTGATATAATAGATGGAAGATAATAAATATGAATTATGGCTGTGGAATCAACTGTAGCAATTATAACTTGTCCCACTGATCCTTCTATTGACTTTTTTTTTAAAGAACTAGTGTTCTGAGTAAATTTAACATAGAGCACAAGTGGATCTCAGCAGTGAAAGGTATGGGCTGTACAGATGCTGCTGGTGTTCTGCTCACATACCCTGACAGTCACCTCTACACCCTGAAAATCCCAGCAACTCTGAGGACTATTTTCTGACCGTGAGAGCATGTGGCCAGTGTTCAGGACAAGTCAGATGTGCCAGAGAATTGATGTCCCCAAAGCATCCCTCAAGCCATGATGGGTAATGAGTTTATGAATTACTCCAGCTCCTTTATGCCTCATTTGGGGTAACTCCAATGGGTATGCTATACCATCTCCCAGAATTACCCAGCTGGATTAAGCTCCAATTGCCCATAGTAGTAACGGCTTGATGACAATACCCTGTCTTGGCCTCCTTCCCTTCTCTGATTCACTTCCTACTAATGTTTCCTAGAATCACCTGCATATAAACTAATTATACACAAGTCCTTGTATTAGAGATGACTTTTTGGGAATCCAAAACCAAGATACAGGAATTCAAATCATGGGGCAAAGATGGAGATGATCTAGAAGAAATTCTGGTTGCTCCTTCTTCCATTGCTATCAAACTGAATTTAGGGGCACAGAGATTTTAGCAGCCTCGTTCAGGGCTGGTCCCAACTCTTACAATTGCCTGCGCATCTCTATCAGTGAGAAGACTCAGCCACCCACGTCTGTTACAAGAGAACCTGTGCTGTCAGACAGTACCCAGTATGTAGCAGAACCCCATTCTTACTCTTGGCTTGGGGACTGCAACCCTGTTACTTCCTCTGGAAACACAAACTTCTGGTGAGTCACAGTAGGTCTTTTTTTCCTTGTTCACAATATTTTTTCAAAATGGAATGAGAGTGATGGGAGCAACTCTTAATATGACTTGTTTGAAGCAATTCGGTGCTGATGAGAACTCCTGCAATAGTTATTTCAGAACTTCTTAAAAAAAATAGGTCTCTTTTTTGTGTGTGTCCGTGGAAAATATAAGCACAATTAGACACTACATGATCTGCTTCCACTTACTCTGAGTTTAGTCCATGCTCTTTTCAGGCACAAACATATACCTTTTTTCTCATTCTTTATTTTCAGAAGTTGTAAAACTATTAAAAAATTGAATACATTAATATAACAGGTGTATTCTTATCACCCATAATTGTTTATATTATACTTGCTTTGTCATTTTTATTTTTTTTAATGCAAAGAAAAATTATAGAGTTTGCCACTGTTGCAAATAAAACTCTGCCACTTCTGTCCACTATTCCAGGTCCCCATTCTTCTCTCCAAGATTAGGTCTTAGCAGAATAAATTTGCCAGCTCCCTCTTCTCTTTATTTTCACCCTACAAGTTAAAAAAACTCAGAAAACGGTTTTCACTTTCATCTGAAATTACAACCAATAGCCTAGTTCCTGAAGCGAGACCAAAAAGTATTGGGAAAACTTTCGTCAGTGAGACAGTCACCCATCACCTGTCATACCATTTCCTGCTCTGAAGCTCGAGGGCCGCGGAGCACAGAGGGGAACCCAGATCAGAGCAGGAAACTTCTCAGCCTGCAGGGGAGAGCTGTAAGCATGATATTTGTTAGCTTGCTGCGGGCAGTCCTGGTCTCCACCTGTCTGGGTAAGGAAGGTTTAGGTCTTTCTTTATAATGTTATCTAATGGGGCTGTGAAACGAGAGAAGATGAATAGCAGAGTAAATGCATTGCCTCAGAGAGCCCAGGTGAAAGCTGATATGTTCTGCTGAGGTTTGGATCAAGCAGAAGAAAGGTGGGTGGGGATGGGAACCAGTTTGGGCTGGTCTGCCTGCTTTCTCTCTCATGTGACACCCAGTGTGGTCCTTTCTCTCCTCTTTCCCACAGGATCCAGTGTGGCCCAAATGGTCACTCAACCTCAACCAGAAGTGTCTGTGCAAGAGGCAGACACAGTGACCCTGGACTGTACGTATAGCACTAGTGAGAGTAATTATTATTTGCTGTGGTACAAACAGCCTCCCAGCGGGGAGATGATTTTCATTATTGGCCAAGAAGCTTATAAGCAACAGAATGCAACCAACAGTCGCTACTCTGTGAACTTCCAGAAAGAAGCCAAATCCTTCCGTCTCAGGATCTCAGACTCCCAGCTGGAGGATGCTGCAAAGTATTTCTGCGCTTACAGTGGTCCACAGTGAGACGAGCAGCAGAGAGAGGCTTACAGAAACCTCAAACCTCAGCATCTGTGCAGAGGTCGGGGGAAGTAGTTGGGGTAAGATGAACATAGAAAAATCATTGACTTCTCTGGAGAAAAAAAATACTATTCTATCTGCCTATAAGAAACACAGAAATGATGCTATAAGCTGGAATTCTCAAAATAGTAATAAAAATAATGGAGGTACACAATGCTATATAGTTTTGTAAAGTACATTCACATGTATTTATTTAATTCTCACAACCCTGTTGTTATATAGGACAGGTCAGATATTCTGTGTCACTGCCATCCAGGGACTCTCATAGCTTGAACTAAACCTGTATTCTCCATCTGCATGCCCCATGATCATATCAAAGTCAACATATCCGAAATTGAGCTTTTATACTCCCCACAAATCTTATTTTTTATTTTTCCCTCCTCAGCTTTGCTCAGGATTAAGACACACAGTAAATTTCTGAGTTTGAAGAATTTCTCCATCCTCTAAAGAATTTCTCCACCCTCTACCTACCAGCCTAGGCTATCTGATCGTGTGTGTGTGTGTGTGTGTGTGTGTGTGTGTGCGCCCCCACACCTTATTTCTTTCTAATTACAAAACAGGTTGAAAAACTACATCACATTTATCTCATTGTTTCCTGATTGATCTATCAGTCACCCTTCCTGACTTTAACCTAATTTCACCCTGTATTTCTTAAATTTCCTTCATGCACCATTGGTCTGTCCTCAGAAGTTGAGGAAAGACAACAAACACCATCAAACAGGATTTCATGTGCTGCTAGTACTCATCAGCAAATGCAAATTAATTGATTAATTAATTTTTAAAAACAAGAAGTTTAGCTTCTGGTTACGCTATCATTGCTTCTGGGAGGAGGTGAGCCATCTAGAAGAACCAGGTCTAAAGGCAGGGCCAAGCAGCTGCCATCATCAGGGTCACCACCTTACATCCCCTGAGAAATAGGGGATGTCTGGACCTGGAAAGGATTCATCATACTTATGCAAAGCGGAAAAAATAATAAAATAGAAAAAATGATCCAACATTTCTTTGTATGTCCATAATTCCCCCAAAACACAGCTTTTGCTATGAAGACCCCTTGTGGAGCACTTAATTCCATCTGCCCACTTCAAGTGAGTGATAAAGTTGGAGCAGATACTCCATGGCTGTATCTAAGTCCATGAGAGGTTTCCAGAGCTGAGGTTGGAGGTATGTTTAGAATGAGTGATGGAAGTTACTGGATTTGGACGAAACCAAGGGAAGCCAAAGCCAGATTGCTAAAGAATAACTAAAAATAAGCTTTCATAGGAATACTGTTTCATCCCTTAGTTATCAGTACTAGCTCATGGGATTAGGTACCCAGGCTGGAATAGAACCAGAGCTGGTGACATGCAGATGTTCTTTTGGATTTCCTGTGGCTTTTTCACAGCCTTCCTTGAGAGCTCCTCCACTGCCTGCCTTAGACCCATAGCCTCATAGCTAAAGGTCCCCTTCTTAGTCCCCTTGAACAGCTTGGAGCCGTCTGGAACACTCCCATTTAGTTTCACATGCTGCAGCCCAAGGGCAAGTTATGCCACCCCTGTTCACCAAATCCCGTCCACCCCCACCACTCACTCTAAATATACCCCTTCCAGCCTCAGTTCCTAGAGCATCAGGTCCCAGCCCAGGCTCAGCACCCAAGGCTCTAGCTTGTCTAGAAAAGCAGGTGAGACAACAAACTCAGTGAGGGTATCACCTTTCACACAAGTCAGAGAACTCTGGGCCATTCAAGTTTTACCCTCTCTTTTACACCCCAGGTCCAAGTAGTCACCAAGACTTAGTAGATTCAAGCTAGTTATCAAAGCTTACTTCTTTCTGTTCTTGCTTCTAGTGGCGTCAGCTCCTCTCATTTGAATTAGTAAATGATCATCTACCTCTAGTCCGTCTATCATCTAGTCTGTCCATCCTCATTTGTGCCCCCTTCAAACACTGCTTCACACGGCCACCAAGTGACCTTCCTACAATAAAAATAAAGTCATTCCCCCTTCAACAAAGCCCCGTTTCCCATAGAAGAAGACTGTGATTATTCAGAATGTGAGTCCATCAAAGCAGAGACCATCACTGTATCCCCAGCACCTTCCATGCCTGACAGGGTAAACAGTAGAGAGCTATCTGCTGAATGGATTAATGGATTAGTAATTCAGCCTCCTTTGTTGCCACACTCCTATCCTCTCCCACTCTATGCTCTCATCTCATCAGCACATGAAATTATTTCCTGCCTATGCCTTTGTGGACTCTGTTCCCTCTGTGTGGAATACCCATCCCCGCTCAGCCACTTCACTACTGTTCAAGATGTTCCCAAATTTCCCCTCTTCTCTTAATTCTTATCCTGACCCTCTTGCCCAGTTAAAACTGAGCACTTCCTCTTTTTAACCCATAACTGAAACCCTAAGCATATTTCTGGTGTAACAAACCTAACACTTTATGGAACTTAAATGTATGTTTTACTTTATTCCAACAACAATGCAAGCTTTACTTGTCGGAAGCTGAGTTTTATTCATTTGAATAGCAATAGTGTCTACAATATTCTTAAATTCACGGGTATAATTTTTTTTTAATTTAGCCAGTGTTATATTGCTAGTTTTTTTTTTTGGATTGAGGTAGAGTTGATGTACAATATTATATGTAAGTTTCAGGTCTACAACATTGTGACTCACAATTTTTAAAAGTTGTACTCCATTTATAGTTACTATAAAATATTGGCTATCTTCACAGATAAGATTTTTTAAAGTTTTTTTTGAGTGAAGTTAATTGATGGCGTTTTTCTCATTAAACATGATAAAATAAAAATTGATAACTTTTCTACATTGCCATCTCCTCCATAGTTGTATTTACTAGAGATTCTGAAGTAACTCATAGGAAACAGACTATATGGTATGCAGAAAATTAATAATAATGACAATATTATACAAATAGTAATAGTAGTAGTAGTAGCTAACACAAATTGTGTATACATGTCCCACATTCTGATAGGTTCATAACATGTATTATTTTATTTAGTAGTTTCAACAAATCAATTCAATGGGATGGGTGAATGGAAGAATGGACTAATGAATAACATAGGGAGGAAAAAAGGAGATTTATATAGTAGGATAGCAAATTTACACTGTACTTAGTTACCTATAGAAAGATATGTAAAGAAAAAAGTTTCTCTAATGATCTTTCCCATTAACCATCCCATCCACTAAGTCGTTATGAAACTGAAACTTGCAATTAACAATACCTCAGTTTCTTCAGGTTTAAAGAGTTCCTTTCAGGTGTCAATGTTTTTAAATATTCAGTCCATTTAAAGTTCAACTCCGTGTCAGGGCTGATTTAAAGTCTCTTGGATGACTCAATCTCTTTAGGTGCTTTGTTGGAAGTTCCACCGCCTTAACCTCCCCTTCCCCAGGATGACATCTGGGTAATAAGGGGAAATAATTGAGTGTCAGTTGAGGAGGGAAAAAAAGCCTTAAATCCATGCACTGCTTTCTGGATCCTTTGGTCTATGTAGCTGAGTAGACAGTCTGGTCTTCTCCATGGGTAGGTAACTCGTTAGGTGTAGGTTATCCCACCTGGACTTTTGAGACGTGCTCCACTCTCCAATATTCTTGTGCTCTCATATTTATCTACATGTTTTTAACCTATCCTCACCCCATGAGTTAATCTGTCTTTCACAGGGGAGGGAAAGGACAAGGGTCCTGACATCTGATTTCCTTGCTCTGCCTCCATCTTCCTTTTTCTTCGATCAGTCTCCCGAGACCAATAAAATCGACATTCCTATCTCACCTACACCTTCCTGTCACCCTTTCCTTACATAAAAACTCTACTATCAAGTCTAACAGGCCTTACTTAAAACATATTGAAAGATATGATGAAATAATTTAGAAAAAAATTTACCTTTGAACGAACCAGTTATCCAAGACAATTCTCTTGCTGAGAAGTCAAAAATCCAAATTAAATGTCAGAACTAAATGACGAAATGAACTATTTTCATTCCTTTGGGAGTAATCTAATCTCCCCATCCCACTCAAAACAGATAGAAAGAATATAGATAAGGTTATGTGCCTGGAAATGTAAAAGAAAAAATATTATGTTTCAAAAATATATTCCCAATTACATGGAGGGAGAGGAAACAATTTGTGTACCCAAGAGTACAACATGTGAAAATCACCATGGATATTTTCAAAGAAGAAAAAGACTTCTAAAAGTATAAAAATTAAGAAAGTGAAAGATAAGCCACAGACTGGGGGAAAATATTTGCAAAACATGTATCTAGTAAAAGAGTGGTATCCAAAATATATAAAGAACTCAAACTCAACAATAAGAAAATAAAAAGCCCAATTAAAAAATGGCCAAAAGATATGAACAAACATCTTACCAAAGAAGTTATACAAATGTCAAATAAATGTATGAAAGCATTACATATTGATATAATTAGGGAACTTCAAATTAAATCAACAGTGAGATACCACTACACACCTACTAGAATGAGTAAAATCCAAAATACTGACAACACCAAATGCTAGTGAGGATGTGGTGCGGCAGAAACTCTCATTCATTGCTGGTGGGAATGCAATATGGTACAGCCGCTTTGGAAAACAGTTTGGCAGTTTCAAACAAGACTAAACATAATTTTATCATATGATTCAGCAATAGAGCTCCTTGGTATTTACCCAAATGAGTTGAAAATTACATTCATACAAAAACCTGCACACAAATGTTTATAGCAGCTTTATTTGCATTTGCTAAAACTTGGAAGCAACCAAATACAAAAAATCCAATTAAAAATGGACAGAGGAGAAATGTCTATTTTGATCTTCTGCCCATTGTTTGATTGGGTTATTTGTTTTTTTGATACTGAGCTGCATGAGCTGTTTGTATATTTTGCAGATCAATCCCTTGTCGGTTGCTTCATCTGCAAATATTTTCTCCCATTCTGAGGGTTGTCTTTTCATTTTGTTTATGGTTTCCTTTGCTGTGCAAAAGCTTTTAGGTTTCATTAGGTCCCATTAGTTTATTTTTGTTTTTATTTTCATTACTCTAGGTGGGTCAAAAAAGATCTTGCTGCGATTTATGTCAAAGAGTGTTCTGCCTATGTTTTCCTCTAAGAGTTTTATAGTATACGGCCTTACATTTAGGTCTTTAATCCACTTGGAGTTTATTTTTGTGTATGGTGTTAGAGAGTGTTCTAATTTCATGCCCAGCACCACTTATTGAAGAGGCTGTCTTTTCTCCATTGTATATTCTTGCCTACTTTGTCATAGATTAGGTGACCATACAGATGGACAAAAAGCACATGAAAAGATGTGCAACATCACTAATTATTAGAGAAATGCAAATCAAAACGACAGTGAGCTATCACCTCACACCGGTCAGAATGGCCATCATCAAAAAATCTACAAACAATAAATGGTGGAGCGGGTGTGGAAAAAATGGAACCCTCCTACACTGTTGGTGGGAATGTAAACTG
Source organism: Lagenorhynchus albirostris (assembly GCF_949774975.1). Taxonomy (NCBI): domain Eukaryota; kingdom Metazoa; phylum Chordata; class Mammalia; order Artiodactyla; family Delphinidae; genus Lagenorhynchus; species Lagenorhynchus albirostris. Next base: position 75,154,772 of record NC_083095.1, on the reverse strand, counting down.
GTACAGCCACTATGGAAATCAATATGGAGGTTCTTTAAAAAACTAAAAATAGAGCTACCATACGATCCAGCAATCCTACTCCTGGACATATATCCGGAGAAAACCATAATTTGAAAAGATACATTCACCCCAATGTTCATTGCAGCACTATTCACAATAGCCAGGACATGGAAGCAACCTAAATGTCCATCAACAGAGGAAAGGATAAAGAAGATGTGATAAATATATACAATGGAATATTACTCAGCTATAAAAAATGGAATAATGCCATGTGCAGTAACATGGATGGACCTAGAGACTGTCATACTAAGTGAAGTAAGTCAGACAGAGAATGACAGATATCATATGACATTGCTTATATGTGGAATCTAAAAAAAGGGTACATATGAACTTATCTACAAAACAGAAATAGAATTACAGATGTAGAAAACAAACTTATGGTTACCGGGGGTAAGAGGGGGAGGGATAAATTGGAAGATTGGGATTGACATATACACAATACTATATGTAAGATAGATAGCTGATAAGGACCTAGTAGTGTATAGCAAGAGAACTCCACTCAGTACTCTGTAGTGGCCTATATGGGAAAAAAATCTGAAAAAGAGTGGATGTATGTATATGTGTAACTGATTCACTTTGCTGTACACCTGAAACTAACACAACATTGTAAATCAGCTATACTCCAATAAAAAAAATTTTAATGGACAGAGAAACTGAATAGACATTTTTCCGAAGAAGGCATGCAATGGCCAACAGGCACATGAACATGTGCTCAGTACCACTAATCATCAGAAAACTGCAAATCAAAACCACAATGAAATGTCACCTCACACCTATTAGAATGGCTGTCATCTAAAAGACAAGACATAAGTGTTGGTTAGGATGTGGAGAAAAGGGAACCCCTTATGCACTGTTGGTGGGAATGTAAATTGGTGCAGTCACTATGGAAAACAACGTAGAGGCTCTTCAAAAAAATAAAAATAGGATTACCATCGGATCCAGCAACCCCACTTCTGGGCACATATACGAACAAAATGAAAACGATATCAAGGAAATATCTGCACTCCCATATTTATGGTAGCATTATTCACAATAGCCAAGATATGGAAAGAACCTAAGTGTCCATCCTTAGTTGCTTGGATAAAGGAGAAGTTGAACATATGTACGATGGAATATGATTCAGCAGGAGAAAGAAAGAAATCCTGCCATTTGCGACAACATGGATGGACCTGGAGAGCATTGTGTAAGTGAAATAAGCCAGAAAAGACAAATACAGCATGGTGTCACTTATATGTGGAATGTAAAAGGAAAAAAATGTCAAAATTTTTTGTGTGACTTTTTTGTTTGTTTTCCTACAGAGAGTAGGAAAGTGGTTGCCAGGGCTGAGTTGTGGAGGAAATAGGAAGAGGTTGGTAAAGGGTACAAAATTTCAGCTATAAGATGAATAAAGTCTGAAGATTTAACATTAAGCATGGTGACCACAGTCGGTAACATTGTGTAATTGAAATGTGCTAAGAAAGTAGAACTTAAATCTTCTCAGCAAGAAAAATAGATAAATATGTGAGGTCATGAATGTGTTAATCAACTAGATAAGGTGAATCCTTTCAGAATATCTATCTATACATAAATCACCACGATGTACACTTTAAATATCTTAAAATTTTATATGTCAATTATATCTAAGAAAGGCTGAAAAAAAGAAATGTACTAGCAAAGACACCACCATAAAATGTAGACACTCAGTATTTTTTATCACATTTATGTTTTGAGAGGAAAGACTTAGAGAAAATGGAAGTTCTGAGGGTCACCCCTCCTGTCTGTCAAGTGCTCAGTGACAGAGTCCCAGAGTTGCTGGTACTTGGAATGTATGAAAAACTACATTGGTTGCTGAAACAAAACTAACACAAAATCAGGAAAACAGGATCAAGGTAGATTTGGGTGAGAGGCTCAGGAGAGAGAAAGAACTATGATGAGGAAATTGAGACCTCACTGGATTTTACAAGCACAGCTTTGCTGTGGAGCTGACACCAAACTTGTGGTTTCACAGTTGAATTTAGGAAGAGGATGTGGGGCAGCACAGTATCCACAAAATTCTTAGACCTCAACCTTGTTGCTCCTGGTACATGGTTTGGAAATAGTGATTTTCCAGAGTTCATCACTTGTGTTACTGATTCTTTCCATAAGGGGGAAAGGGGGTAGAGGGCAGGTGACAGGGGGGTGGGGGGGGGGAGTGGATGCCTCAGGGTCAGGGGTTCTGGGAGATTCCAAGTGCTCTGTGAGCACGGCAAAAAGGCTCTCAGTATCCCAGGATATCCTCAATATCCCAGGATATTCAAAACAGCCCAATATTTAATCACCTGTTTAGTAAGGGCATAGATCCACCAGAACAGACAGGGGAGGGTCAGATTTCCAGAAGAGATGGTTGGTGGGGACCCCCTGCTATGCTAGGCATTAACTCTTTAGTTGCTGAATTCTGGGTAAATCTGGGTAATGCATGGTAGATACTGGAGAAGAGCACTTTCAGAGGTGATGAATTGCCAATGAGTGTGGAAGTATTTCTATATTTAACAGCCAGTATGGGTCTCATAGCACATACTCATAACATATCAACTGTGTGAGGAGTAGTTACTCTGCCTATAATTCATGTGTATTGTCATCGGGTACTTGATTCATTTGTTCCCAGATGTGATTAACTGAGGGAGCTTAATGTACCTTTCCATTCAATATCGTCCTTTAAAAATATAAAATAATTTGGTTAACCAACTTCTTAATTTATATAATCATCTCAAACAATAAACATTGTTTTAAAAAGATGAACTTCTATGGAATGGTAGTTAATCAGTCATCACTTCAATCCGGACACTGTAGGGGTCAATAATAAAAGACAGTGAATGAGACTCTCCTTCCCTCTTGAAAACTTTCTTCTTTTTTCTCTGTTCATCCAAATCTTGGACACTCTTCAAGGCAAACCCACGTGCCACCTCTTCTCTAAAGACTTTCCTAATCGTTTGAAATCATGTCAAACTTTCTTTTGATCTACAGGCTACCTTCATTACATTCCGTCCTTTGTTGATCACTGTTTCATATTTATGTTCTTTCATCTCCAACTATATAGGGTTACTAGACTGAACGGAGAACACGGATCATTGCTTTTACTTTCCTTGAGTGCCTTGCAGCACTTTCCAGAGTATTTGGCCATTAAACCCTTAAATGTTACTTGCTGTTGATACTGATGCTATAAAGAGTCTGGTTAAGAGTCTAAGTAATGAAAGGTGAAATCAGGGTACAATTCTAGGCATAATTTGGACTTTGAACAAAATATTCTATACTGACTAAACCTATATCTTACGATTTTTTTTAATTTTGTAGAAAAAGTCCTCAATTAAATAGTTACTGATCAAGCCTCTTTCTAATAAGGAGTATCACTTGTTGAATGAAGAAGAAGCAATATTATTTTAAATTCCAGAAAGTCTTCATATGCCCAAAAGTTAGAATTGCTGGCATATGTCTCTTCTCCAAATCAGAGAATAAGGGAAGTTTTCATGACAATCCTGCCTTCAGGGATCTGGTCTCCTATTCTAAAAATTCCATTAAACTTAAAATTTAAATAACTACATTTGTGTACTTTTTATAATTCGTAAAATGTTTTACAATTTCTCCAATCAGTTACACAGTACATGAACTGTAAAACTGAATCTGCACCTCTGAGTTCCTGGTGTTCTCTGAAACTAATGATTGCCATTTTCTAACAACTTTGTATATATCCAATTGCTGTAGCATACACTATGAGAGATGATGAAGAAGCCATTTCCAATCTATATTTTAAAATCCTTGTTAAAGTTTCTATTTAGTGTTTTAAATTTTTGTGATCAAGGTTATAAATTTTCTGAGAAATCAAATAGGTAGAATCCTATTGCTAAGATTTAAGTCAGTCTAGAAAAAGTGCCAATGTTAAGAATGGTTATTAGTATATAATTCCTGTAACTGACTAAAATAATATATAGTAGAAAAAATTTTACATGTACGTTTCTATGGGAGGACTGGAAAAGGGGAGAGTTTCACTTTTTTAAATAGTGTGAGAACTCTAATAATAATAATAATAAATTTGAAATAATAAAGAAAATAATAAAGATTATAGGGTCCTTCCTACCTCCACCAAATGAAAAGATGCATGGATATGATAGTCTACTTCTTTCCTACTTTACAGAGGCAAGGAGGACCTCTTTTGGGATTCATGCAAAAAAACTAATTAAAAATAAAATAAATAAAATAAAATACAGGTGTGGCTATGATGAAATCTGTGCTGAGGGACATGAACATCAAGTGAAACCAAGCAGCTTAACTACTGTCCAGTTCAGGGGTTTCCATGAAAAATCAGGGAAAGACAAATTAGCCAAGAATTCTTTTTCTTTCTTTTGAAAGTCCTAATGGAAAAGGGAATCAACATTGACAGTACAAAAATTAGTGCTAAATGTCATAAGTTGTATGTTTGTGCTTTTTCTTCCTACTGTTCTAGATCAATAGGGTAGAAGTGGCATGTAGCAATCACCTAGGAGTTTAAGACTACAGCCCTCACCCTCAAACCCTGAGAACTACCATAGTTACACTGTTACTGCGAGAGTGTTTCATAACCACAAGGTATGTTAAGGTGGTAGAAAGTTTGATTAACCCCATTCCATAGAAGTTCATCTTTTTAAAGTAGGGTTGATTGTTTAAGATGGTTACATAATTTAAAAGCTGTTTAAGCAAATAATTCTATTTAGAATAATGAATGTAAAGGTATATCATATGCCCTCAGTTAATAACATCTGGGAACAATGAATCTACTAGGGCACTATCCCACCTGCTGACACTTCACATGAATTTTAGGCAAAGTTAGCTACTAGATACGGAGCAGACATTCCCTGAGTATACACTATAAAACCCTTATTGGTTGTTAAAAATGGAAATACCACCATGCTAGTTGGCAACTAGCCATTTCTCAACGGTCCCTTACATGCTCGCTTTCAACCCCTGCCATATTGGCTGTCTTGGTTCCTCTCCCAAGCTTATCCATGACCCAGCAACTAAAGAGTAAATGTTTGGCATAGCTGGGAGTCCCCACCAGGATTCTGTTCTAACACTCTCACTCTCCCTACAACCTGTGCCTGTTCTGATATCCATACCAAACAACAAACGGATGATTAAACATTGGGTTAAAAGTTTTTAATGTCATCTCTGCCTAGAAGGAAACACAACATATACAATACCATACTATAACAAATAGTCTACTAGGTAAGAGTGAGGTAATGCAGGCTAATGAAGAAACTTTCCTGAGCACACCACTCTCCCAGAATCTTCACCTGTTCACCAACTCAGAAACTCTCTGAACCCTGGCCTTAGGGTTTTATAGAGATTTCTTTGCTTAGATAGGATTGATTAAATCATTGGCCATTGGCAGTTTATTCAACAGCCCCTGTCCCCTCCCTGGAGGTCAGGGGGTTAGGCCTAAAAGTTCCAACCCTCTAACCACCAGGTTGGCTCCTCTGTCAACTAGACCCCCATCCTTAGGTGCTTTCCAAAAGTCACCTCACTGACATAATATAAGACATCTTTAAGACTCTTGCCACAAGAAATACCAAGAGCTTTAGGTGCTCTATGCCAGAAATGGAATGAAGATCAAATATATATTTCTTATTATAAATCAAAATATCACATGTGCTTATATTAAGCTTAGTCTTTGCTTAGGAACTTGGTCACAGTAGAACCTTTAGGTGTTGAGACCACATTAATTAATTCCTATGGATATTTTGATTCCTACTAATATGCTTTGCTAACACTGGTAGCCTGCTTTGGTTACTAACAAAACCAGCAGTACGGAAATTTAATGTCCCTTCTCTCTTAACTCAGCTCTTTGTCTCACTTCTCTTTGGAAGCTTCATTCTCTCTGCGACACCAGAAATGGGCACTTTCCACTGACTACAGCAACAGAAGTTTAAACCTCTTGGCAGGAGGAAACACTTTCTGCTTAATGGGGAGGCTGATTCAGATAACCTTCTCTAGAAACTCAGAATTACACTGTTTGATAATTTCTTGCATAGAACATTTGCAGTTGCAGAAACGTGAGTGATGTCAGATCTAAAAGTCTTTTGTCCTGTCTTGCTTCATTCAGATTCAGATTTAAGGGGAAACATTGGAGAAGTCACATGAATTTCCGTGACTGATATTTTTCACCAGTCTATAGAAGATATAAACTTAAAGAATGGTTGGAGGATTAACCATAAACAGACATTGCCAGTAATTCTGCATTGTCATCAAAGCATGTTCATGTTTGTAGGCCAACCAGTACATTAGATAGATGACAGTCAGACTTTGGAAAACTGTAAAACCTTCACACATTTTTAAGATGACTACTAAAATATTTTACAATTATTTTAAATGTTTAAGTAGTTATAAAGGTTATAAATTCTGCTGTATTATAAATATTGACATTTTCAAATAAAACTCATAATAGCTTGTATATATATGCAATGAAATCATAATACCAAAGTTATTTGACATCTATCAACATCCAATTAAAATTCATGAACAAACTCTTCATTAACAATTGAAGGTTTCATATCACTACTTTTTTCCTTACAATAATATTTCCATTCAACTTCTCCTGCAAAATTTAATATATTTTGTCTTTAAATGTCTTTTACTGATCACCAAAAATGTCTGCAACAAAAATATGTATGAAATTGAAATTTTTTGTTTCCCCTGATCATATTGCTCTAATTGTTATTTTTTTCTGGACTGATTTGTAAATAAAATTATTAGTAATGCATGTTTGATGAAAACAACTTAAATACATTATAATTTTTAAAGGTTTTTAACATAAAAGGCAAAAAAGATTTTTGGAAGTGCATTTCTTAATAAAATGACTGAGGTCAGATTTAAGTGCTTTGATTAAATGCTTTCCTGACATCGGTTAAAAAAAAAAAAATAGCCGTTTCCTTAATGCTCTCAAACCTCAGAGCAATGCTGCAAAGATTCCACGTAAAGTAAGGACAGTTGTGAAATGAGAGCTAGGAAATGAGAACCAGAGTCAGGTTCTCAGACAGATCATTTTTAGGAAAGGGTACATGGAGAAGTCGAGTATCTAGAAATTGATTCCCTTAAAATATCTATCTGTTCCTTAGTTTGAAAATCACTACATTAGACTACTCTAAATATTACTGATTCATTCTCAGCCAGTCTTCATTCCGTAACAAGCTTTGAGGAAAATAAGCAGGAAATTTGAAGGATAGAGTCTTAAGTTTCAGTAAACCTGGTAAATTTTCTAAAACCTGTTTGACATTTCTGGCTTGGAGGAATAACTACTGATGAGTTAGAAAACAATAGGGCCTAAGCTCTTGCATGATACAAAGTCATTTGCATACAAGTCACTTGTACGGTATCTTTACCTTGGAAAAGGCAGTTTTAAATGCCGCAGTCATTCATTAGCAACACTGTAAAAGAGAAAGCTGTTCCAATTTTAGAAAAAAAAAAACCATTGCTAGATCTCTTTTTCTCTATCATGCGAGAGCATTTTCTACTAGACACTTATCTGACACTCTTGAAGAAGGTAACTGTTGTCACAGCATATTTACTTAGCAATCCATAAATCTATATGAGAAAAGGCTCATATGGTTTACACTCCTGTGTGTTGGAGGTTAACCTACAGAAATAAAAGAGGTGTTACGAGTTCATAGCCTAGAAGAAAAATTAACCCCCAATCGTTGTACCAACTCTACCAATATTTTATTTTGCTATCTGTACATTTATATCTTTTTCCTATAAGCACTTGTGGAATCAGGTCTTTTTATTCATGGTTCTCTCACTAAGAACTTTAATAAAACTTGGACACAGACTCACTCCTAATTTGTGTTATAATTTTGTTTTTTGCACATATAAGGCCATTCTGGCTCTGAAAATCAGATAATTATCTCTCAATACCTAAGCTATAAACTCCTGGCTTCATATACATCTAAGACAGGAGATAGATGGGCCCTAAACTAGGCATTTACAACTGGCCTCCCGTTTACATTTCATGGCGCAGGAAAAAGTGGGCTTCAGGCCAGACACTTACAACTAGTCTCCTGTTCCCATCTCCTGAGAGAGGAGATACATGGGCTCCAGGTTAGACATTTAAAACCAGCCTCCTGGGCTTCCCTGGTGGCGCAGTGGTTGAGAGTCCGCCTGCCGATGCAGGGGACAAGAGTTCGTGCCCCGGTCCGGGAGGATCCCACATGCCGCGGAGCGGCTGGGCCCGTGAGCCATGGCCACTGAGCCTGTGCGTCCGGAGCCTGTGCTCCGCAACGGGAGAGGCCACAGCGGTGAGAGGCCCGCGTACCACAAAAAAAAAAAAAAAAAAAAAAAACCAGCCTCCTCACAAAAACACAAATACAGATCAATGGAACAGGATAGAAAGCCCAGAGATAAACCCACACACCTATGGTCAACTAATCTATGACAAAGGAAACAAGGATATACAATGGAGAAAACACTGTCTTAAATAAGTGGTGCTGGGAAAACTGGACAGCGAATGTAAAAGAATGAAATTAGAACACTCCCTAACACCACACACAAAAATAAACTCAAAATGGATTAAAGACCTAAATGTAAGACTGGACACTACAAACTCTTAGAGGAAAACATACAAAGAACACTCTTTGACATAAATCACAGCAAGATCTTTTTTGACCCACCTCCTAGAGTAATGGAAATAAAAACAAAAATAAACAAATGGGACCTAATGAAACTTAAAAGTTTTGCACAGCAAAGGAAACTATAAACAAGATGAAAAGACAATCCTCAGAATGGGAGAAAATATTTGCAAAAAAATTAACGGACAAAGGATTAATCTCCAAAATATACAAACAGCTCATGCAGCTCAATATTAAAAAAACAAAACAACCCAATAAAAAAAAGTGCAGAAGATCTAAATAGACATTTCTCCAAAGAAGACATACAGATGGCCAAGAAGCCCATGAAAAGCTGCTCAACATCACCAATCATTAGAGAAATGCAAATCAAAACTACAATGAGGTATCACCTCACACTGGTCAGAATGGCCATCATCAAAAAATCTACAGACAGCAAATGCTGGAGAGGATGTGAAGAAATGGGAACCCTCTTGTACTGTTGGTGGGAATGTAAATTGATACAGCCACTATGGAGAACTGTATGGAGGTTTCTTAAAAAGCTAAAAATAGAATTACCATATGACCCAGCAATCCCACTACTGGGCGTATACCCTGAAAAAACCATAATTCAAAAAGACACATGCACCCCAATGTTCATTGGAGCACTGTTTACAATAGCCAGGACATGGAAGCAACCTAAATGCCCATTGACAGACGAATGGATAAAGAAGATGTGGTACATATATACAATGGAATATTACTAAGCCATAAAAAGGAATGAAATTGGGTCATTTGTAGGGACATGGATGGACACAGAGATTGTCATACAGAGTGAAGTATGTCAGAAAGAGAAAATCAAATATCGTATATTAACACATATATGTGGAATCTAGAAAAATGGTACAGATGAACTGGTTTGCAAGGCAGAAATAGAGACACAGATGTAGAGAACAAATGTATGGACACCAAGGGGGGAAAGCGGGGGGTGGGGGGGATGAATTGGGAGGTTGGGATTGAATATATACACTAATATGTATAAAATAGATAACTAATAATAAGTAAATAAATAAAATCAGCCTCCTGTTTAACTCTCCAAAATGGAAGTAACAACAGGAACAGGGTAAATAGCCAAGCTTTGTCTCCTGTGGACACCTTAAGATAACAGTCATGGCAGGAACAGAGAGGGGCTAAACCTTGTTTGAGTAAAGGATCAAACGGTCACATATTTCCCATCCTTGGGGCAAGGGTGACATTGCACATGTGCAGAAGGGCTCCTTGAGGGTCAAAAAGGAGGGGGCATAATATGGGATGCTAAGGCTGTCCCATAGGCCTCTGGGCTGAAATCCATTTTGGAAAACAGTTGTGCACGCATTTTGGGGAGGGTCCTAGGGGAGGTCAGGTGTGGAAGAAGAAACCAGATAATTGGCCAAAAGTAAACAAAGACTGGGAAGAACTGCCTGATATAAATAATTTAATGGCCTCTTTCCTGTGCTCCTCTTCATTAGGGAGGATGCCCACACCCTTTCTCTCTGGGTGTGCATCTCTGCCTTGATGCTATCTGAACTAAACAAATTTTCTCTGTGTGCTCTCCCACTTGTTGCTGTGCTATGTCTCTAATAATAAACTTTGTACTTGTTTTTACAGTTTTTGCTTCCGTGAGAAATGTATTTTTCACTGGGGGCAAGAGCCAGGAAGTGTGGTGGCCAGGATTCCTGGTTTTCATCCAGACTACCCAGGTTCAATTCCTGGGCAGGGACCTAAGATCTCGCTTCATGCCACCACTCACTGCTGCCTCTCCGAGATCACATCTAGGTTGAACCAAAAGGTAACCTGTCATTTTTAATTACTTTGCTATTCTGAAATTTAAGAGGCAATCTAATGGACAAAATGTCTTAAAGCAGTCCCAGTTATTTTCCAGTAGTCTGAATTTAGCCATGAAGGCAAACAAAAGTAGGTGATTCATTTACAGTAAGAGTGTCGAATCCCATGGATTGTATACCTTTCTCCACAACCACACAGCACATTCTGGCTTTGAACACCAGTTTCACAAAAACAGAATCTGCAGACATGGAGAACTTGCGAGGAGGAAATTCGCTCTAATCCATATCTTCCTTGAAGGGTTTCAGGTTTCTAGGCCAGAGTCACTCCTGAACATAAAAGAAAGCTATCAAATGTCAGCATAAAGTTTTCTCTTACTTGAAATGACCTCACTAATCTTATCCTGATATCCTGGATACAAAGCCCATCTTAACTCACCTAAGGCATGCCAGGAGTATACTTGTCATTAAATAATTCAAAAGCATGGCTTCTACTCAAAATTCTCCAGGGTTTTCTCCTACCTTTCTAGCCATCCCTACTTTCTTCTTCCTTTGAAGGCTGTATTTTCTCTACCAATTTCTTGAATTCTGGGGTTCCTAATCCCTCTTCTATATTAAATACACACAGGTTCCAGACCATCTCATCAACTCCTAAACTTCAAACACCACTTAACTGTTCTCTACTGAAAAATTTGTATCTCTAGCCAAGATCTTTCTCAGTGCAGATCCAACTCTATGCTTCAACCTCAATATGCCACAGATTGAGATCATTATCTTACCAATCTATAGGTCGTCCTTCTCCAGTGTCCCCATCCTAGTGAAGGAAACCATCATCATCCAAGGTATTTTCCTCACTATAGACAGAGCTATCATTTAAAATTGCAATTGCAGTCATTTCACACTCTTGCTTAAATTAATCAATGACTTCCCATTTCCCATTGGACAAAATTCAAAATCACACCAAGGCTCATAAATCCTTCCTTGCTCTGACTTCTCTGGGCTCATTTCCCAACTCTCATCTTCACCCATATCGGATTGTGGGCTTACTATCTCCTGTTTGCCTTTCCAGGACCTTGCTCCATCCTTCTACGCTCCGTGTGGCTGACTTGTAGGGACCACATCAATGGGCTCTCTTGCCTTTCTGATTTTTTTGGCCCAAGGGGAGCACCTGCAGAAATCAGAGGGAAGGAGGAGCATAAGGTCAGGGTATATATTCCCCCAGCTTCCTCCCTGTGGGATTGACGTTGACTGACATTGGCCCTCTATCAGAAGGTCAGCGCTTTAAGACAGCCTCTTCAAACAGCTTCTTTATCTGCAGGTTCCCATGATCACTCTCACCCTTCCATTTAAAGCCCGGAGTGATGCTGGTCCCAGAATATAGCACTATCTCTTACATGTTATACCCTGCTCATACTTTTGTAACTAGTGCCACATTAAGGTCTCCTCAAATTTTGCAATTTTTGTGTACATGAGTTTTTTGCTAGAATCCTGACCAATACTGTCTGCTTTCAGATCCTAAAATGTGCCTGATTTGACTTTAATATTACTTCTTCAGGGAGGACTTTCCTAGCCTCCTTGATTCAAGTATAACTGCCTCCTAAACTCTTACAGCTCCCTGTGCTCTCCAGTCACAACATCCTCCACACTTAGTGGCAGTCATTGAATGAGTGTTAATGTCTATCTAGTGTTAATAGTACTATCTCTATTAGATAGTGTTAATGCACTATCTCTAATGTGCATTCCACAACATCAGGGACTAAATTTCTGTCTTGCTCATTGTCATAGCCTAAGAGCTCAACCTGGGATCTGGAACACAATGGATTCTCAATAGTTATTTGCTGAATTCATAAAAGAATAAGTGAATGAATAAATGAACCTGCTTTTATTCAAAAATAATGCATCAGAAAATTATAAAGCAAAATTTGTTGGAAATATAAGGATAATTTGGAAATATATTAATTATGAGATACTTTAATAACTACTTCTCAGAGACAGAAAGAGGAAGATGGACATGAAAAATAACTTTGCAACGTGTATATATATATATATATATATATATATATATAGAGAGAGAGAGAGAGAGAGAGAGAGAGAGAGAGAGAGAAACATTTACCAAAACATGAACATGTATTATGACTCAAAGAAGGAAAGATTCATAAAAGCCACATTCTGTAAACACAATAAAGCTAGAAATTAATAATTAAAAGATAGCTAATAAATGAGTTGGAAGGAAATTAACCACTTTTAATATTCTAAATAATTTCCAGGTCAAATAACTAAAAGTTAAAATTGCAGGTCATTAAATATTAACACTAATGACAGCACTACATATAAAAACCTATGGATTTGTTCAAAGCACTACTCATAAGGAAATGTATAGCCTTAAATACATTTATTAATAAAGAGTCAAAGAAGCCAAATTTCCCATTCAAGGAAAAAATAATAATAATGAGCAAAATAAACTAAAATATAGAACGGGAAATTCTAATAATAAAAGTAGGAATTAATTTAAAAGCAAAACAAAAATTAGAATTTATAAATAAGCCAAGAGCTCTAGAAAATATGTTAAGAAAAAAGAGAGAAAATACATATTAAAAATGAGAAAGGTGATATAACCACTTCTAAGGAAGGAATTTTTTAAATCATCAGTTAATACTTTGTGTAAATAGATCGTGATGAAATGAATGATTTTTAGAAATATATAATCTTTTCACTTGAACTTCTAAAGTTTGCTAAAATTTATATTATTTTATAATTCCAAAGTCTGCATCAAATCATAAGGAAAAAAATATCCTGAATTCTGCCTCTTCTACTTTCCTCATGTAACCAGCACACAAATACTCCACATATACCAAGTACCATGTCTCAACTCTCCTGTGTTTCCATTTTTTCAAAAAAAAATTTTTCATTCCTACTATTGTGGGCTGAATTGTGTCACTCCAAAATTTATATGTGGAAACCCTAACCCCCAGTACCTCAGACTGTGACTGCATTTGAAGATAGGGCCTTTAACACAGTGATTAAGTTAAAATGAGGTCATTAGGGTGGACCTTAATCCAATCTGACTGGTGTCCTTATAAAAAGAGACAATTAGGACACAGACACTAGGGATGCTCAAACACAGAGGAAAGACCAAGTGAGGACACAATGAGAAGGCAGCCATCCAAAAGCCAAGGAAAGAGGCTTGAGTAGAAATCAAACCTGGCTGACACCTTGATTTTGGACTTTTGGCCTCCAGAACTGTGAGAAATAAGTTTCTGTTGTGTAAATCACCCAGTCTGTGTTACAGAAGCCCTACTTTTACTTTACTTTTTTTTTTTTTTGGTATGTGGGCCTCTCACTGTTGTGGCCTCTCCCATTGCGAAGCACAGCCTCTGGACACGCAGGCTCAGCGGCCATGGCTCACAGGCCCAGCCACTCCGCGGCATGTGGGATCTTCCCGGACTGGGGCACGAACCCGTGTCCCCTGCATCGGCAGGCGGACTCTCAACCACTGTTCCACCAGGGAAGCCCGTACTTTTAGTTTACTTTTAACAAACAAATCACCGACCATGTGTCAATCACTATGCTAAACACTAGGAAATCAAAACTGACTAAGAGAATAAGTCCCTGTTTTCAGGGAGGTCACAGTCTAGAAAAATAAACATATGTACACACTGATAAAAATTCTATGTGGTACATGTGATAATGCATACTAACATCTGTCATTTATTGAGTTTCTGCTCTGTGTCAGCACTTTCCATTTATCTAAAATTCTGTACTTTACCTCCAGCTGTCACTTGTCCATTTTCACTTATTGATATATCACTATTATCTCAATTTCAAAACACTTTCCCCATTCAGATACCTCTTCAAACTTCCCAGTTTCTGTAAATATCACATCCTTCCTTTATTCAGGCTTGAAATTTTCGAGTTTATAGTTGGGCACCAATTCTTGTCAGTTTTTTCTTTTAAGTGCTCTCAGATTCATCCTTTATTTAGAATTCCCACGACTACAGCCTCATTGAAGTCGTTCCATGCCTCTCAGTTCCTCTCACCAAGTTGAAAGGAATGTTCTCTTTGCTCTCCATTACTGAAGTCTCTTTCTTGCCCTTTCCCCCTACCCTGCCAACTCCCAACCATCCAAAAAGAATAGCTACCCCTTCTTTCTAAAATATTTTTTCACCATATCACTCCACTATTCAAAACCCCATAACAGTTCCTGTTTTTTCACAAATATAAGCCCCTCTGACTAGTTTCCAGTGACCTCCATAATCTGCTTCTCCTTTTACCCATCAACCCTCATTCCCAGAGGCTACTTCCCATATTTTCTGTGTTAGACCACCGTAACACTTTCTCACAAACACATCATCCTCACTTCTATCTCCCTATGTTTTTTTTCTCTCTCTATCTAAACATTATGTATTCCTCAGGTCTCAACTCCTCCAAAGAGTCGGCACTAAATTCCTGCCACCTTCTATAATCTTTCTCTCTTCTGAATTAGTTACAGCCTATAACCCAACTCCCAAAATTCACCCCTTTCACCATTAACTTTTGCTCTATGTATATTATTTTAATCTTCCTAACTAACTTACAGTTCCATTAAGACCAAAACTAGATCTTGTGAAATTTTGTAATAGTCCCATCCCATCATTTATACTATTACTTTATACTTAGTGGGTGCTTGGTATGTACTCTTGACTATAATGTCTTTTATTTCTTCAAGTGTCTTTTATTTTCTTCCCAAGTGCTCTCTTCAAGAGAAAAATTCAAGAAAAATCAGTATTGGATGGTTCTATCAGTCTTGGAGAGTTCATGCAGGAAAGGGAATTTCAGTGGGACCTTGCATGAGACGAGGATTGAGTTTAGGGTTTTTAAAGAGAGAGAATTTACATGTAAAAAGCTGTCCACATTGACTGCAGTGAGCATAATGGGTGAAAAATTACTGTCCCTAATTCTAATGGCAGCCTATTACACACACAAAAAAAAGCACAGGACATGGCATTAGCTCAGCAATTAGACAGTCATGTTGAATTCCACTCCATTGCATATCAGCTGCATGATCTTTAGCATATTATTTAATGCCTGTAAGCCCCAGTTTCATCTTCTGTAAAATATAGATGTCCTGAGGATTAAATGAGATCGTTCATTCACTTAGCATAATGTTTGGTGTACAGTGTAGCTCTATACATATTAGTTATTATTATCACATTTTGTTCTCTTTTTCACAACTTTGTGGAAGAGATATTTGAGAACCTAAAGAAGCTGTGATGCTGTTCTTCAAGAGTTAACATAGTACAGAAAAATGTACATTGTGTGTAGGAAGGCAAGATGATTCATAAACTATCCCGGTGCATCCAAAGCAGCTCCTCATGATTAGGGGAGTCCTAAACCTTCCCATCCTCCCAGTCTCCCCCTACCAATAATCCACACAGTTGAGATAAACTGATTGTGGTGGGCATCACCACAATTTTGCCCACTCAGAACAACTCCCTCCTTATAAATAAATAAATAAACTCTAACCATGTGGTCTGAATGGAGGCTGCCATCTTTCTTACATAGCTGCCACGTTAGATACTCCTGACTGACCCAGAGGGGGACGCCTGACCCAGTTGAGCCAATTGTATCACTTATACCCTGCTGCAGTCACAAATTGACCCCCCTGGAGGAAAACCCAACTCAGACTAAGGTGAGCAAATCCCAGAATTTTTAAATTTGGAATGAAAAAAGGGATTCTCAGTCTTCTTTGGTGGCTATGCCATGAGATGAACTCCAGCTGGAAAATGTTTGCACTCATGTCTCCTGACTTGTGGTCTAAGTGAATAAATCTGATGTTCAGAGATAGGTGGAATGAAAGGAGAATCCTTGAAGGATTCAGTTCCATGGCACCCTGGATATCTGAAGCCCATATACATACATATATACATTCTGTACTTGTCTATGTTATAGGAGCCAATACATAATTTGCCTAATTCTCTTCTTGCCTAAGCTTACTTGAATTACATCTCTGTCATTTGACAAATGTCCTGACTAAGTAAATGAGATTTTTAAGGATTAATTTGCTAAGAAATTTTTAGAAACATTTGCTTGCTGGCTTACAAAAAGCAAATTCTACTTGTTTACACAATTCTACAGGTTACTTTCTCAGTAATTTCTCTAAATATCCTGAAGGTGGCACTATTTCCATTCAAAACAAAACAAAACAAAACAAACTCTTCTGTCCAAAACATTTTTTTTTTAAACAAAAGGGAGGAACTGAGTGAATTGCATGAGATGGTTCTAATTGGTTGGAACATCTGTTGATATGGTGTTTCTGTAGAGAAAGAAAAAGTTACCATATTTGGGGACCCCTGGCCAGTTTTCAAAACACCTTAATCTGAGTCTTCAGTGAACTGGACCAGAAAAAGAAAAAAAAAAAAAAAAGAAGAAGAAGCACCTAGCAGCGATTCTGTGGCTTCAACTAAGCTGTGAGTTGAGGGTTTATTGGAAGGGGAACCATGGGGGTCAAGGAATTGTCATAAGGTGTTCAGGGGTGGGGACAAGGTTCAGTGTGACTCATTTGAGGTTCCCTGGGGAGGAACTGGATTATAGGAATAACTGGTGAGCTCCTCCTTCTGAAATGTTCTCTCTGGACAGGGTTAAATGCAGAGGTGAAAGTGGAGCAAAGCCCTCCATCCCTGAGCATCCAGGAGGGAGAAGCCAGTACCATCTACTGCAATCATTCAATCACTGCTTCCGACAGACTGCACTGGTACTGACAGGATCTGGGGAAGAGCCTGGAATCTCTGTTCTTATTGTTGTCAAATGGGGTAGTGAAGCAGAAGGGACAATTAACAGCCTCCCTTGATACCAAAGCCCGTCGCAGCCCCTGCACATCACAGCCTCCCAGCCTGGCCTCTCTGCCACCTACTTCTGTGCCGTGGATGCACAGGGTTCCTCCAACACTTTCAGTCTGTACCCAAACCTGCAGCTGCGGCTCCAGCCCATCCCCTGCTGTGGGGATTGCAGTTCTGAGCCTTCGTTGACTGTCTTGCCTCTCTTCCTTCAAGAAAATTTCTGAGGTGAATGAAAAAAAAATGGTGTTTTAACTTTGATTTTCTTTATTGTGGAAATTTTCTTAAAAGAGAAATGGATTCCGGGGGGGAGAAAACAACCTAAACATGGCTCTTCGAGAATATGAAGTCTCATCTTTTACTGCCTGATAGTCAAAATCCATGAGTCTTCCATTACAGAACAATTTTACATTTAATGCAACTGTCACAAATAATTCCTGTGAAATATGGAACCATTATTTGTTTTATATGAGAACGTAACAGATAGCACTTACCCACGGAGGGAAAGAGAGAATAAATGCTTTATAAAATAATATTCTATAAGAGGCTCCTTACCTAGTTTTTCCTGCTAAAATATTGACTGCAGTAGTCAGGTAATACCCATGTGATCTAGAGATCTAGTCATCACAATGTGTGGAGAGATTCTTATTGTAGGACCTTAAAAGAAAATTAAAAGGCTAATTGAAAAAACCTGAACCCACAGTAGTAAATGAACACACCATGCGTATACCTGGTCTACAAACCCAGGATACATACAAATACTCTCATGTCTCTTTTATTTTTCCAACTAATTGTTAGAGCAACTTACCTGCCAGATAAGCAGGAAGTTCATTCTCTCTTTCTTGAGGCCTTCCCCCTGCCCACTCCTGACCTGTTGAAGAATCCGGGAGACTCAGGCAGTTTGGAAAGGGTTAGTCCGTCTCCCACACACCATCAGAGGACCTCCCAGTTGACTCCTGCCTTGCTTCTTGCTGATGCCCAGTCTTCCCCATTGTCTGAGTAGGAGTGCTAGACCACTGCTGATCCAGGCCCTATATAGTGACCTCATTCCACTGTCAGCTTGGTTACGGGTGCCTCATGCCTGGGTTCCCAAGGTTTGCAGAACTCTGTGTCCTCTTTTTGGTAGACACATGGCCATCACCCGAGCTCCAGAAAACCGAAGGATGCTGGGTTCAGAGTGGTTCTGGCATTCCTATTTTGGGCCCACGAAACATCCCTTTTTCCAGCTTCTGGGATCCATACCTAAGTGATAATATCTTTTGTTTTGTGTCTCAGACCCAAGGGCCTAATTACGTTCACTTTCTCTGGAGTGACAGTAGGGTTATGCATTGACCCTCTTAAGGAAAGATACTCTTAGTAACCTCTGAGGATCTTGCAGCCTGTCTATAACCAAGACTGCCTTCAGTGACCCAAGGGTGATTTATTCCCCAAACGAGACTCTCCAAGGTGACCTAAGCCAGTTTTCTAAGGTGACCTAAGCCATAATGATTCCTTTTCTTTTTTTAAAAAAATTTATTTGTTTATTTATTTTTTGGCTGTGTTGGGTCTTGGTTGCTGTGCACGGGCTTTCTCTAGCTGCGTCGAGTGGGGTCTACTCTTCGTTGCAGTGCGTGGGCTTCTCATTTCAGTGGCTTCTCTTGTTGCAGAGCACGGGTTCTAGGCACAGGGTCTTCAGTAGTCGTGGCACGTAGGCTCAGCAGTTGTGGCTCACGGGCTCTAGAGCGCAAGCTCAGTAGTTGTGGCGCACAGGCTTAGTTGCTCCGCAGCATGTGGGATCTTCCCGGACCAGGGCTCAAACCCGTGTCCCCTGCGTTGGCAGGCGGATTCTTAACCGCGCCACCAGGAAAGTCCCAATACTTCCTTTTCTGAAGGATGCTTGCTCAGTGAATATACAGTAGTTTTCTGGGGTTTTCTTACTGAATAGTAGAACTAATGCAAACATTATCACTCATAGACACTCTGCTGTATGCTTTCGTGGAACAATTTAATAAAACAAAAGAAAATTACATATTAAGTTCTAATCTCCTGGCTAAGTCATTAGTGAAAAGACTTAGTTTAATGGCAAAGAAAGTAGTATCTCCTCTGATACAGCCTAGGTCCTGCTGCACCTCTACTCGTCCTGTAATGTTCTCATCCCAGAACAGTTTGCAATGGGAGTCAGTCCCTCGTTCAAGGACCCTTATGAAACTCCAGAATGTTTCTGGTGTTTGCTTATACACTTTCTGAAAGTCATAATATCAATTCTTTATTGTTTTAAAGGCTTTGCTTCCCTCTAATTACTCTGCAAAAAGTCCATGCCCATGTTTTTTACGACACAGGAACAGTGGCACCATTCCACAGCTCTGCTCCTTCCTCTGCCAGCAGAGCCTGTGTCCTGAGTCTGGTGGTTTGTTCTGTTCCTCTTTTCTCTGAGTGGTAATGGTGATTAGTGGGCTGGGTTAGTTACTAATTGAAATCCAAGTTCAAATCAGATCCCTCCATGATGCAGAATTATAGATCTCGTGACATGTTTCTGAACATCCTCACAGGCCACGAAAGGTCAGGGGTTTTATTTCTCGGCCATAGCATACACAGTAATGTTGGTATCTGTAACCTGCAATCCATTTTCTTATCACTCAGAAATGTTTAAGTAGCAATGTATGACTACAAATTTTAAAAGTATACATTTATTTATATTGTACATTTAATTTGTAATTACAGCCCTTGGATAAACATTTTAAGACAGAGTTCCAACACAGCAGGGCTACTTGGTCCAAAGGCATCAGTATATATTTCTTAAAATTTTATTTATTTTTTTATACAACAGGTTCTTATTTGTTATTTATTTTATACATACTCGTGTATATATGTCAATCCCAATTGCCCAATTCATCCCACCACCCACCCCCGCTTTCCCCGCTTGGTGTCCATATGTTTGTTCTCTATATCTATGTCTCTATTTCTGCCCTGCAAACCAGTTCATCTGTACCATTTTTCTAGATTCCACATATATGCGTTAATATACGATATTTGTTTTTCTCTTTCTGACTTACTTCACTCTGTGTGACAGTCTCTAGGTCCATCCACGTCTCTACAAATGACCCAATTTCTAGTATTATAACCTTTCTGTCCTTTCCTGATATTTTCTCATTTGAACTTCACAGCAAAAGAACATGATTTTTTGTATGTGAATGAGAGGCCGCACTTGGTTGATAGACACAAAGTAGTAGACCCAGCTTTTGCCTGGGTAAATAGGAGAAAATATGCTAAAAGAAAAGGACCTTTTGACTAAAAATTCCCTTATCATCCCAAATTCATAAGTGTGGAAGCCTCATATATGACACAGTGGCTCCAACTGTGCTGGGAGTCACAGAAATACAGCTTAAGAATCTTATAGATACTGTGAGTAAAGAAAGTCAAAGATTGATGCACAAATTATTATTTCACACATTTCATAGTGGCTATCAAAGCAAGAGTGAACACACAACAGGAAACAGAAAGAGCACTGTTATCTGCCAAAATTACTCAAGCAGCATTTTAAATAGACTTCTGTAAATTAAAGTCAGGAGAGAACCCTTACAGCTAATTTGGTAATTTTTTAAAGGAAGGAATTGAATAAGAGGACCATAATGAAGCTTCTCTTATTATAGCAAATCAAATTTTTAATGAACTTTCCCCATTTACATTTTTTGGGAGAAAGGAAAATAGAAGGCATCTAAGAGCCCTAAACATGGGATGTCTCACCTCAGACCAGCTGAAGCTGAGGAGGAAGGATGTCTATGTAAACACCAGCAGTGGCTGCCTTTGAACGTGGAATTTATTGTTTTCTTTCCTCCACTGTTTCCACTTTTATAGGATGGGGGTCAATAATTGAGCAGCTTTCTCCAGGAATGATTTTGGGAATAGAAGATGCTCACTGAAGCTACCAGTCAACAAAACTGTACTAAAAAAAATCTATTTAAATTTGGCTGCCTCTTTGCCACTCAGTCACTAGCGATTGTAACCCAGCAGCCTTTCGAGGCCCTTTTCACACAGTCTCAAGCTCCCCACTACGTAGGCACGCCTCCTAAAGAAGACTCTCAGAAAACTGTAATCTTTGGATATTCCCTAGATTTACCACAAGACTCCCTGCCAGTCAGAAGAATATAATATTTTTTCTATATTCCCCACCAGTTCTCTCTTCCTTTCCCTCCATTTTTTTTTTCCCCTCCATTTTTTTTTTGTGTGTGTGTGTGTGGTAAGCGGGCCTCTCACCGCTGTGGCCTCTCCCGTTGCGGAGCACAGGCTCAGCGTCCATGGCTCACGGGCCCAGCCGCTCCGCGGCATGCAGGATCTTCCCAGACCGGGGCACGAACCCGTGTCCCCTGCATCAGCAGGCGGACTCTCAACCACTGTGCCACCAGGGAAGCCCCATTTTTGTTTGTTTTTATTTTGCTAAGCTGTGAATTCAACTTTGTCCTTTTCAGGCTAGATAAGAACAAATTTCACTGTCAGGAAAATCATCTTATAAGAAATACCCATGGATAAACAACAGGGACCTACTATATAGTACAGGGAACTATATTCAATATCCTGTGATAAACCATAATGGAAAAGAATATGAAAAAGAATAAATATACTGTATATATGTATAACTGAATCACTTTGCTGTACAGCAGAAATTAACACAATGTTGTAAATCAACCATACTTCAATAAAATAAATTTTAAAGAAAAAGAAATACCCAAATTGAGCTCTATATGAAAACAATTGAAAACAGTTTTCCTCTTCTACCAGTGAGATGTACAAGCCCTGATCAGTACCCTCAGACAGCTGATCTATCAGGTTTTCCTCCTAAACTTCTAGACAAATTATCATCTTGATTCAGGAAGGCCTTTAAGTGAATATATTCCACAAATTACAATACACTGTTAAAGCTGAACTTAGCATTTCAACATTCAGACCCTTCTAAGCAACAGCACATTTAAAAAAAAAAAAAAACTCTCTCTCCAAATCTTCACAGTATTATCAGCTTCTACAGCGATTTGCTGGCAGATTAAGAAAGGTCAGCAACAACAGTGTACAGACCAAAAGCTCAGAACCTACAGCACTGACTGTAATAACTTCCATTTTTGGACAAAATAAAATTTGACATGAAAAACCGACTTAGTTTCATCTTCCTTTAACTCAAGCAGTGGCTCTACTCTTACAGATTAAGCTGAAAGAACTTTGACCTGTATTTATAAATATTCATAATGTGACTTGAATTTTGACTTCCCCGAACTGTTACTAAAGCAAGTTTCTTGTTAATGACTCCTTGTCAGGAAATATTTATTTTGCATTTATGAGCTTGATCTCTGTATCAGACATATATCAGATTTCCTATGATCTTTCTGTAGCATTTAACACCATGTTGCCACATACTGATTTCAATGTTGAAAACAGTTTCACAAAGAAACCATTCATGACAGGAAAAAAAAAAAATCATTGTTCAATCCGACAGAATTTACTGAAGGAACAAACATTCACTTGAATCCCCAAATCTCTTCCTTAGTATAGAAGACTCAGATTCTGAAGATTAACTTTTGTATATTCTTAAGGTCGAGAAAGTAAGCAAACCCCAAAACAGATGAATAAGACTCAGACTTCAAAGAAATCCATTAATTTGAAATTTAAAACATAAAAAACTAAGGTCCTCTTACCTCCCTTACTGACCCCTTCCCAATTTATGAATACATAGATTTTCATTTTATTTTCCTAGAATCACTTTCACTGAGAATGTATCATTACACGTTGTCCTAAAAGGTATAATCCAGGTGTTCAAAACTGAACCAGTTGGTTTTAAGGATGTGACGGTGTAATAAGAAAATATTGGAGGTGACAATATCCAACATATAAACCAAGTATGTTCCCCCTGGTGAGACCTCCATGAAGGTTTCCAGTGATGTTAATCCCAGTGTTCAGCAGTTACTGCCCATGACCAGAGCTTCTACTAACAAGTTCCAGAAAATGTTCAGAGCTTCATGCTAATCAGATGCACCAGTTACCAATTCCACTTATTGTAAGGATTAGGAAATGAGCAACTTTTCTCAGTTGTACTATTTATGTCCCAAAAAGGCATTTAAGACTAATAACTATCCTGTGAATATACCTTCCACTCTGTCCCGTAGGTTTTGGTGTGACCTATTCTTTTTCTTTGCTTTTGGCATTCCTGATTACTTTTTCTTTTAATTTTGTCTCTGCTCGGAGGTTTATCTGGAAATCCATTTCTTCATCTCAAAAGAGTTTACATTTTTCATTTTTATATTTTTACATTAATTGGATTATGGTCAGAGAATATGCCTATAAAAGCTCTACTTTTCAAAAAAGTTTAAGGTTTACTTTGGGACCACGTACATAATCATAACTAATTTTATTTGAAAGCTATGAATTTTTATATGGGTGTGTATCTATGTACTCAACTTTTTTTATTGTATTATTAAACTCTGCTATGTCTTTGTTTTGTTTTCGTTTAAATCTGTCACATTCTGAAAGAAGACAGTTGAAATCTTCCACTTATCTTAAAGTTCTTCTTGCATTGCTCTTGTTTCATTTATTTAGCTTCAGTGCTTTTGGTGAGTATGATTTACAACTTATAGCTCTCCATAAAGTCTGTCTTTTTAACATAATGTCCTGAAACACTTTGTTTCTTCTTCCTCCTCTGTGATGCAGCCTGTACTTTTTTCCTCAGTATCTATTTTGCTCTCTTTCCCTCCTTTACTCTGCCTCAAAATAAAATCTGTGTTGTCAAGACTTTCTTGCAGTTAGTATGGCCATGAACTAAGTTGTGGTCAATGAAATGTAACTATAAAAGTCATGTGGCAGCTTCTAGGAATTTCTCTAAGACTCGGCATGCAAGCTCTAGCTCTGCCAGCTGTCTTGAATCCCAATTTCTTTCTTGTTGGAATTGTTGATCCTCTAAGATTCAACCATATCCTTCACTTGGTCCATGCACCATGTACCTTCCTTAATGAGATCCCCTTGGCTGGCCCAACCATTCTTGATTCCCAGCTACCTTCCATTAACTCCTTCAAACAGCAAAATATTTCCAGATATTTTGGCAAAACAGTATTTAAATAGACCATAGTGCTATTTCTACTTGACTGTGGCTGAAATATGTTGGAGAATATCATTTTGCAAAGCTGGATCCATTCAGAGTTCCAGATAGAAAACACACAAAATCTCCCTTTGCACTGGATAGCCAATCTATCATGTGTTTTTATCATCAGCATTACTCGCTCAGGGTTTTAGACCCAGATTCATGATAAAAACTGCCCTGAAATTTGCTCCTGATGTGCAAATTTTCAACAGGAAAAATGATCCGGTGCCTGGCTCTTGAAACTCAAAAATGCTTTCATTTTTAGCATATCTCCTCCTCTTAAGAATTTTTAGGTCTATTTCAATACACAAAGTCAAAAATCGGAATCTTTGGTCTCATCGGAATATTTTGCATTCTCCCTTTCCTGGCTCAATCAGATTCATCCCCAGAATTTATAGCAAGAGGGTTATAGGGAGGGAAATTAATTTTAAAGAAGGAAAATATGTAGGATGATATTTGAAACTATTATCCCACTGCATATAGAACTGGAAATTCTAATAATACAATAGCATGAACGCCAGTCTTAGTGTCAAAAGGAATTCCTTAGTATTCAAACTTCTATTATGAGCTCAAGGTCCCTAGGCAAATTGTATTATATACCTAAGCCTCGTTTTTCTCATCAAAAAATGTGGAAAAATAATAACCACTTTCCAAAGTTTTATGACATTTAAAATAAGATGGAATGTATGTCAGGTAAACAGCACAAATACCAGAACTTCTGGAACAGTGTTTATTGGAGAGAACTCACCAAGACATGAGGAGGAGGTGTGTAATTTCCCCAGGGACAGCATACATCCCCACATTCTGGGGCACCACACAGCAATCTGGCAGAGTTAGTGTCAGACCCTAACCCTAAGAAAGAGATCCCAGTCTTGAGACATGGAAATTTTAAGCTGCATTATTGGGAAGAACCAGGCCTTACCCCAGCACAGAGGCTGGGCTCCAAACTATGTGATTATAACAACAGAAAGTAGAAACTGTGGCCTCCAGTCCTGATCTGTCACCTCAGCATTCTTCCAATATTGATGGACATAATCACCAGGCTGGAGCTCTAAACGAGGCCCACTCCCTCTCCGGAAGGCCAGCCTGCAGGGAATCTGTTGTCCCTACCTGTCAGTCGGTGAAATCCACAGGCACAGTGCCTGGCACATAGGTTGGTGTAAATGTAGAATGAATTGTGTGGCCATGGGGGCAATATGTCCAGTCCCTTCATAATGCAGAAAGTATGTTTGTTCTCAGACTAAATAATGCATTCAACAAGTGTTTACTGAGTGTCTTTTCTGTGCCAGGCTCTCTTCTAGGCACTTGCGATATTCCTGTTAACAAAATGCTCAGATATCAGATTTATGGAGATTCATTTTTATAAGCCTCACACATAATAAGTAAATTGTATAGTATATTAGAAGATGAATCTATGGAGACGAGAATCAAGCAGGGTAAACGGAATAAGTAGTGCTGGGAGGGCAGGGGGCATCACAGGAAAGTAGTTCTCCTTGCAAGCTTAGGTCAGGTGGTCAGAGTAGGCTCACTGAAAGGATAACATCTGAGCAAACACTTGAAGATGAGGGATTGAACCTTGAGGATATCTGGGGCAAGAGCTTTTCAAGCAGAGGAAAACGTCCAGTCCTAAGTTAGGAAACGCCCAATGTGTTCAAGGACTCGGTGAAACGAAGAGCCACGGGAGGGTTTTCGAAAGAGAATGATATGATCTGACTCCCATTTAAAAGTCTCACTCTGGCTGTTGTGTTGAGAAGAGACTACAGGTGGTCAAGATGAAAGCAAGGAAGACTGTTAACATCAGAACAAAAAAGTTGTCAAAAAAGTACAAGCTCTTCTCTAAATGTTTAGAGAATGGACTTGAGGACATGGGGAGGGGGAAGGGTAAGCCAGGACGAAGTGAGAGAGTGGCATGGACACATATACACTACAAAATGTAAAATAGATAGCTAGTGGGAAGCAGCCGCATAAGCTAGTGGGAAGCAGCAGCATAGCACAGGGAGATCAGCTCAGTGCTTTGTGACCACCTAGAGGGTGGGAGGGAGACACAAGAGGGAGGAGATATGGGGATGTATGTAAATGTATAGCTGATTCACTATGTTATAAAGCAGAAACTAACACACCATTGTAAAACAATTATACTCCAATAAAGATGTTAAAAAGAAAAAAAGGTACAAGCTTCCAGTTAGAAGATTAACAAGTTCTGGGGATATAATGTACAGTTTGGTGATTATAAATTAAAAATTTAAATTTTATAAAGTCAGAACCAATGGTGTCTGACGTTCCTCTGGGCTCAGAGCCTTCTCCCACAAAAAAAGAAAAAAAGAAAAAAAAAAGCCCATTCAGGAGCAGTTAATGTCTCTACTCTTGCCAACGAAGAGATGGAGACACACTGGATGACTGCTGGGAAACCTCTGACTGTAGTGTTCTGTGAGTTTGAGGGAAATGATAGAAAGGAGTCCTGATTTCAGATACATGAAGGTTTGTTGTAAAGGCATCTCCCCAAGGACAAATACTGGAGCTCTCTTCTGTGTGTAAGACCCCCTACTCAAAGTTGGGCATGTCAAGGACTTGAGAAAATGGTCCTGTGGTGATGAGGGTAATGTGAAACTTAGAGCAGAGGGAAATTGAAAATCCAACACGCCTCAGTGAATGGCTGTGTGATAAGGATATCTGCTGTCTCATGACTCTGAACAGGGTTGAGTGATCAACAAATAGAGAAGAATGCTCAGTCCCTAGCTTTCTAGGAGATATAGGTCTTTAGCAGGACCATCTACATAATTTGCAGGGCCAAGTGCAAAATGAAAATGTAGGACCTCTTGGGCAAAGCTTACTGAGAATTTCCAGATGGCAACAGCAGAGCATTAAACTGAGTGTGAGGTCTTATGAGACTGCACAGGATTCACACCCATGAAGCTAGCCCTGGTCTTTAGCTTGAACTGTTATGACTCAAACAAATTGTCCAGATATAGATGTTCAGACAGGAGCATGGAAGAGACTTTGCGTTAATTTGATAATAGTTCAACCTTGTGGAACAGAGAGTGAGGGAAAACTGTGCCATTTGGTGTGACACATCACCTCGCCACCAACCTCTGAGCTGGTAAGATGTACTTTTTTCTTGGCACCTGAAGACTGAATATAAACCCTTTAACCATGACCCTAGCAGTGGCAGAGTCCCAGGTACTAGGAGAGATCTATCTGCAGAGGAAAATAAATGTATAAAGAAGTTATTAGCCAAACCAAATAGGAGGCTGAGTTTTACTTTGAACTATTTTACAACTTCAGAAGAAGCATTCATTGCGTTTCCCATAGGTGTTGTTTACGCAGGTGCTGGAGGAGGTCATCGAGAGGATGTGACCAGCAAACTGGACCTGAACCTGGGCAGTCGGAGGTTCCTTACCCCCTCCCTAACCTTAGAATGTACATTCCACCCACTATTCCCACACAAGGAGCCATTCTCCAGGATGCAGCCTTGAGAGAGCTATATGGTGTTGAGACCATAAACCCAGGTAAGGCCTCTATATAAATTTATAGGATTCTAGTGGGCAGGTGCAGAGATCTACTTGTCCTCTGGCTACCCAGGACAAGCCTCGTAAGGAAATTCCTTTGCTTATTAAAACTGCCTTTGCTTATTAAATCTGGAGTGTCTACCTCTTTCTTCGGCCTCTCCTTGCCCTCCATGTCTGGGGGCCAGTTTGTGAACCAACAGCAGGATACCAATTTTATCTCTCCAGATAACATTTCAGTTTTCCCATCATAGAAGAGGCTGCATCATCATCAAAAATAATTTAGCAAAACCACCTGCAGTTTTTTGCTGAGAGCTTGGTTGTCTTCTCTTCCAAGGCTAGTAGCAAAGACGCAAAGAAGTAACCCTTAGAAGAGTGTATGTTCTAGTTAAACCCCCAGGCTCCGAAATCAAATACTTCATTCACTCATTGATTCACTCATTCATTTATTGAACAAATACTGAACTCCTATTATTTGACAGACTTGGTAGTGTCTGAAGCCTAGTGAATATCTATTGAATAAGCTGTGGACTCAGGCATTGGAGAGACAGACCTGGTATTGAATCCTTGCTTCACCACTTTGGAGCAGTGTGTGACCTTGGACAATTTACTTAGCCTCTCTGATCATCAGTTCCGTCATCTGTGAAACGGGAATGGTAATAGTATTAACACCTACTTTTTATTGTCATGTGGATTAATGTATGCAAAGCCTCTGTTTCAATGCCCAGCACTTAATACACCTCAAGAAATATTACCTATCATCATTTTCATCATTATTTATTCCTATTGGTTTAACTAGACACAAAAAGGGCGGGATGTGTCTCACAAACCAGAGCTTCCATCTCTGTCACTAATTCAACAAGAATTATGAGAAATGCTCAAAGTTCACTCCCGAGTCTAAGGTAGGGTGCCACTGTGTTTTATTTTTGTTTTGGTTCTTCCTCCATTGGAGAAGCACTTGTGTGTCTTGGCATCTCTAAGATAAGAAAGAATCCCATATGGAATCACGGTACTTGTAGGTACCACTAAGGTCCCAGTAGGTTTATCTGGGAATTTCACATCCGAAAGAGAAAACACTACTGAAAAGCACAAGTCCCCCAATCAAAAAAGGAGGATGTGCAACTACTGGTACAAACCAGCAGCCTCAGCCCTCATGTATGTTGTGTGGCTCTTCCAGGATGGGGCAGCCAGTCCACATCAGGAGAAAGTGCAGCTAACCTCAGTCCCCAGGCCTGGAGCAGCCGTGATCTCTGCTTCCACCTTGATGCTTGGGATGTTGTTACTCCTGATAAGCACAATGACAGTTTAAAATTCTGGCTGGTTTTATAATTTCTCTTACTGTTCATTTTTTTAAAATTTATTTACTTATTCATTTATTTAATTTTTGGCTGCACTGGGTCTTCACTGCTGCACGTGGGCTTTCTCTAGTTGCAGTGAGCGGGGGCTACTCTTTGTTGCGGGGCGCAGGCTTCTCATTGTGGTGGCTTCTCTTGTTGCAGAGCACAGGCTCTAGGCGCGCGGGCTTCAGTAGTTGTGGCTCACGGGCTCTAGAGCGCAGGCTCAGTAGTTGTGGTGCACGGGCTTAGTTGCTCCACAGCATGTGGGATCTTCCTGGACCAGGGCTCGAACCCGTGTCCCCTGCATTGGCAGGCGGATTCTTAACGACTGCGCCACCAGGGAAGCCCTCTTGCCTCTCATTTTATTAAGTAAATCCAATGCTCTTTCTATTCATTATAACAAAAGCCTTGGTTTTTCAGGAAGAACCACTGGAGACTCAGTGACCCAGGCAGGGCGCCATGTGACCCTCTCTTAAGGGATGCACCTGACAGTGAACTGCACATACGAAATGTGGGTCCTCCTTCCTCTTTGTGTATGTCCAATACCCCAAATAGGTTTTAAAGTGCCTTCTCTCTGAAGCATCAGGAAAAGTGAAGAGAAAGATCACAAAGGTTTTCAGGCCCATCAGGTTAGAAGTAAAACCTTCTTCCAGCTGCAGAAATCCTCCATCCAAGCACCAGGCACAACTGTGTACTTCTGTGTTTCTAATGACACAGTGAGAGAGACTAAAGGAGAAGCTGAGTACAAAGCCGAGGTGCACAGGAGGGGTGGGTGTGAGCAGTTCCTTTCTCCTCTTGGGACAGAGCCCTTTAGTATGGGGGCATTTCTGGGAAGACAGACAAACTTCATGATTTGCTGTCCCAGAGTTCAAAAGAATTGTGATACTGCATCTTGGAAATGGAAAAAGGAAAGATTCATAAAAACCCTGCCCAGACCAAGCAGGGAACAAATTGTCCACTTAATAGCTCATTGATCGAACCTACGGGCCCAGTAATGCAGTAAAGGAATGTCCTTTGCCATCAATTATTTTAAAATATGTACCATGTGATTTTCTGGTAATACCCTTGTAATTAAAATGTCTTCTATAACTCAATAATAAAAGCATTAATTTCCCTAGAGGAAAAAAGGACAATTCACAAAAAGACGTATAAATGGACAGCCAATTTATAAAGAGGTATTCACGTTCTTTAGCAAAGAAACATAAAAAAATAACACTGTGATTCATTTTTCCACCTATTAAAATAGTGAAGTTTACACACACACAATCATGGAATTCCTTCTCTGTTGTTCCAAGGACCTCCCCCCAGCCTACCAGCCTTTTCCCAAATGGGCACCACTAGTCTTGAGCCACTCATTCTGCAACCTGAAATAAAGACTGCAAATAGTCAACTCTAAAGTCCAACCACATCTAGTCTCAGTGCACGCTTATATACTTGAAGAACAATTCTTGCAGTTCTGAGAAACTAGATAAAATGATGCCTGGGCTGGGGAAGGAAAGAAAGGGAGAAAACAAGGATTCAAGAAAACCAGAACAGTGTTAAGAGTACAAAACTCTACGTTGCAGTACAAAACTCTACGTAAGGGTGATTTCAATGAAACTGCACCATCACCATTTGAGCAAATCTTCAAGTCCAGGTGAAAAGGGGGTAAATTTACCATTGGCATAACCTTCTCCTAGAAGAGACAGCCAAAATATATCTTGCTTCATTGCCATTTTCAGTAGAAAGTTTTGCAAATGTGAAATATGATAAGAGGAGCAATCAAACAATAGACACTGAGAAGTTATTGTTTCTGTACTGTAATGCTAAATTTTTAAAATTTGAATGCTAAGATCTTTAATAATACAATGATGATAATAATTAAATTTTGGATAAATTTTCTAATTTATTCTTGGATTCTCAAAATTAATTCTATTTTGTTGATATTCAGATTTGGCTTTAGCTTTGACCAAACATTGACTTTTAACACCTCAACATTGGGCACTTGGTTAAATTGTGTTTCCAATGCACCATATTTTAAGGAAATAATTAGATGTGTGAACAAGGTTTATATTCAATACAGCATTGTTTATAAAAACTAGAAAAAATGGAAACAAGTGTCTAAAATACTGACATGGTTGTGATATCTAAGTTTTATTGGGAGTTACTCTCCTTTGGAATGTGTGTAACTCCCCTTTGCACAAAAAGACCAACTTACACCCAACATGTCCCTTAAGAATGAGTACAGTAGTAAGGACATGGGGCAGATTTTTGAGAGGCAGAGGATTGGTTTATAACCTGTTCATTAACTTGTCACAAGGGGGCGCTGTTCGCTAACACAGGCATAATTTATGCATGCTTTCTGAACACTGCTGTGATCCCTTTGTATCTTCACTTCACAGTGATCCCTCCCTCCAACAGACCGGAGACAGTAACAGTGAACTCTTCTCTGGGCTCTCTAATTCTGATCTTAATGTTTGGTGAGTATATTTTACTTGAATGTCTTTTATTATTTCAGAAGAATGAAAACCTTCTCCAAAAGATGCAACTCATGACAAACTCATGACATAAGCACTTTTTTCCACCTCAGGAGGAACCAGCGGCAATTCAGTCCAACACACAGGCCAAGTCACTGCCTCAGAAGGAGCCTTGCTGACCATGAACTGCACATACACATGCACAGGGTACCCTACTCTTTTCTGGTATGTCCAATACCTCAGCAAAGTCTGCAGTTTCTTCAGGAAGAGACAATGAAAAACAGCAAAAACTTTGGAGCCAGAAACCTTAAAGACAAAAGCTCCCCTGTTGTGAAATACACCATCCAGGTATCAGACTCAGCCATGTACTACTGTCTTCTGAGAGACACAGTGCCAAGGGCACAGGGGCAGCTGTACAAAAACCTCAAGGGCCCATGTGAGGGGTGCAGTGAGGCTGGGAGCCTCAAACTGAGGAGTCCTGTTCTCCCTCACAGTCTGCTGGGACGTCGTTAGAAGATAGGCAGAAAAAAAATCAGCTATGATTACCTCTAATTCCAGGGGGCACAGCAGTTCTTTGGCTGAAAATGAGGTGAGGGGAAAGGGTCTCAGATAATGTGCCTGCTCTCAATTCGGCCAGCTCTCCCCTGTCCTTGAGGCTCCCCTGCAGAATGTTTAGGAATTAACTTCTAATGACTTGCATGCCAACCTTGGCTCTACTGCTTAATAGCTATGCTAATTTGGCCACGTTAATTGGTGTCTCCGAGCTTTAGTTTTTTCATCTGTAAAGTAGAAATAAAAATAATCACACAGGGCTTCCCTGGTGGCACAGTGGTTGAGAGTCCGCCTGCCGATGCAGGGGACACGGGTTCGTGCCCCGGTCCGGGAAGATCCCACATGCTGCGGAGCGGCTGGGCCCATGAGCCATGGCCGCTGAGCCTGTGCGTCCGGAGCCTGTGCTCCGCAACGGGAGAGGCCACAACAGTGAGAGGCCGGCGTACCGCAAAAAAAAAAAAAAAAAAAAAAAAAATCACACAATATAACATGGGGATAAAGTGAGAAAAGATAGGTTGAAAGGAACCGATCAGGTCTCAAAGCATCATGGAACTAGGAAGCCCCACCATAGCGGTTCTTCCCCCTTAAAGCAATCTCTGCCTAGTCCTGACCACCCTAACAGGGCTTGCCAACCCCCCAGTTTATCACACCACCCCATCTCAACCTCCACCCCTGCCCCAGGCTGTTGTGATCAATGCATCATCTTCTCTCTCTTAAGGACCCAGTTGAAAAACTGAGTGGAGTGATGATAGATAGATGATAGAGAGATAGACATCTATAGATATAGATATAGATATAGACAGCCAGACAAATAAATATAGAATGAAGCATCACTCTCTTCCTTAGAGTGGAAGAATTTGGTAGTTCACAGAAATTAAAATATTTATGACCTGATGTCACTAATCTTTGTGAAGTTATCCCTGATATAGGAATTGCCACAAATCCTATAGCTAAAGCCGGTACCACAGCGATGATCATCTCCAGTGACAGCATGAGGGACAACTTGGAGCACCCAGCAATAACAATATCCCAGTTTTCTTCATTACCCAATTATATACCATGTGACTTGTCTCTTACAGAGTTATTAAGCACGTCCCAATCAAGTATCTCCAGCTATTTTCCATCATCCTAGCACCATCATCAATAACATTTATTAAGCCTCACGATAATCTCTGAAACTTTACACATATTAACTCTTTTAATCTTTACTACATTTCTATGAGTTGGATTTTATTAGGATCCCCACTTTAAAGATGAGGAAACTGAGGCATAGAGAAATAAAGTAATTTCCACAAGGTCACTTACGGTTACAAGCACAATTAAGAACCTGAGATTCTAGATGGTTCAGCTCCCTGATCATTCCTTTTTTTGGCAACATGGTTTTAACTCAACAAATATTGATTGAACCCCTACCTGTTCTTGGTAGCGTTTTTCGCACTGAGATACAGAGGCGAACGAGTCAAATGGGGCCCCTGCCCTACTGGAGTTTATAGTCTCTTGGGAGAGGTAAACATTAATCAATTATATTAGAAATTAAAATGGAACACTTTATGTCTCAGGTTTGGCTCAGGTCTCAAAAAGCTAAAACAAGCAATAGATGGAAAGTGCCCCATTTTCCAAACTGCAAGGAGATACCTAATAATAGTCTGGTGACCTCCCTCTATCCTAACACCCACCTTAAAACTATAGGTAATTGTAGTGAGGTGGATGGACCTAGAGGCTGTCATACACAGTGAAGTAAGTCAGAAAGAGTAAAACAACCACCATATGCTAACACATATATATGGAATCTAAAAAAAAAATGGTTCTGAAGAACCTAGGGGAAGGACAGGAATAAAGACGCAGACACAGGAATAAAGACGCAGATGTATAGAATGGACTTGAGGACATGGGGAGGGGGAAGGGTAAGCTGGGACGAAGTGAGAGAGTGGCATGGACTTATATATACTACCAAAAGTAAAATAGATAGCTAGTGGGAAGCAGCCATATAGCACAGGGAGATCAGCTTGGTGCTTTGTGACCACCTAGAGGGGTGGGATAAGGAGGGTGGGAGGGAGACGCAAAAGGGAAGAGATATGGGAACATAAGTATACGTATAGCTGATTCACTTTGTTATATAGCAGAAACTAACACACCATTGTAAAGCAATTATACTCCAATAAAGATGTTAAAAAAAAAAAGTATAGGTAGTTAAATTTGAAGAAACCCCAGTACCATATTACACTGATGCCATTTAGGTAAAACCTTTTTTGCTCTCTTACCTCCATCCCAAGCCTGGAAGAGACAGAAGTTGCTCAGTGAGCAGGAGAGAAGCATTAGTTCTCCTACTCAGTGAGGAGGAGACAGGAAGCATTAGGAGGGGAACTGGACAAGGAAGAGACCCGGCTGCCACAACTCACTGTGGGCTCCCACCTGAAGCAGACCAGAATTAGGAGGGTAGGGAGCGCGGGTAGATGCTTGATGCTTGGATTTAAGATGAAACTTGGTGTTTTAACAAAGATATAGTCTGAACATTTTAATTGCTAGAATGGGATCATTTCTATGACAAGACTTCCTGGAGAAATTATGGTATGTACAAACACATGTATCAAGGAGGGCTGGAAGAAAGGAGCCTTCGTATCAGGTTTACGTGGACAGACGTGAGAAAGATGAAAGTGCTTTATGATTACACCCTATCGAGTTACACTTATCAATGAAACTGTTATAACAAGTATAAACAGTATGTTTATAAAAATAATTTTAACATTATAAAAATATAATGAATTTTATATATTATAGGTAATACATATATTACTAATCAGGTAATGAATTAATTATAAGTGTAATGAGTGCTGTGAAGGATACTTGCAGGTAATGGTGAAAGTGTTCGACAGAGTGATAAACCCAGCCCGGAATTTGGGGGACAGTGTCCTGGGGAATACGCAGGAGAACCTTGGAAAGAGAAGTTGGGTATTTCAAGAACTGAACAAAGGCAAGATAGCTAGAATTCAGAGAGCTAGGAAGATAGAGTGATTAAGGGTCAGATAATGTTTTATAAGTCATTACAGGAATTTCAGTATTTATCCAAAAAACAATGAATGCTTTAAAATGACTTTAAGCTAAGAAATGACACCTTTAGAATTACACTTTTTAAAATGTGGCTTCAGAGCCAAGACACAAATGGTGCTGGGACAACTGGATAGCCACATTCAGAAGACTGAATTTGGACTCCTACCTCACACCACACACCAAAAGTAACTCGAAGTGGCTCAGAGACCTAAATGTAAGAATTAAAACTGTGAAACTCTTGAAGAAAGCCCAGGAGTAAGTTTTTGTGATCTTGAGCAAGGATTTCTTAGATGTGACATGAAAAGCACAAGCAATAAAATAGAATATTAAGTCAACTTCAGTAAAAGTAAAATCATTTGTGCTTCAAAAAACACTATCA
Source organism: Lagenorhynchus albirostris (assembly GCF_949774975.1). Classification (NCBI taxonomy): domain Eukaryota; kingdom Metazoa; phylum Chordata; class Mammalia; order Artiodactyla; family Delphinidae; genus Lagenorhynchus; species Lagenorhynchus albirostris. The sequence continues at coordinate 75,119,124 of NC_083095.1, read as the reverse complement.
AGAAAATGAAAAGACAGCCTACAAAATAGGAGAAAATATTTGTAAATCATATATATCATATATCTGATAAGGGACGGGTAACTAGAATATATAAAGAACTCTTACAACTCAATAATAAAAACACAAATAACCTGATTAAACAGTGAGTCAAAGGATTTGAATAGACATTTCTCCAAAGAAGATATGCGAATGGCTAATAAGCATGAAAAGGTAGTCATCATTAGTCATTAAACAAATGCAAATCAAAATTACAATGAGATACTACTTCACACCCACTAGACTGCTATAATTTTAAAAATAAAGACGACAATATAAAAATAATGAGCAATAATAAAATAATATAAAAATAAATAATATAAAAAATAAAAGAATTTTTTAAAATAACAGGTGTTATCAAGGGTGTGGAGAAATTAGAGCCCTCACAGCTGCTGGTCAGAATGTAAAACAGTGCCACCACTTTGGAAAGCAGTTTTGCAGCACCTCGAAATGTTAAACCTAGATTTATCATATGACCTAGAATTCCAGTCCTACGTATCTACCCAAAATACATAAAGCTTGTACATGACTGTTCAGAATAGCCAAGCAGCAGAAACAACCCAAATGGATAAACAAACTGTAGTATATCCATTAAATGAAATATTATTCAACCATAAAAAGGAATGAGATACTGATTCATTACAACATGGATGAACCTGGAAACATTATGCTAAGTGAAAGAAGCCAGACACCAAATGCCCATATTGCATATTCTATTTATATAAAATTCCCAGAATAGGCAAACCCATAGAGTCAGAAAGCAGATAAGTGGTTGCCAGGGGCTTGGAAGAAGGAATGGGGAGTGACTGCTTAATAGTTTGGGATTTCTTTGGGGGATGATAAAATGTACTGGAACTAGACAGTAGTGGTGTTAGCACAATATTGTGAATGTTCTGAAAACTACTGAATTGTATGCTTTAAAATGGTTAAACTGGTGAATTTTATTTAAATATAACTGTACTTAATGAAGTGAGAAACTCTAAAAACAAATCAAATTCTTACAATCCACTGTAAACAATTTCAGTAATAATATTAAAGAAGAAGTCATCTAATGAAACCTACAGCAGTGCAGGGAAGTACACTAACTCAGATTCTAACTAAAAATCATAAAAATACGGGCTGTCTGACACATGGACAAAGGGGAATAGCAAAGATATCATGGGTCTTTAAGGAAAGCATTCAAAATTGAAAACCCATTAAAAGTGAAAAATGAAGCTTGAAGAAAATATGAGGTGCAGCATAAAGGGCATTTTAGCACAGTTTGGAGAAAAGAGGAGGGTGGAGCAGGGGAGAAGTTTGAGTCACATATTAAGGAAAACAGAATAACGTTGACAGATAACAGAGAAAAAATAGAGTGTCTCAACTCCTGGTTCATTCTCTACTCTCCATCAAGCAGAATAATTTTCAAACTGGAAAAGAAAAAAATGGAAAATTATGATAAGGGAAGAGATGCAAAGAGAGGTCTTGGACACTTACAATATAATCAAGTCTTCTGGGTCATTTAAATTAATTTCCAAACTACAAAAAGAATTTGCTGGCATGATTTGAGAGGTACTGGGGAAATTTTTTTGAAAAATTAAGGGGAATGAAGGAAATCCTAAACCCATAAACATGGAAGACGTAGATTAATATCCAGCAAAGTTTTAGAGCAAATTATTAACAGATGACATGTGTGCCCTTAGAAAATAATGCAGCCATCAATATGAGCTGGAATGAGTTCTCTGAAAATATTTTTTTAAACAAAGCTGCTAAATTCAAGGTACTTCTGTAGACTAAAATTGTCTCAAATGTTTGCAAGACATTTACTATTTTGTTTTTCATTATATCATTAGGAAAATAGTAAAATAATAATATCACATATCATTTGTTGTGTGATGTATTTATCACAGGCCCTATTATACTATCAATAATAGTAATAGCTGACATTTGTCAAGGGCTTAATATGGATGAAGTATTGTTCTAAGTGCATCACATACATTGATTTATTTAATCTTTACTACAGCCCCATAAAGTAGGTACAATTATTAGCCCCAAGGAAACTGAGGCAGAGAAATTAACTAAATTGCCTAAGAACACAGTCAGTATAGTACAGGTAGATTCCCCCAAGGCCTGAATTCTTAACCACGATACTTTGTTAACTCCCAACGTTATCTGTAATTCTCACCACAAAACCACAGTTTGGTATTGTTATCCCCATTTTACAGGAAACGGAGGACTGCAGTGTTGTGGTAACTTCTCAAAACCCAATCTAGTAAGTGGTAGGGCTAAGACTCAAACAAGTCTATTTGGCTCCAAATCATATTCACTTTGCCCTTCTGTGTAATGCTACAGTCCATGGATCCTCAGCTGAAAGAATGGCCATGAGTAAAGATTCCATGTAGAGAACTATCTCTCTTGTATCACATGATTTTATCCTTCATCCTGACCTGTTCATGGTCATCTAATGTGAATTCATGTAAGATATGCCCATAAACTGTGCAAATGGCACAATGTTGAGATAGGTAGCTAATGTGTTAGATCATATTAGATGGACTGAAACAGCCAAAATAAAATTTAATGTTGATAACTATATATTTCTGCATGTATTTTAATGCAAATCAATTGTGATATATAGAAAAAAGGACCCCGGACTTAGAGTATTTTTTGTGAAAATGATCTGGTTGTGCAACCCACTCAAACTAGCTCAAGGAAAGGGAGAGTGTCTGAAAGGGTACAGGTGAATCTCATAAAATCCATTTGCAAAAAATACAGCTGGACCTTACAGGAGGAAGAAAACCATCAATTTGCTATCCTTTCTAAAGTTACTCCTCTCTGAAAGTATAATCAGTTCTCCTCTTGGGAGATCAGATTCCACTGTAAGCCTGCTAGTTTCTACTCCACAATAATCTGAGTTTGAACCTACCCAGCTTTCCATTTTCCTAAGAGATGACTCTGGCTGGAACCCCATAGGGTTTTATAGCTCTAGTGACAAATATTGTCTAACTACTATTTTTATATTCCTATTCCAAATTAATTTACCCAGATACAATAAGCTATAGTCAGGGAAACTAGGTCACTTGGTACAAACATAATTCTAGATTCATCTCTTAAGGGGCACATCCAATGGAGGGGATATGGGCTGGAAAGGAGTCCCAAAAGTAGAAAATGACTATAAGTTCAAAATAATTCAACAGTGTGATAAGACCACTGAAACAGTAATAGATAACAATCATAGATAAGCCAGAAACCAGATGAATAAACATTTGAAACATATTTGAAGAGACATAGAAAAACTGTAGCAAGTCCAAAAAGGAAAGATCAGACTAGGAAAGGAGTCTGACATAATATTATGGGAAAAAACAGGGATGTCACATGAAGAAACCAGATATTTTTATAAGGAATCCCTTTAAAAACCAGAACAGAGCTGTCCTTGGATTTTCAGAAAGATACAATGTAAAATGCACAGGTTGTCACTTACTCCACTTGATGTAGCATAGCCGGCTGAAGCCAAGGAATCACAGGACTTCTATTCCCCATCTTACCCCAACTCCGGGGCTCCTAGCACTGATGATAACTTTGATTCCAGTTTTGTCTTCGTTTTTTCATCAGAGTATTTGACCTATTGATACATAATGAACAACTGTGTGTGTTGCCACTAGGTGGCAATGTGGGCATTTTATTTAAAAGACCATGGACAGTTCGCTGTGCAGGTAACCTTACAAATAGTGCAGAGGTTTGCATTTGTTCTGCCTTTGATGGGCTGGGAATCCCGTTTGAGTTCTAAAGTAAATGTAGAGAACTTATAATAATAACAGACTCCTTTGACCAACTAACATATATTCCGAATCCTTTAACAGAGATCTGCGGTAAAAATGGTGAAGACCCAGCAAGTTTTGTTGGCTCTTCTGTGGCTTCGGTTACACTGTAAGTTGGGGAGTTTCTGGATATGGGAACAGGGAGACTAAATGGATATTTTTTTCAAAATTCTGAGGAGGGGAGATAAGGGAGTCCACGTGACTGATCTGGAGTGCCCTCTGGGAAACATGTAAAAGAAAGAAATTTGTAAAAATGCTGAACTAATAGTAATATTCTATGTTTGCCAATGTCTTTGAGAACAGGGGTAAGAGGCAAAAATGATGTGGAGCAGAGTCCCCGGTACCTGAGTGCCCTGGAAGGACACTTTGTCACAATCAACTGCAGTTACTCAGAAGAAATGACCACTTTACAGTGGTTCCAACAGAATCCTGGAAGAGGTGCTGTCTCCTTGTTTATACTGAGCTTAGAGATGAAGAAGAAAGGAAGAGTAAGTGCCACAATCAACAGAAAAGAACGTCACAGCTCCCTGCACATCTCAGCTTCACAGCCCCGAGACTCTGCGACCTACTTTTGTGCTGTAGAGACACAGTGCTCCCCAGGCATCTGGAGCCTGTGCCCAAACTCTAAAGCTGAAAGGCATTACCTCTTCTCATTCTTGTCTTTCCATATTCATCTGTCTCTCTCATCAGACAGATGATGTAAGTTTTTTAAGTTTTTAGAATTTAAGATTTTCTCCCTCTAGACCATCCCTAATCTCTAAAGCACCATCACCAAGTATATGAACTAGAACAATACGTGGTCTATTACATAGGAAGTAGAATATATAGACTCTGGAGCTAAATTGCCAGGGTATAAATATACTGGTTCCACCTCTTACTAACTGCATGATCTTGACCAATTTGCTCTTTCTATGTGCCTCAGTTTTTACTCAACGATTAAAAAAAAAAAAAAGGAAACAGTGTTAATCATAGTACCTAACTCTTATTTGTGGGATGACATGTGATAACACATGCAATGTGCTTGAAATAGTCCCCAGGACATAGATAGTATTATGTAAGTGGTAGATATTATTAGTAGTAGATTTAGATACACCATGAGTTTACTAATACTCACTGATGGGCTAATACCTCAAATCTTTGGAGAAATGAATGGGATGTAAATAACAAGCACCTAATAATAATTTAAGCTTCCAAATTCTTTTCTAATGATGCCCAGCAGTCACTGGCCTTTTTAAATCATATTAGGAAAAATGTCAAATGGCCTTAGAAAAACTGGTAGAAGGATAACTTTATGGTTTGGTTTGTGTGCAGGAATGAAAGACTGCGTAAAGTGGCCCTGGGGAAGCTCAATAACTTCTTTGGAAAAAAACACAGATCCTAAGTTTCTCACATGGAGAGTCCTAAATAGGAAACTGCATTTATGAAAATTCATGAAACAAAATATCAAACCCAGTGGGTCTCAGTCGTTAGTTCTCCGCCTTTATACCACCAAGGATTCCTTGCATATTTTTCCCCACCCCACTGGCATTCTTAACATAAACATAAGTATTATTGTTATCATTGTTCTTGTTACTCAATAAAATTAGTTGCACATATTAACTTATAACTAACCCCTTTTCTTCTAAAATCAAAGTTTTTTTAATCAAATACTGCCAGCACATATCTAAAACGTCAGTGGTATTACAAAGGTCTGTTCTCCCATTCCCTATCTGCCCCCTCCAAAAAAAATTGCAATATCATGTTCTACTCCCATGTTCAATCCAAGTCCATTTTAACAATTTCTAAATTATGTGCTTTACCCTTGATTTATCAATATTAGACGTTATCTACTGACTTCCTTTTATGGTAACACAGCACCACTGTCACCTTCCTAACATGGTTATATCACAATATGGGTTTAAATCTATAGTCAGGACATATATGATTATGACCATGTAAATAGGGTCATTGTCTAGCCAAAATGAGTACTACGATTACATTTCCTTTCTGGTACAACTTGTTTTTAGCTAATAATTGCCTCCTTTTTTCATTTGTTCTATATCAATTTCCTATTTTTTTTCTGAGTTCTTCAACAGATTTTTTGAATATTTTAAAATAATTTCTCCCAACTGCATCAAGCACGTCAAGTAGAGTATCAATTTTTTCTTTTTTTCCGGAGAGTCACTGTCCCTTGATCTCTGTCCTTTGCCCTGTGTGAACTGATTGCTCTTTGGACCTACTGCACAAATGTTATTCTAGGACTTTTTAGCATTGCTTATACCTTATTGGTTACCTTGCATCTCGAATCTCATGTATCTTCATTTCTTGGTTTAGTCCTTCTTTTTGCTAAAACACATTCGCTAAAACCTCTATAATAAAGGCTGCAGAGGATTTTTCTTCAGTCACTCTTTGCATGTCTGAAAATATCTTTATTCTATCCTCATGCTTGATTGATATTTTGACTGAATATAAAATTATAAGTTGAAATTCCAGCAGTATTTCCAGTATTTGAGAAGAAAAGCTCTTTTCATTGACTTTTTTAATGAGAAGAAGGGTACAGAGCACATATGGTACCTCCCTCAGTATTCTGAAGGTATCATTCCACTATTTCTTTATATCCAGAGTTGCTGTTAAGAAAGGTGATGCCATTGTGAATCATTCTCTTTCATGACTTTTTTATACCTTCTGGACAGGTTTAGGATTCTGTCTTTTTCCTTAACATTCTAACATCTCAATTCAGTAAATATGTGAGTAACTAGGTAGAAAACACTTCTAGGCTCCATGGATAAAATGTGTCTGAGACACTCTGGTGTCCAGAAGCTTATAACCTAGTAGACCTACTGCTCATCCTGTGGTTATGTTCACTTTATATGCGTCCACATTCCTTGCCCTGGGCAAGTCTCTTGCCCAGAGAGGGGGACAGGCACAACTTGCTGTTCTGAGCCTAATACATTTGTGATAAATTAATAAGATAAGAATAAAGAATTTCTTCAGCATTAAAAGAGAGTCCTCTTCATTAAAAAGCCAAGAAAAGTGAGGCTGAACCATCTTTACTTCACAGATACTGGGTATATTAGTCATACTGTTTTATTCATTCGTTTATTTAATAAATATTTATTGAGGGACTATGAACCTGACACTATCCTAGATATTGAGTACACAACAATGAACAAGACAAGGTCCCTCCAACCATGAAGCTTATATCAGAACGGTGTGGAAAGAGACATAAAAATACAGGAATAAACAAATTCAATCATTCCACCAATATTTACTGAGCACCTACTATTTACCAGGCATGTTCTAAGTCGAGAAGATATAGCAGTGAACAAAATTTAAAAATCTACTCCCATGGAATTAATATTCTAGTGAATAAATGAACAAGGTAAACCAGATCTTATAAATGTTCAGAGGAAAATAAAAGAGAGTGATGTGAGGGAGGAAGAGTAGAGAATACTTTCTTTTTATTAAAAAAAATTTTTTTTAATTTGTTTTGGCTGCGTTGGGTCTTCGTTGCTGCGCGCAGGCTTTCTCTAGTTGCGGTGAGCAGGGGCTACTCTTCGTTGTGGTGTGCGGGCTTCTCATTGTGGTGACTTATCTCGTTGCGGAGCACGGGCTCTAGGCGTGCGGGCTTCAGTAGTTGTGGATCGCGGGCTCTAGAGCACAGGCTCAGTAGCTGTGGCGCATGGGCTTAGTTGATCTGCGGCATGTGGGATCTTCCCGGACCAGGGATGGAACCCATGTCCCCTACACTGGCAGGCAGATTCTTAACCACTGCACCACCAGGGAAGTCTCCAAGAATACTTTCATTGAGTAGTCAGGGAAAAACTTCTCTGAGATGATATTTAGGCTGAAACTCAAATGAAAAGAAAGAACAGGTCTTGCTAAGATATGGGGAGAAAGCATTTTGGGCATAGAGAAAACAAATACAAAAGCTTTAAAATGGGGAAAAGCCTTGCATTTTCCAGGAATAGGAATGAGATGAGCAGAGTGAATGAGACAGAGGTTGGTGTAAGATGTTTCCTTGAGGTGTCATGTAGAGCCTTACAAAAGCCATGGTGAGTAGGATTGGGGATTTCTATTAATAAACGTAACGAGAAGCTGATGGAAGATTATAAATAAACCAGTGACATGGTTTGATTTACCTTTTTTAAGAACATTACTTGGCTCCACTGTGGAAAGTAGATAAAGAGACAGGAGGGGAGGCCAAAGGGGGAAGAAAAAGGAGAACATTTAGTAGACTGTTGAAATGTTGAAACAATCTTTGCAAAAATGATGGTGGTTTGGACTAGGATGGAAACAGAGGAGATGAACAGAAATATGCAAATATGAGATATATTTGACAGTGAAATTAACAGAATTTACTTATGGTTTAAGTGAGGGAGAAGGCAAAGAAAAAGGAACAGAGCTGAGAATGACTTCTTGATATGTGGCCTAAGGAACTGGGTAGATCTTGATGTGACTTCCTGACATAAGTAATACTGGAATAGGTTTGAAGAGAAATCAAAATTTGTGTTTCAGCCATGCTGGGTTTATGATACCCATTAGAAATCTCAGTGAAGATGTCACAGAGAAAGTTAGATAAATGGGTTTGAAGCTTAATGGAGAGGTCAGGGATAGAGCTATAACTTCAGGTGTCATTGACATGTAGATGGTATTTAAAGCCAAGGGGCATGGGGAGATAGATTTTCTAAGAATAAATAGAGTTAGTGAAAAGATGAGAACTTGGGTCAGACTTGGGCACTATGACACGAAGAAGGTGAGCAGAAAAGGGAAAGAGCTCAGCAAAGGGTACTGAGAGGGAGTGGCCATAAGGCAGAGGAAAACCAGAAAAGCTAAGAGGGGGGATTGTATAACTGAGAGAAGGGACTAGTCTGCCGAGAGTTTGAGCAAGACGGTAACAGAGGTGACCACTGGATTTGCAGCAAGGAAGTTTTAGTGCATTTGAGAAGAACAGTTTCAGAGTGGTGGAAATGGAAGATGAATTGAAAGTGGTTAAGGAGCTAATAGGAAGTAAAGAAATAGAAGCAGGAAAAATAGTTCATTTGAGAAATTTTGTTGGGAAAGAAAGCAGAGAAATGGAGCGATAGCTAAAAACAGAACACAGGTGAGGGAGCAATTTGTTATTCTGTTGGTTGGTTTGTTCGTAGAACAGTAGACAACAGAGGACATTTTCAGAAGAGAAAACTATTTTAAGGTGCTCCTTTATTTTTACTATTGATAGAAACTCATATGCAATTTATAAAACTAATGATATTCAGGGATTAAACCTCTAAATAAATGCAAATGATTCACTCGCAGAAAAGTGACCTCTGGGGGATTACCTAACATTCTTACTTAAGTGTATTTTTCTGCATCAGCCCGGAAGTTTAAGTAACTCAGATTTAAAATTTTTAGTTGAATTAGCATATGTCCTGGTTACATACCTTATTAAGGCAGTACCTAAGTCTCTTGTAGAGTAACAAATGTATGAAAAATTAATGATGACTGTGGGAAGACTAATACTGTGTCAGCCAAAGTGAAGTTCTCGGAGAAAGGAGAAATTTTCAATCATTTTGCAATAAATCTCATGAAATTCCTCTCTTTTTCTAAATAAATTCAAGGTAGCACTTCAGAATTATATTTATCTTCATTAAAGTCACTGCCTTTATCTTATTCTGCCCTGGCACATTCAATGACACTAATTGACTCTCCACTTCCTTTTCAAACTTGACACGTCTTCTCGAGTCCTGAAACATTGCTCCCTTCTCCAGTTAGAGAAAGGGATAGGACTCATCTTCTAAATCCCATTTCCATGTCAAGGACAGACATTCATCAGTCATTCATCAGCTATTTTCATCTCATTTGTTTAAATCTTCCACCATTTCAACTATCAATAAAAGTTTAAATCTCTTCAGTGAAGTCTTAAGGTAATGAATCTTACATGGATTTCTGCTGATGAAGAGGCAATTTTATAGCAAGTTGTTCAGACATAAGGCAGTAAGGCACAAACCTGGCCCTGAGACCACGCTCCATGGATTCCAACTGGGGGAAAGACACAAAAGGGGATCAGCTCTAAATAAGACGGCAACTTTCAAAATAGGATCCCAATGGGAGTCAGAGGGTCAGCAGCGACCTGGAGGAATCCAGCAAAGGCCAATGACCACCCACCACCACACCCCCATAACTTTTTCTCTCCCCTTTGTCTTTCTTCTTGTCTCTCTTTCCTTCTATTTGTCTTTGAGACCCAACAGAGTTCTCCAAAAGCCTAAAGACCTCTACTAACCTCAGATATGGTTCCATTTCCAAAGCCTTATCAAGTCAATTCTAATTTCAAGCCCCCATTTCCTGATGAAGAACCAATGTTGACATTCCATGAGGTATAAACGAACTTTTACAACATCTTTTGTTTTGTCGACAGTCGAAATGACAGAAAACAGAAGCAGTAAGATTTAGACAGTGGTGTCTTGGTGTGTAGATAATCCTGACTCTGGCTAGAGCTGAAGCTGAAGATGAAGCTGTCACTTTGGTTTTTTGCTGTGTCAAAAATTGTTCTTAGACCTAAGCTGTAGGTAAATAAGTAACAGCTAGGATCCATGATTTGGGGCCAAATAGGAGCAACCACTTTGGAAAGAGGGAAAAAGACTGCAAGTGCCAAGTGGCTTATATCAGATGCCTCTTGTGTATCACTTCACAGCCCATCAGCCCCACTTCTTCTGTAGTCACTTTTGTGACAACCAGATTTCTGCAGGCTTCGTCCTGCTGGATGCACATGTAAGCTATCAGCTATCCCTGAGAAATGCGAAACAAATGAAGGGAGCCCTAACATTGCCCCAGATTATTGCCTTGAGAGAGTTTCCAGACCATCGCACAGGGAGGGGAAATTGAGTCACAACCCAGTGACTTCCCTGAGTTGAGGAGTCAGAGCTGAGATTGGAGGAGCTAGAGTTCATAGGACAGAATACCAGACAAAAGAGAGGTACACAGAGAGATAACCCTGGAGATCTGCAGAGAATACCCTCATGCATTCAGCAGAGTGCCTCTCAGGCATGTGGAAATATCCCAGGCTATGGAAAGAACCATCCAAAAGGATTAGAGGGAACAGTACCTCCTCAAGTATACCTAGAATTTAGAAAGGAGTTTATTGCTTCATCATATATTCCTTAATTCTTTAATTAATAACTTCATACATTTCATTTTCTCTGGCTGTCGTCACTGGCTCTCGTCACTAATGACTGTTGGCCATTTCCAAACAATTAAGAAACAACTGTGTCTGATGGAGATAAATAGTAAAGACCAAAATAAATGTCACTCATCTATGGCACTGGCAAACAGTTACCAGTAAATCTAATTTTTTATATCAATAACACAATTTCCTTTAAAAACTAGATTTTATTGCTCACCCTTGAATTCATTTATGCATAATGTCAAGTTGAGATAAATTCAAACCATGCTGACGCTTGTAAAAATGTGGCTTTGTATGATGTAAAGCTCTTATACTTAAATCAACCTCAAACCTCAGTTTTACTCATTTTAATGACTGAGTTCATTACACTATCTGTTGTGTCATCATTAAATTATTAAATACATTCCATATTTCCTCTCATTCTTCATCTTCTTAGATTGAGGATCCCTTATTCTTTGGGATCCTCCCTTATCCCTATGACCATTTTGTTATGTCTCTCTGGTCATTCTTTTTTACTTTAAAGAACAACCATCATTAATGGCTTCTGGAAAGGATTAAACATTATGTCCACATTGACAGTTCCGCATGCTGTGAATCCTGCCTTCGCAAGGTAGAAAAACTATTTAACATAGTTCCCAGGCTCCATTGCAGCTAGGGTGCAGACCTGAGCCTTTAATTGGGAGTTGAGCCACACGAAGAACAGTGTAGGCAGGGAAATCACTTTTCTTGGTGGGAGGCAGTAGAGGCTGCATGGTTCTGGGGTTGGCAGCAATAGCATCATCCTCATTGGGCCAGGAGTAGTAACTTCCTGGTTGGGCCTGTTTGGCTGCATGTTCTGTGGCTGGTAGCACTGGAGACTGCTTCCTATCCAGGACATTCAGCACCACCATCAAGTGGTCCTGTGATTAGCACAGGGACAGCAACCTCCTTATCAGGCCAGTTGAATGGGTGGCTCTGGCCTTTGCTCTTAGAAGTCAGACCCAGAGTCTGTTTCCCCAGCCTGCCTAGTGATTCTGCAAGTCAACTAATATCCCTTCCAAAATCCCTATCTGCTTAGATTAAGTAAAGCCAATTACTTTCTTTCTTGTCATGTATCACACAGACATTTCACAGTGTTTAGTCTGAAGCCCGCCCTGGCTTTCATTTCAACATATTTTAAGCTGGGTATTAGAGCTGCTTAACCTTTTCATTGCAGCACACACTTGGCTCACCTTAACAAGGAATATTTGTGATGTTTTACAATAATTTCGGGTTCCTTTGCCTGGCAAAACAGTGACTATGAAAAAGAACAAAGTCTATTTTAATGACTGGCCCAAGACATATCATGGAATGAAAGCACTGTGGATCTCATAAGTCAGATACCATAAGCATAATCTCCTGAAAAAAATTTTTTAAAGCTTTCAGTTGCTACGGATATGGGAATGAGACAAACTGAAGACTTTCCAAAGGCTTCTCTTGGAATGTTTTCACAATTTCACTAAATACCTTCACTAGATTTCTTTTTGACCCCAGAGCCAGTTAGGCCCTTAGATACAATGGGCTTTTGAATTTCAAGTTTAATTAAAGATCATTTTCCTCATTTAGTGGGAGTGGGGAGGCAGAACAAAGACTGAATTTAGAGCTTACATCAATGCCATTCTTACCAGGTCATATCAAATCAGAGTTTCCAGTCACTTGGTTAATCCTCACCCATTCTTTAAATCTGGAATTAAATGTCACTTCCTCAATGAGCACTTTCCTGCCCCCCCCATCTAAATTCGTCCCCTCTGTTTTATTGTTTCAAAGAACCCTGTAATTTTTTTTTTCGAAACAGTAAAACAGGTTTTGCTTTATAGGCCTTATCACGATTTCTATGTATTTATGTGAGGTTATCTGTACAATAAATATCTGCCTTTCTCATTAACCTCTAAGCTTCACTGAATATTCTGTGTTCAAAATAGTGCCTGGCACAAAAAAAATGTGATTAATAGTTGATAAATGAATGAATCTGAGCCATCAGGCATCTATCTTACTCTGCGTTGGACTGTTCCTTAAGTGTGAATGTTCCCAGTGACACATCCATTAACTCAAATACTGATCAAAGAGGATTAGAAGCACATGAAGCAATACCTCTGGGAGTCAGGCTGTAGCTCAATATGAGTGGAGACAAAAAATAAAGACCTTAAAAAGAATTCGCACAAAGTTAGGTGTTAGCATGGAAAACTGCAGAGAGTATGTTTGTATACAATGTGGACACAGAAACAATGTTAAATTAATCATCTCCAAACTTGAACCAGGCTGAGGTGAGAGATTGCAGTGAGACAGATCCTGAGAGACAAGGAGAAATTTTGGATTACAGACAATGAAATTTGCTTACACTTCTACTAATGTGTAGTAAGGAAATTAGCCTTGCCCAAAGACAGGCCTTTGTCCCAGCTCCTGGGAGGGAATCTCTAAATCCTTGGAACTTCCAGAATCATAGGAAATGATTATAACAAATAAATGTCTTTGTTATAAATGGCTGGCCCTTTGGATCACACCTGATGGTTCCTGTTAACAAGATGACTCAGCTTGAGGCTGGCCTCACCCAGTAGTCTTAGGATGGGGGATTTGGCCATGCCAGAAAGACAGACCATATCAATTATGGCGGGGGCTTTGAGTTACATGATATGGATCAACCCTGAGACTCAGTTCAACCACATAGGCAATTAATCAATCATGTCTACATAATGAAGCCCCAATAAAAACTCTGGACACCAAAGTTCAGGTGGGCTTCCTGGGCTGACAGTACTCTGTGAGTATTGTCACACACTGACGCTGAGAAGTTAACCCATCCCTGAGCACAATGGGAGCTTCAAGTTTGGAATCCTCCCAGACTATCCTATGCATCTCTTACTTTGGCTGATTTTAATGTATTCTTTTCCTGTAATAAAAATAACCATGAGTATAATAGGTTTCAAAGCGTTCTTTGAGTTTTTCTACCATATTATGGAACCTAAGTGTGGTTTGCAGAAACCCCTAAACTTGAAGTTGTCAGAAGTAAGGATAGTGTTGTGTAGACTCTTCTCTCTAACTCTGTAGTTGGTTCCTAACTCCTTTCAAATGGGGTCAGAAGTTTTGGGTAGACTTGGCAGTCTGGAGGACTATGCCCTTAACCTCATAATCTGACCAATTCTGGTAGCTACATTTTGTATTGAGCAATTCCATATGGATAAAATAAGTTTTATCTGTGTGATGCCTAAGCAACTAATTAATTATATCAAGAGAGTGAAAAACAAAGTTAAAAGTAGTTAACATGGGCAAAATAACTGGAAAGGGGACAAAATGTCTAAATTTTGATGCTACGTGTATTGTTTGGAACACATGTATATGTGAGATAATAACCACTTTTAGATGTTTTCAACACATGGGCTGGCAACACCTAACAATAACAACTAGTATTTGTTAAGTGCTTACTGTTTAACAGTTTCTGTTCTGAGTGTTGTACACATACTAACTTATTTAATTCTCATAACAACTCCAGTTATTAGCCCAGTTATAGAAACTGAGGCACGAGGAGGTTAAATAATTTGTCCTAGGTTACACATTCCCAGGATTTGAATCCATACCATCTGACTCCATGGTTCATGCCTTTAACCAGTGCCTCATACAGTATCTCAGAAGGTAATCACTTACATCTTCTCTGATCTCATAGAAAGGTGTTAGTAAACTGGTATCTTAATTCCAAATCCCAATTGTCTCTGTGACAAAGTAACATTTTTATATGAGTGGATGTGTATTTTATTTCACCCTGTGATGGGTATTTTATTCACCCTGTGATCCTTCTCACGTTAGGCAGGAAGTCCTGACTTGTATTGAAGGAGGTAGGAAACAATGAACACAGAAGAAAAAAGAATAATTCTCTGCTTTCAAGCTTCAAAATAAAATTTGGAAACTTTCTCTAGAAACAATAGAATGAAAGAAAAGGGGTTTGAGTCTGGGTTATAACCCTTGAGTTTAAAAAACAAATCTATGTCTTAAAAAAGATCTCTGAGAATATAGGTTGGTACAAACCCTAGATTTAATACAAATTTCTAGGTCTGTGGGAATTCCTAGGGGTGATGGAGATAAAAGCAAGACAGTTAAGACATTGATGAGGATCTCCGTGCCCTACCTTCATACCCCCTCCCACCAGAGGGGTGGGAGGGTCAGTATGGAGGCCCAAAGAGGTTTGTAGGAAGCTGAGAATAGGAGACTTACCTAATTCCTGTCAGAAAGCCTGAGTGACAATATCCTTTTAAGTATCCACCAGAGCACAGACAGCTGTGCTGTAGTGACAGTGGGCCCAGAGAGCCCAAGACAACCCCATTCTGCCAAATTGACGTTAGCACAGATGAATTTTCATCTGCACACAAAAGCACGGAAATTAACTGAGAGAGCCTTAGTGAATCTGGAAGGGTTTCAATTTCATGAAAAAAGGACACAGAACATGTATATCAACAACCAGAAACCTAGAGGGACTCGGACATCTGGACACACAGAAACAATAATGCTGCAGGCCAGACCCAAAGCACTGCATCCCAGCAGGTACCAGCATGGGCCTGGTGCCCCCAACCAACACCAGGACACCACTAAGCCCTCTAGAACTTAGACATCATCCCAAGGATGGAGAGGGGGAAACCTAAACTGGCGGAGAAAATCCTTAATTGACTTTAAAAATTATGATCTAACTAAGAAAACCCTATATTTGCTTAAAGTAAGTTTTCTGATACCAGGAAAAATGGTTACTGGAGTTAGAAAGTAAGTCGTCATAGAAAATAAAGCTGTTGTGGTTTGTACATCTGAGCCAATTACAAAATGTTTGCCTGCTACGTCTCCAGTCAACAGATCAGCCACATTCAATGTCTTTTCTGCTCCTACAGAAATGACAAATGACTTTCACATATATTACATACCCCCTCAGGCCAGCCAAGGGTTATGTGCTGTTTCGAAGACTGGGAAACCAAAACACCACAACTGAAAACCGCCAACCTGGATACTTATTAAAAGAAATAGCTTGGGTTAGTATGAAATTTGGTGCAACACTGAAATATGGGAATTTGTTACTAGAGGCACCAGAGGGACACATATTCCCTGTTAGGGGACCCTGCTGACACTATATCAGAATGAAAGCAGGGATTGGCAAAGAGTATTTTCAAATAGGCACATAAACAAACATGGAGAAATAGTAAACACATAAGATAATTCATTCGGACACTTTTATATGCAGCATGTATAGGATTTAAAATAACATTTCCATATTAAACTGAAAACATTACTATGTAAATGCCACAACTAAACCAAATGAAAGAGTAAACACCAGCCTTGCAAATTGGTCTCCCTTAAGGGCACTCAAAGGCATAGGATCGCCTGCTGTTCTCTAAAGAAATGTCCTCCTCTCTATCAATCTTTTCTGTTTTGACAGCAAACTCATTGACCAGCATATGTTTCGCAATTTCTGAACAATTGACATTCAAGGCCTAGCAAACATTCGTTCTCCACCTTCTCAGAAACCTCATAGGAGCCACTGTTGCCAATAAAAACACATCATAAATCTAACCCCCAAACTGCATCACTTCAAAAGGAGAATGGCTGCCCCATTCCCTACATTGTTTGTATACATCTGTGTCCATCTGTGTCGGGTCTCTCATCGAATTGGCTGTGCCAGCCGGAGGTCATTAATCAGCAGGTGAAGGCTAGCAAAAGTACAGAATGACTTAGCAGAAAAATGGAGTCTTTTGTTATTCCCTATTGCCGCCTACTAAAATGTAAGTTGCTTGTTGATCTCATCACACTGAGTTATGTTTTTGTGAAGTGTTAAAAAGACCCAGCCTGCACATATTCTTGAAGTTCTGAAATAATGGCTCGGTGAACAGATATATACTTTCCCCCAGCAGCTCTTCGTGGAAATGAATTTTTAGGAGCCCCAAACATCCATGATTCAGCCCTGATGAAAAGTTAAGTTAAAACTAAATACCATTATTTTTTTGACAGAAGTTTTAGGAAGTTATTGACACAAGGACTTTTGAGACTGAAAGACACTGGGTTAACAAAAAGCCTTTGTTTGGTGAAACAAATTAAAGCACAGCCTCCAGGTATAGATGGCCTACGAGCAGATCCTTCAGATTTTAGCTCTGTGACCTTAAATAAATACTTCATTTCTCCACTCTTCCCTTTTTGAAAAACTGGGATAGTAAATAATAGGTACCTCATAGAGATGCCAGTGCCTAACACATAATAAGTGTTCGATTAATGTTTGTTATTAGCTGCATATAGATAGAAAAGGGAAGCAGCGAATGCACAGTTACATACCAGTGACTATAAAAATAAGCTCAATTCATGTTTCGTATCTTATAATTATATAAAGTTTTCTGCTTACTTCTGTTAACTAAAAAGAGCAAGGAGCTTTCTTATAATATTGAAAATATTATCCTAATGGTTCCAAGCACTGTTAATTAGGAATGTTTGTTACAGAAACTTCACTTGTTGGTTGTTTGTTAGAGAATCCCAATTATTGTACTTGTGAACTGTGTTTACCATGCAGCCTGCTCTGACTCACCAACCTTGTGATTAGTAAACAGCAAAATGTAGCACTGCTGATTTAGGTCTAATTTATTCAATCAGTATAAAAGGAGTGTGCAGATTCTCCTGAACTGGGAGCATAGCCAAAGGCATTCTTCATTGTTAAAATGAATTTTTTAAAAAATGAGATGATTCTAACAAATTTACTTTAAATCACAATGCAATATCTCTAAATGAAAACAATATCAATATCTCTGTCTGACAGCACGGCATTCAACTTACTTTCAGATTTATTCAGTGTTTTCTCAATTTCAAAAGCACTTGAAAATCCACAAGGGGGGGCAGAATGTCTTTCTTCATTTTCAATAGTTACATCAAGGATGCTTTTCAAAAGTCTTTCATATTTATCATGCCTTCAACAAGTAACTCTTACCATACTCATAAAACCAGCTCAAACTCACCCTATCCTTTTTCTGATCAGATACTGGGTTGTTTTCAGAGACAACAAAACAAAAGGCAAGTCATGCAGCTAAGGCATGTGCAGAGAGAGAATTTTGACTTCAAATAACACCAGGAACAAAAGTTTCCCCCAATCCCACCACGGAACCAAAGGACCAGGACACGACAAGCACAAGAGATTGACTTTTTCCTTTACCCATCTCCATATTATATGATGGTGACAGCCAGCATGAACAGTTTTTGTAATTTAGAGATAATAGTATTTTTAAGAAAAATTATAATGGCAAAGCCTAAGTAAAGAGCTAAGGAATGTTTTGGAGTACCGGAAAGCTTCTGATTGAAGACACAAACAAGGTCCAGTGGTGGAAAAAACATGTACTTCGGATTCTGAGCTTTGCTACCATAGGGAGGTAAGCAGAGAGAGTAAGAGAAAGAGAAAGAGAGAGAGAGTTTATGTGCTTGTCCCATTAATTCTATTTCTACTAATTTAGTTCATAGGAAATAATCATAAATGTGCATAAATAATTACATAGAAGTACAGTATTTTGTTGTAACACTTTTTATTATGTAAAAAACTGGGGGAAATATAAATATCTACCAGTAGTAGAATGGCTAAATAAATCATGGCAATTTCTATACAAATGCAGCCATTAAAACCATACTAATGATCTGGAAATACTCTTGCTGTTAAGAGAAAACATATAATAAATAAACTGAATATACCACATTGTTACAACTTTGTAAATGTACATATATGAAGCTAAAACACTAAGCTGTTAACAAAGCTTCTCTCTGCTTTTTAAAAGGTGATCTTTATTTTCTTCTTCATATTTTCTCCATTTTCCTATTATATGTAATAAATATGCATTCCTTTGAAATTAGAACTTTAAACATACTATAAATATTTTTAAGAAACCCTGGGAGAGGGAGAAGAGGCACATAGCAGAGAAATCAGTGGGAAAAACACAAGAAAACCTGCACTTCCTTACCTCCCTGTGACGCTGAATTAGAAACTGTCAAGCAAGAGATATATATTTTACCAGGGGTATGAGACAACATAGAAGATAGTATAGAATATTTATACATACTGACTGAAATGATCCAGCAAGAGACAGAAATTGGTAATGCAGATGATAGAACCTAACATTTTAAAGTCCTTGAGTTGGCAGAGGTGATGGGGTCCAGTACATGAATGGAGGAGTTGGCCTTAACGTAAGCAGGGAGGGTTCATCCATTAAATAGAAAGGCATAGAGCACAGCTTCAGAGGCAGTAGGGTTGCAGATTTGGAGTGAGAAGATGAAGAAGTTGTACTCTGATTGCTTCTATTTTCTTAGTGAAATGAGAAGGGAGCTTATTAGTTAAGTATGAAGCGGGGAGAAAGACGGTGTGAAATAGTCTTAATACTGCCTGGTTTTCCTCATTCTCACTTCTATTTGCAAAGCAGTGAAAAATCCCCATACTCAAGAAACATTTTCTAAACACTCTTAATGGTTATCTATCGCTTTTTTTAAAAAGTGAAGAAATGAGCATATAGAACAAGGGTTCCTGGCCATACTGAGCTTACATTCTTGTTGATGAAATAAAACACAAATGAGATGATAAGGAAATAATTCAGCCAACAAGAAAATGGTTTTCAATCAAGAGACTTACTAAATGAAACAGGTGCACTATTTATGATACCAATAACAGTACCCCAAGGCAGTGGGTGTACTTATGTTCTCTATAGTTATCCTTCTGAAAGCTTTCATGGCCTGAAAGAAGGAAAGTTTATGTAGGTAAAGAATTAAGTCAGAGTGGATGCAGGCTCAGAGCCAGGGTGCTGAAGTTAAATGGAGGATGGTGGAAT